>NC_141015.1:36865646-37168146 GCF_052327205.1 Somniosus microcephalus | reverse complement strand
GTGGTGCTGTAGTGGTACTGTACTAAGAGCAGTGATCTATCAGTGGTACTGTACTAGGAACAGTGAGCTGTCAATGATACTGTACTATATATTAATTTGGTCTCATTGTGTGCTTGGCCTCCTTACAGCTCCTCTGGAGTTATGCAAAGGAATGTGGTAAACACTTCAGGGGGTTATGATGCTATTGTTCAGGGTTTGGCAATCTGTCGGCTTCCGTGTGTGTTTGCCAAGTGGGGCGGGCTGTTCTGACACTGTTGTCCATGTGCCTCCAGTGCTGCTATCTAAAATAGTTGGCAATGATAACAGAAAGACATAAACATCCTTAAATATCACTAGCAATTATCATCGGTAAAACGGGATAGACTGGTAAGGAGCTTGTCAATCTGGGTCCACTAAAAGGACCCAAAGAAAGGGTTTTTGGAAGCTTGAGTTCTGCAGACTAAAAAGTGTTTTCATTTATTCCCCAGCTCTCCACTTGCAATGTACAGACTGTGATGAATCTTATCATTCATAGAGAAATGACTCATGAAATAACACTGGGCGGCCAGCAGGTGGCGCCATCCAAGGAGTATAAATACTCAGGCGTGGGCCCGGTGACATAATAAAACTCACTACGCACTTGGTTTGAGTATAAAGCAAGGCTTTAATCAACTTGTTTCAGAACATGGAGGTCTAGTTGTACTTCACTAGTTCCCTGTCTTACAAAATGTCCCTGGCAAGCTGGGCCCACGCCCGAGTATTTATACTCCTTGGATGGCGCCACCAGCTGGCCGTCCAGTGTTATTTCATAGGTAGTTTCTCGATGATGAGATTTATGACACCCAGCTTGTTCAGGATGTTTTTGTAACCAGGAACTAGTGATGTAACTAGAACTCATGGTTGTGAAACAGTTGATTAAAGCCTTGTTTTATACTCAAACCAAGTACTCAGTAGTTGTTTTACATCACAGACTCTGACCCCCTCACCGTCTGAGGCACAATCACAGAGAGAGGCTATGGCCGCTCCCAAAAGCAATAATGGAGAGAATCATCCATTGTTTCTGCTGCAAGATACTTCCACAACCTGCCTGTACCAGGAACATCAGGGACAGCTCGTACATTCATAGAATGATACAGCACAGAAGGAGGCCATTCGGCCCATCGTACCTGTGCCGGCTGCTTGGTAGAGCTCTCCAATTGATCCCACTTCCCTGCTCATTCCCCATAGCCCTGTAATTTTTTTTCCCCTTTTAAGTATTTCAAGTTCCCTGCGGTCGCTCGGCTGGACAAGTGAGAGCAATTACCCCCCCCTGATGTGCCCCCTAACCCTTTGCATGGGGTTGCACCTCTGACCGTGCTCCAGATACAAGGGGGCATAATTAGCTGCTGCCGACCCCCATTGCCACTGCCGCTGGGTACCGTGAAAGAGCGGCTCAGGAATCACTCGGATCTTGTCAAACCCCTTCCTTATTGCGGAGGGTGAGGGGAACACCTTGCGCAGGGTAAGTGTTCCTGCACCCAACCCCCAACCCCACCCCCAAGTCTTAGTCAAACGATCAGGAACTCGGCACATGGGAAAATTAGGGGTGGGAACCAGTATCCGAAACACAATCGACGCGCCAATTGCAGTGCAGCCAAATATTTGAGTTGTTGCTGCTGCTGTTCCAAGCACCTTGATTGCAACAGAATCTTCGATACCCAGGAGTTTGTACAAGACAGTAATCTCACTGCAGGGGTTCCTGTTAAAAGAAAAATTTCTATAGCGTCTTTCACAACCTCAGGATGTTCCAAAGCGCTTTACAGCCAATGAAGCACTTTTGAAGTGTAGTCACTGTTGTAATGTAGGAAACGCGGCAGTCAATCTGCGCACAGCAAGCTCCCGCAAACAGCAATGTGAAAATGACCAGATAATCTGTTTTGGTGATGTTGATTGAGGGATAAATATTGGCCCACGACATCGGGGATAACTTGCCCTGCTGTTCTTCAAAATAGTGCTGTGGGATCTTTTATGTCCGCCTGAGAGAGCAGACAGGGCCTCAGTTTAATGTTTCATCTGAAAGACGGCACCTCTAACAGTTCAGCGCTCCCTCAGCACTGCACTGGAGTGTCAGCCTAGCTGTTTGTGCTCAAGTCCCTGGAGTGGGACTTGAACCCACAACCTTCTGACCCAGAGGTCAGTGAGTGCAACCCACTGAGCCCCGGCTGAGACTAAATGATGAAAGTGAGGCGTGAGTGGCTCATAACAGCACCTGAAACTGCTGCTTTGAAATGACTCTACAACACCTTGTATTTTTATAGTGTTACAGGTTGAGTCAGTCAAGCACTTAGAGGATTTTCAGCGGTTGTCATGACAAATATCAATGCTTCACATGGTGTTAAAATCCATGTCCTTATCTCCAAATCCCTCGATTGTGTCAGTCACACCCCCCCCACCTCTGCAATCCTCTCCAGTCTGATACCCGGCTTGCAATCCCCAGCTCGTCCAACGCTAGTCTGGCCCCGTCCTTCTTCTCCACCATTAGTAGCAGAGCTTTCAGTCACCACACCACGGCAATCCCAAACTCACTGCACTCACCTCGCCCCTTCCCCCCCTCCCACCCTCTCCCCACCTCCCCCTCCCCCCACCTCCCCCTCCCCCCAGCTCCCCCTCCCCCACCTCCCCTCCCCCTCCCCATCCCCACCTCCCCCTCCCCCCACCTCCTCCTCCCCCTCCCCCCACCTCCCCATCCCCCACCTCCCCTCCCCCTCCCACCACCTCCACTCCCCCACCTCCCCCTCCCCCTCCCCCCACCTCCCCATCCCCCTCCCCCACCTCCCCCTCCCCCACCTCCCCATCCCCCACCTCCCCCTCCCACCCTCTCCCCACCTCCCACTCCCCCCTCCTCCCACCTCCCCCACTCCCCCCACCTACCTCCCCCTCCCCCCACCTCCCCCTCTCCCTCCCCACCTCCCCCTCCCCTGACCCTCCCTCCACCTCCCCCTCCCCCCACCTCCCCCTCCCCCTCCCCCCAACTCCCCCTCCCCCCACAAGGCAACTTTGACACTGCTTCTATCCACCTCTCCTAATTTCAAACCCTATTTTCTGCTCAGCTCTGCATTGCTCTCTAAAGTGGAATGTGCTGTGCAAACCCAACTCGCTGATGTTTGTGATAATCACGCTGAATGATTAACCGCTGTGTGACAAATTCACTGAGTGACAATGTTCAGCTCGTTGCCAACAGCAGCACAGCCAGTGTACACAACAAACAAATACAACACACAAGGTTCGGCTCATTCTGGCCTCAACCAGTCGTGCTTTGAGTCAACTCGCGGGTTCAGGACTCGACTGAGACCCGAGTGAGGCCGTGCCGTGCCGTGCCGTGCCTGTTCAGACAAAGACGTGAAGCTGAGTTTCTGCCTGTTCCAGTGATGCGGGCGGACGTTCAAAGTCCCACCGTGTCAGCGGAAGCAAAAACCGGGAGTTCTCCCGGTGTCTTGGCCAACGTTCCTCCCTCAACAACACCGCCACCAACAAAAAAAAATTAATTAATTGGCTCGTGGAATCTTGCTGTGTACAGAAATGGCTGCTGTGATTGTCTCCATAGCAACACTTCAGATTAATTCATTTTTTGAGGTGAATAGCATAGGTACATTTACGGGGAAGTTGGATAAGTACATGAGGGAGAAAGGAATAGAAGGATATGTTGTTGGGGTGAGATGAAGAGGGGTAGGAGGGGGCTCATAGAAACATAGAAGATAGGAGCAGGAGTAGGCCATTCGGCCCCTCGAGCCTGCTCCGCCATTCAGTGAGATCATGGCTGATCCTTAGGCTCGTGTGGAGCATAAACACCGGCATGGACCTGTTGGGCCAAATGGCTGTTGTAAATTCTATATAACTATGTCATTGCAAATGATAAGGGTAAGAGGTAAGCCATTTAGGACAGAGATGAGGAGGAATTTCTTCACCCAGAGAGTGGTGAGCCTGTGGAATTCTCTACCACAGAAGGCAGTTGAGGCCAATTCATTAAATATATTCAAGAAGGAATTAGATATATTTCTTAAGGCTAAAGGGATCAAGGGGGATATGGGGAGAAGGCAGGGACAGGGTACTGAATTTGGATGATCAGCCATGATCTCATTGAATGGCGGAGCAGGCTCGAGTGGCCGAATGGCCTACTCCTGCTCCTATCTTCTATGTTTCTATGTAAGCACTTTGAGAAGTTTGAAAGATGTGATTAACAAAAAGTGTAAGCCTTGGACTTACTCTATGTATTTATAGATTCTATCTCAGCATTGTAACTGGTCCTGCTTTGTGGCATCTACATTACCACAAGTTGACACACCTCAGTGAGGCATTCAGATGCTGTGCGGAAAGTATTTCTGGAACAATGGGCTGGCTACTGTTCTGAGGGAAGATTTGCTGCTTGACATCACCCGTTAATGACAACTTCGAGATGCCGATCGGTGTTGCATGAAGATCACCGTGAAAGGCCGGCATGGCGTCAAAACCGACACAAGGCGAGGGAGCACATCAGAGTGTCACACACACGTGTGCATGCCTGTCCACTCTCACCGTGTATCACAGAATCACAGAATCACAGAAACCTCACAGTACAGATAGAGGCCATTTCGGCCCAACACATATCCCACCCTATCCCCGTAACCCCACGTATTTAATCCCCCTAACACTAAGGGTCAATTTTTTTATCATAGCCAATCAACCTAACCCGCACATCTTTGGACTGTGGGAGGAAACCGGAGCACCCGGAGAAAACCCACGCAAACACGGGGAGAATGTGCAAACTCCACACAGACAGTCACCCGAGGCCGGATTCGAACCCGGGTCCCTGGCGCTGTGAGGCAACAGTGCTAACCACTATGCCACCGTGCTGCCGTGGGAACAACAAGAATTTCCCCCGCCCCCCGCACCCCACCCCCCCCCCCAGCTCTTCACCCTCCACCAACTATAATATCCTATCTGCTGCCTGCTGGGCTGTGATTGGGTTCGCTTTACAATCATTTCCAATGGGGCTAAATTTGAGGAAAATGTTAATTGAGTCGCACTCCAAAAGATCCCGCAGCCCCAGCACATTCACTCTCCCCTCAGGAGCGAGCCCCGTGTTCAACTTCCACATAATAAGCTTCTGCCTTTATCCCCGGTGTCTGCCGCAGGCATACTGAACAGTTAATCCCTCACAAATCTGCACCACGCCCCCACACACACGCACGCAGCAGATTGTTGAGCTGTAATCGCCAACACACCAGCCATTTAGTGCTTTTCTTCCTTAAAGCAACATGTTTTGCTGAATATTTGTGCAAGTCGGTAAAAAGGGATGCGAGTGTCAGCACCACCCCTCACATACTGCCTCATTAATGGACAGTAAAGCCCCCTCCAGACTGGGCCAACAATGCACCTTATTAGGTAGCCCTCCATGGCCCTTCGGAGTGAGATACCCAATTTAGTGCCAACCATTGTGGGCATGTGTTCATCAGCAACTGGCGTCAAACTGCCCAAAGACATTTCTTGTTGGAAGCCTCCAGCCAGCTAGCAGATGGCATTCATTCTTTCGCACCGGGCAGACTTCAAACTTAAAAGAGGTGAAAGAAAAGAAAGACTTGCCTTTACTTCGGAGAGACCTGCTCCTTATCGCACCTCTCAAAACATCTCAAAAATGCATCACCTAGACAACCAGTTACAGTGGCTGTTGTTATGGCGGCACACGGAGCAACTGAGACACAGCAAGGCCTCCACAAACTGAAATAAGGCAAATAACCGGTTAACCTGTTGTTGGTGGAGTTGAGGGTGGAGTTGAGGGAGGAATGTTGGCCAGGGTACAGGGAGAACAGCCTGCCCTTTGAACAGTGCCGTGGTATTTATTTACATCAATCTTGAACCACCAGAACAGACAGATAGGACCACAGTCTAATGTCCCACCAAAGGGAAGCACAGCAGTCAACAAAGGGGTCCCTCTGAGCTGGGGCGGCAATGTGTTCAAGTTCTGCAGTGGGGTTCGAATCCACAATCTTCTGACCCAGAGTTGAGGACCCTATAGTCTCCATCTCACAGTTTCCAGGCGTTCCTTAAGTGATCCCAAGGTTTATGCCTCCACTACTCTAAACAGAGTCCATTCCAAGTGTTGATTGCGATTTGTGTGAAGAACTTCGAATCCTGATGATTGTCTACAAGACCGGCCCCCATATTCCTCTCTGTACCAAATGCCAGGATTCTCTTTCCTCACCAATTATCTCTCCCGAAGGTGCTGGAGTGCAGTTCCACTTCTAGCGGATGCCCCTCATTATCTGACAGGACCCCAGAGGCCCTGGTAGTGAATGACGGCAGACTACTGGATTGCGAGAGGCATCATAGTTGAGCCCAATTCTGCCCTCACTTGACAGACAAGTACAGGAAACTCTTTGGTATCCGGCACCGACGGGACCGACGTGCTGCCGGTTGATCAAAAATTCCAGATGACGGAGAGGGTTATCTACCGAGGCTATTTTTAACAAGAAAAATTTTAAAAATCCAGAAATGTGCAGTATACAGTAATTGGGTACTCACCTACAGAATGTTGTGTTAAATGGATGGTGGAAGATGCTTGATTAAGTACAGTACTGCCGGCTGAGGGTAATGCAATGCAATGACTACCAGCAGCGTGGGAGACACACAGTACCCCTGTAAAATGGCGGATCAGAAGAGACTCCCGGCAGCGCGGGAGAGTCAGACTCCTGTTACAGGGGTATTGAGGTGTTCCGACTTCCGACAGCGCCAAGAAGCCTAGTGGCAGTTTGGAGAACTACCCCCACTGACTAACTCGGCCACCGCGGGAGACTCGGACTCGGCAACATTGCCGGTTTTTGAGGTGTTGTTTACAGAGTGAGAATTTTGCCGGTTAATAGAGAATTCCGGATATTTAGGTGCCGTTTAAACGAGAGTTTCCTGTATGTCCAAAGGGGGTGAGCGGACAGATGGCAATTGGGGGCCGTGAACAATTTTACCCTCTTGGATCTTGGTTGCTGAGGCCAATTGTATTGCTGCTGCTGCCACCCTAGGCAGCACATGTTCCCAATATTCAGCCTTAGCCAACGTCACGAAAACCATCCCCGATTGGGACAGTGTGACATTTACATCAGCTACCGCAGCGACATTTCTCAGTGATGACTTAGTGATGAATTAAGGGTAACTTTGTGCTGGGGAACTAAGTTGTTGCTACCCAAGGGACCATAGAGAGGAGTATTTTCTGGGCTGGGTTTCAATTCAATCCCATGGTGAGAGGACATCGTGATAATCCAAGCCCATCCTTTCCGCACTGCTGTTTTCTCAAGCAATTTATTGTGACCAATTGTCATACACCCCATTCCCCGCTCCACACTCATCGGTACGATCAGATGTTAGATTTTTAGTGTAATGAGTAGGATGACTCCACAGTGTCCAGGAGTATGAAATGCAAGGACCTCTGTGTAGATCGGACTGTAAAATCCTTGGGGGCAAAATTCGGTTGCTGTGCACCTCCCGTTAGCAACTAGCACCCGGGCGGGAGGTTAGCAGCGGCGGTAGCGCCCTGTGGCACTGCGCCTCCGGCGATGACGTCATCGCCGTGTGCAGCGCCCCGCTCGCGCCCCGGTTGCAAGCTTCGGTCGCGCCCCCTGACGTACCGCCAGACGCCATGTCCGACAGGGTCAGAGAGGCGTACATGCGGCCGGGGCGGCGATATTTAAAGGGGAGGTGCCGGGCGGCCATTTTTCTTGCTGGCCGCCTGCCAACACCTGCCCCCCTCTGCCGGAGCGCCCCAAGAGGGAGGGGGAGCACTTCCAGTAGTGCCCCGCCCCCTGCTTGGGGCGCTACCATTGAATTTTGGGCGCAGGGGGTGCTAACTTTTACTAAAAGTAGCGCCCCGGCGAAGTTAGTGCCCCAAAGGGGGCGTGACCCAATTTTTGCCCCCTTGTCTTAATTTACAAGTCCCTCCCTGGCCTCAGCCTATCTAGCTTCTTCAGCCTCGCTCAGCTCCATGTCCTAACCCGCACCCTCCGCTCTTCTGACTCTGGGCCACTCTGCTTCTCCTACTCCACCATTAGGGCAGAGATTCCAAAGACCACAACCCCCACACTCTGCAATCTGCACCTGGGATGGCAGGAATGACGTATGAGGAGCGATTGGGTCGATTAGGCTTATATTCGCTGGAGTTCAGAAGAATGAGAGGGGATCTCATTGAAACTTATAAAATTCTAACAGGACTAGACAGACTAGATGCAGGAAGGATGTTCCCGATGGCGGGGGAGTCCAGAACCAGGGGTCACAGTCTAAGGATAAGGGGGAAGCCATTTAGGACTGAGATGAGGAGGAATTTCTTCACCCAGAGAGTGGTGAACCTGTGGAATTCTCTACCACAGAAGGCAGTGGAGGCCAATTCATTAAATATATTCAAGAAGGATTTAGATATATTTCTTAAGGCTAAAGAGATCAAGGGATATGGGGAGAAAGCAGGGACAGGGTACTGAGTTTGGATGATCAGCCATGATCTCATTAAATGGCGGAACAAGGCTCGAGGGGCCGAATGGCCGACTCCTGCTCCTATCTTCTATGTTTCTATGCCCTCCTCCAAAGACATCAATCAAAACCCATCCCTCTGATCAACAACAACTTGTATTGATATAGTGCCTTTAATGTGGTAAAACATCCCAGGGCGCTTCACAGGAGCGATTATCAAAACAGCAATTTGACCCTGAGCCACATAAGGAGATATTAGGGCAGGTGACCAAAACCTTGGTCCAAAAGGTAGGTTTGAAAGAGCGTCTTAAAAGGAGGTGAGAGAGGCGGGGGGGTTTAGGGAGGGAATTCCAGCGCTTAGGGCCCAGGCAGCTGAAGGCACAGCCGCCAATGGTGGAGCGATTAAAAACGGGGATGCTCAAGAGGCCAGAATTGGAGGAGCGCAGAGGTCTCGGAGGGTTGTAGTGCTGGAGGAGGGTACAAGAGATAGGGAGTGGGGGTGGCGAGGAGGCCACGGAGGGATTTGAAAACAAATCGAGGCGTGACCCTCTCCTCTACCGCTCCTGCGATCTCCTGTTGGGTGTGCCCTGGCTCTGGTGAAGCCATGTGGGCCTCTCTCTGCAATGCCGAGCGTGCCAAACAAGTGGAAGTTGTTAGTTATATTTGATACCAGAGCGACCAGTTTGGCAGGCAGGGGTTTCTGTAAGTGTATTGTTTGTTGTTCGCTCCAGGCACACTCTGTACTAGATTATAATGTGCACTTGTCTCATCCGGTTCCATCTGGGGCACAGATGACCTCTGGAACGCGCTCGACTTTTCTTCCTTATTCGCAACCCCCACCAGCCCCCCACCAACCCCATCAACTTTCTCTCCTTTTTAACATCCTCTTCTAAAAGGTCAGACTTGGGTTGGGATTTAGCTCGCCAAGTGGTCCCTCATCCAAGTGGCAAGTCTTCAATGTCTGACCTCAAATATGCTGGCAGGCTATTTGACTGAGTAAGTCATCACAGCTGGCTTGCCTGGCCGTGCGCACTGAGCAGAGGTGATTGCTAGGAGAGCCACCAGGAGTGGCTCCGCTGCCCCATTTCATTTCATATGCCTGGCCCAGGTGCAGTGAAGCTAATTTCAGCAGCCGGGCTGGGACGAGAGATTGAACCTGGAATCGACCTAGACTTTATCGCTGAGATCCAGACTGCATGGTACCCACTGAGCCACTGGGGTGGGGAGAGGGGACCCACACCCCCGGGAAAGTGTTCCATCAGTGGGACCATGTGTGCAAATATTTTCACTGGAGTGGCACTGCCCCTCCCCTCGCTGTACAGGGGCTACCCCTCCCCTCGCTGTACAGGGGTTGCCCCTCCCCTCGCTGTACAGGGGTTGCCCCTCCCCCCACTGTACAGGGGCTACCCCTCCCCTCGCTGTACAGGGGTTGCCCCTCCCCCCACTGTACAGGGGCTACCCCTCCCCCCACTGTACAGGGGCTACCCCTCCCCCCACTGTACAGGGGTTGCCCCTCCCCTCGCTGTACAGGGGTTGCCCCTCCCCTCGCTGTACAGGGGTTGCCCCTCCCCCCACTGTACAGGGGCTACCCCTCCCCTCGCTGTACAGGGGTTGCCCCTCCCCCCACTGTACAGGGGCTACCCCTCCCCCCACTGTACAGGGGTTGCTCCTCCCCCCACTGTACAGGGGCTACCCCTCCCCCCACTGTACAGGGGTTGCTCCTCCCCCCACTGTACAGGGGTTGCCCCTCCCCCCACTGTACAGGGGTAGCCCCTCCCCCCACTGTGCAGGGGCTGCCCCTCCCCCACTGTACAGGGGCTGCCCCTCCCCCCACTGTACAGGGGTTACCCCTCCCCCCACTGTACCGGGTTTGCCCAATGTTCGCCATAATTTTCTTTTGGGTGCTCGGCCCCTTTAAGGGGCTGCGCGGCCCATTCACAGTTTGGCACGTGCGCGAAATTTAACATTTGATAAACCCGGTCCCGGGCTGCACGGCCGCGTGGCTTAGAGGGAACGTTGGTGTTGCCCCTCCCCCACTGTACAGGGGTTGCCCCTCCCCCACTGTGGCGGCCACCCCCCCTCCCCCACTGTACAGACGCTGCTCAATTAATTAATTTTAACAACACTGGTATCTCAACATAACCACGCAATGCTGCTGAGTGACGCGGCAGGAAGCCCTGTTGTCTATTTATAGTTTGGTCTACCCCTCTGCTGTGTCCAGAGTTGCATCTGCAACAGGTTCAGGCAACACCGCTTTACTCAATACGCTGGGAAGCTGCAACAATGAAGTAATCAAGCTCAGTGTCATGAGTACTGAAAAGGGTAGAACCGAGGGTTGCCAACGCTCCTGGATTGCCCTGGAGTCTGCAGGAATTGAAGATCAATCTCCCGGGCACCACCCACAGCAACACCCAAGGGGGGAAATCACAGGGGCCTTCCAAAAAGAAAATTGAGGTTTAAAAAATTCTCTCCGAGCGCTTCAGATTATTAGTTATACCGGAGGAAAAGGCTGAGAGACAAGGAATCATCCAATCGGATAATGAAGAGTCTATTTGCTTTGTGATTGGCCGTGGGCAGTGAGGGTGGACGTGTCGGGCGACCAATGGCGGGAGTGAGTGTGGGAGCGGGGCGGGGCGGTTGGCGGCGGGAGGGTCACGTGATGACACCTCCAGGAATACGTCCAGCCCGAGCCGGCAGCCCTCGAAGAACCGGGAGGCATCGATACCAGTTACGAAACCAGAGGGTGAAGTGAGATGCCAGGAAGTTCTTTTTGGGGACAGTCGTCGACCTTTGGAACCAAGTTGCGCCGAGTGTGGGTTGGCAGCCAGCGTTCAAACGGGATCTGGACGAGTCCTCGCAGATGGATGGCTCCAAAACTGAATCCAGACTCAACCTTCCAAAGTGAGGAAGAGACAAGTATATATAAAACAACAACATTAACTTGTATTTATATAGCACCTTTAACGTACTAAAACGTCCCAAGGCGCTTCACAGGAGCGATTATCAGACAGAATTTGACACCGAGCCACATGAGGAGATATTTGGGCAGGTGACCGAAAGCCTGGTCAAAAAGGTAGGTTTTAAGGAGCGTCTTAAAGGAGGAAAGAGGCGCAGAAAAGGAGAGGTTTAGGGAGGGAATTCCAGAGCTTAGGGCCCAGGCAGCAGAAGGCAAAGCAGGAGGCCAAGGCACTCTACACTGAGCTAGCAGCTGACCGAGGTTGGAACAAGTTGACTATGCATCCACTCATTTGGAGTATCGTGCTGGACATGGGCAGCTATCGAAAGAGCCAATGGGAAGAAAATAAACAGCGATATTCCACTGCGCCTCGGTGGAAAGGTCAAAGGTTCGGTACAGTTCTCGGCGCTCTTTTGAAAAAAAAAATAATGGAGACTTTAACTTAGTGTTTACGATGCGTATCTGATAACCTGGCTGGTTTATTTTTCAATAGGCAGTATATTATTAATGACACTTCAATGTTGCCACAATATTCTGAGGGCTTCACCTTTAACAATAACAATATGCATCGTTAATGCCAGAGATGATCGTGTTTATATAACCTGCACTTTATGTGCTTTTTCTTCGTATTTTTAAAGGCCATGAGCATGTCTTGCTCGACACGTTATCAGGTTTATGCATGGAAGAAGGTTCAATTACCCCATTCTCTCACCAGCTGCTGCCTCCAACTTATTATTTCTGAATCTTCGTCAACAATAAATGAAAACTGTGCCGAGAGAGGTTTGTCCTTGTGAAAAAAATGGACCGACTGTGGTGTCTGCAGCAGCAAGGGCTTGTCATTATGAAAGATTGACTTGCATTTATATAGTGCCTTGTCACATCGGTTCGACACACCCTTCACATACAATGGGCTCGAATTTCCAAGCCCCGTGGAGGCGGGTTTGGAGGCGGGAGTGGTGGGGAAATTGCAGAATCGGGGGGGGCACGAACCCATCCCGCCCCCAACCCGCCTCCGTGCCAATGTCCCAGGAGGCGGGTGCCCGACCTGTGCTGGGAGCCGCCTCCCCGAGGCGGGGAGGGGATTAGTGCCAATTAACTGCCTGTTAACAGGTAGTTAACAGGCAGTTTTTTGCCTAATCCCTATTTTTAGCCCTGAAGTGTGGGTTGTCCGACGGCTCTGAACCACGCCAAGTTAGCGAGGCGGGGCGTCGGTCTGCAGGGGTTGGAGGGATCGAGATGTCCGGTGTGCAGATGAGTGATGGGTGCATGTGTGCAGAGGTAAGTGTGTGAGGTAAGTGTGAAGTGTTTTAATAAGTTTTACTTACCTTTACTTTCTC
This sequence comes from Somniosus microcephalus, assembly GCF_052327205.1. Taxonomy (NCBI): domain Eukaryota; kingdom Metazoa; phylum Chordata; class Chondrichthyes; order Squaliformes; family Somniosidae; genus Somniosus; species Somniosus microcephalus. Next base: position 37,155,411 of record NC_141015.1, on the reverse strand, counting down.
CTGCGGGCTTCCTTCCTTCAGTTCTCGGGAGTCCCTCAGTTCACCGGCACAGAAAGCAGAATGGCCGCTGAACCATCAAAAGCTGCAGCCTCTGCTTTCTGGTCTGGAGAGATCTCTAACTGAGTCTGAGTAGACGGACTCAAGTTAGAAAACAGATTGTCAGTGTTTGACAGCTTCACAGATGAAATGTCACTCGCTGACGTCACCAGTAACCAGGTGTCCCTTAATTGGCCTGCTGAGCCCGCTGGGCGGGCTTAACAAGGTCAATCAAGGGAAAATAGCGTGGGTTGGCCACAAGTCGATGGAGGCGGGATTACAACCCAAAAAGTGGGAGTCCCGCCTCCATCACGTCCCCATTGACAAAATCCAGCCCAAAGAGTTTGCTCTGAAGTACTTATGTTGCCAAAAGTGGAAGCCATTTTTTAATGGCCACATGAACAGCAACTGGATCAGTTAATCTCTCTTAGGTAGTGTTAGTTGAGGAGGAGACTTGCATTTATATCGCGCCTTTCACAACCGCAGGACGTTCCAAAGCGCCTCACAGCCAATGAAGTACTTTTTGAAGTGTAGCCGCTGTTGCTATTTAGGAAACGCGGCTGCCAATTTGCACACAGCAAGCTCCCACAAACAGCAATGTGATAACAGAACAGGCCAACAGGGCCTTGCATTAATGCCTCATTTAAAGGAGGAGACGTCTGACAGTGCAGTTCCCCCTCAGTACCGCACTGGACTGGCAGTCGACATCGTCTGCTCAAGGTGTGTTGTGATCTGGAACACACTGCCAGAAAGGGCGGTGGAAGCAGATTCAATAGTACATTTCAAAAGGGGAGTTGGATATACAGGTTGAGTGTCCAAAATCCGGAATTCCGGAATCTGGGCTCCGGGACGATTGGTGGCAGGGTCGTCCGGAATCCGTAAAACGTTTCGGAATCCGGAATTCCGGATTTTGGACGCTCAATCTGTACTTCAAAAAGCTGTTAACTTTTCTTGTCTTTTTTTTGGAAAAATCCTATGAAAAATGCGAGTGGTGCGATAAAACTTTAGTGTTGTGTTTTATCCTCCTTAATCTGCACAGCTCCACTAAGCGTTTCCGCCAGGCTGCGGCCACGGCACCGCGCCGCCCCGGTGGCCTAGTGTGGGCCATCGGATGCTCTGCCGAGCTGGCAGCGTCCCTCCCCTTTAACAGAAGGGGAGGGGGCGGAGAAACACGTCAGTGCTACGCGGGAGCGGCCCAGGCATTTCCGGACTCGGAACGTGTTTCTGATGACCGAAGTCCGGAAACGCCTGAGCCCAGGTTGCGATATTTCCGGGACTTTGGACGTCAGAAACACGTTCTGAAGTCAGGAAAAACGCGAAAACCGTCTCGGCCTCGGTCCCAAGGTTGCCAGATTCGGGACGCTCAACCTGTATTATATACTTGAAAAGGAAAGATTTGCAGGGCAATTGGGGAAGAGCAGGAGGGAGCGGGACTGATTGGAGAGCTCTTTCAAGGAGCTGGCACAGGCACGACAGGCCGAATGGCCTCCTTCTGTGGATGCTATGAACCTAAGACCTTGAGGGAATGTGAAACCAAAAGTGGCCAAAGATGGCGGCTCTGCCGCAGAGAGGCGAGTCAAATACTTTCATCGGTTATTGGGCGATTCTGATGCCCTGGCCTCAGTTAAAATGGAACTGCACAGCTTCAACAGCAACTTGCATTTGTATAGCGCCTTTACCGCAGTAAAACATCCCAAAGCGCTGCACAGGAGCGATTATCAGACAAAATTTGACTCCGAGCCACATGAGGAGATAGTAGGGCAGGTGACCAAAAGCTTGGTGAATGAGGTAGGTTTTAACATAGAAACATCGAAGATAGGAGCAGGAGTAGGCCATTCGGCTCCTCGAGCCTGCTCTGCCATTTAATGCGATCATGGCTGATCATCCAAACTCAGTACCCTGTCCCTGCCTTCTCCCCATATCCCTTGATCCCTTGAGCCTTAAGAAATATATCCAACTCCTTCTTGAATATATTTAATGAATTGGCCTCAACTGCCTTTTGTGGTAGAGAATTCCACAGGTTCACCACTCTCTGGGTGAAGAAATTCCTCCTCATCTCTGTCCTAAATGGCTTACCCCATGGCTTAAGGAGCATCTTTGAGGAGGAGAGTGAGGCGGAGAGGTTTAGGGAGGGAATTCCAGAGCTTAGGGCCTCGGCAGCTGAAGGCGCGGCCGCCAATGGCGGGGAGATTAAAATCGGGGATGCGCAAGAGGCCAGAATTGGGGGAATGCAGAGAACTCGGAGGGTTGTAGGGTTGGAGAAGGTTACCAAGATAGGGAGGGCGAGGCCACGGAGGTAAGTATATAAAACAGGAGGCCGAGCCAGCGGCTAATTTACACACCGACCGAGGTTGGCTATACCCTCATTTGGAGTGCAGTGCCCAGCCTGTAGGCCCCTCTAAAGGTGGCAGTGGGCCGATCATCAGTATTAACGGGATGGTAATGTACCGATCTCACCGTGAGGCCGTTACTGCCTCGTTGACGCCAATTTCACCGATTTAAAGATCTCTGTAAACCTCCTCCAGCCCTGCAATCCTCCAAAACCTCTGCGCTTCTCCAATTCTGCCCTCTCGAGCATCGCCGATTTCCTTCGCTCCACCACTGGCGGCCGTGCCTTCAGCTGCCCGGGCCCCGAGCTCTGGAATTCCCTCCCTAAACCCCTCCGCTTCTCTCTATCTCTCTCTCCTCCTTTTAAAACCATTGATTTAGAAGGTGACACGAAAAAATGCAATGAAATTGGATAGGGTAGGAAAATAAAAACAACTTTGAAAGAAATTGATCCAGAACCAGGGGTCCCACTCTAAGGATAAGAGGTAAGCCATTTAGGACTGAGATGAGGAGGAATTTCTTCACCCAGAGAGTGGTGAACCTGTGGAATTCTCTACCACAGAAGGCAGTGGAGGCCAATTCATTAAATATATTCAAGAAGGAGTTAGATATATTTCTTAAGGCTAAAGGGATCAAGGGATATGGGGAGAAAGCAGGGACAGGGTACTGAATTTGGATGATCAGCCATGATCTCATTGAATGGCGGAACAGGCTCGAGGGGCCGAATGGCCGACTCCTGCTCCTATCTTCTATGTTTCTATAACGTCACATCTGTCGTGATTCTGGCACTGTCTCATCTGTTCCTGCATTTTACAGGGAGGGGGCTGGGGGGAAGAAATTGTCGCTTGAGTTAAGACACTGGAGGAGAATCGGGAAACCAAAATTGGAGGGGGCTTTTGGGGGCAATACCCATTGCATTCTGCCTCATTGGGAAATGCCCGCCCCAGTGCTTCCAGACCATCAAATGGTGCCCACGGGCACCCAGCCAACACACCATGCCACTTGTGGACCTTGTCGGTGGACTGCATCCAGGTGACTAGACAGAACCAAGCCCAAAAGCAGCAGAAGTGCCAGTCCCACTTCGGTGCGTGCCAACTCAGTCACATGGAGAGCGCACATGGTTAACACACTGTGGCGGAGGAGAAGGTAACACGTGTACACACACACACACACACACACAAAATCACAGGCTGCAGCCAACTCCTTGCAGACGAGAATGATTAAACGGAGAGAGAATCTTATCTCCATGTTCGGCTGGTCGAGGAGTGCGAGAAGCTCACGTCTGTGAGTGGGAAGAACTGCTCGAAAGACAACTGTGTTGCATTTTGAAAAACGACAGGTCAGAATGCAAGGATTTCAGGATGGATCTACATGAAAATTAGGCACTGCAGAGAGAGATAACTGGTTTGTGAGCTAGGAACTCTTCATTGTTAATCCAAACTGGTTGCTGCTTGGTGTCGGTATACTGGAATTTTTTGTTTGCAAGCCAGGAATTGCTAATGACACTATTCCTTCTCGGCATAAAGCCATGGTAGCATTTCAAAGGCAGATCAATTTAAAGGTATACCCTCCTACTTTGCACCCTCCATAAACTTGAGCTCACCCAAAACTCGGCTGCCCCGTGTCCGAACTCGCACCAAATCCCCTTCACCCATCACCCCTGTGCTCGCTGACCTACATCGGCTCCCAGTCTGGCAATGCCTCAATTTTCAAATTCTCATCCTTGTGTTTAAATCCCTCCATGACCCTCACACCCTCCCTATCCATTTAACCTCCTCCAGCCCCACAACCCTTCGAGATCTCAGCGCTCCACTAATTCTGGCCTCTTGCACATCCCCGATTTTCATCGCTCCACCACTGGCGGCCGTGCCTTCAGCTGCCTCGGCCCTAAACTGTGGGATTCTCTCCCTAAACCTCTCCGCCTCCCTCTCCTCCTTTGTCGCTCCTTAAAACCTACCTCTTTGACCAAGCTTTTGGTCACCTGTCCTACTATCTCCTCCTGTAGCCCGTGTCAAATTTTGCCTGATAACGTTCCTGTGAAGCGCCCTGGGACATTTTTACTGCGAGGAGCGAGTGGTAGAGAAGTGGAAAGGTTTTGGGAGGGAAGTCCAGAGATTAGGGCGTAGATGACTGAAGGCACGGCCGCCAATGGTGGGGCGAAGGAAATCAGGGATGCACAAGAGGTCAGAATTGGAGGAGCTCAGAGTTCTTGAAAGTTCGTAGGGCTTACAGAGCAACCACAACAAAACCACACAGAGTCTGAAGTTGCAGAATGCTGCAATTCATGTATAAACAATTCCTGTTGCTGGCTTGAATGGGTGGGATCAATTTACAGTGCCCCCTCTCATTAGCTCCGGTAATACACAGCACTTGGCATTAACACTTCATCCTCACCTAGCTAAGTAGTGCTCGTTCCCCAAAGAACAGAGGCAAGAAACCCCCTTTGAAGTAAAGAAAACACTGGGCACCTGCCTCTAACCAGTGTTTGGTAGAATACCGCTGGGATTTATTTTTACACTCAGAGTCAAACAGCCGGAATGTCACAATGTGCGACGTTCCTTTTGAAGCCTTCTCATTTTGTCAAAACAAACAGCATTTCCCTCGTGTGCAATCGGCAGATCTCAGATCACTCCATAGTACACGTCGAGAGGAGCGAAGGGTACTGGGAAATGCAGCTCACTCGGCCTGTGATCCGATGACATCGAATTTACAGCACAGAAACAGGCCATTTGGCCCAACTGGTCCATGCTGGCCTTTAAGCACCACACGAGCCTCCTCCCACCCTGCTTCATCTCGCCCCAGCAACATATCCATCCATTCCTCTCTCCCTTATCCAACTTCCTCTCAAATGCATCTAGAAACATAGAAGATAGGAGCAGGAGTAGGCCATTCGGCCCCTTGAGCCTGCTCCGCCATTCAATGAGATCATGGCTGATCATCCAAATTCAGTACCCTGTCCCTGCCTTCTCCCCATATCCCTTGATCCCTTTAGTCTTACGAAATATATCTAACTCCTTCTTGAATATATTTAATGAATTGGCCTCAACTGCCTTGTGTGGTAGAGAATTCCACAGGTTCACCACTCTCTGGGTGAAGTAATTCCTCCTCATCTCAGTCCTAAATGGCTTACCCCTTATCCTTAGACTGTGACCCCTGGTTCTGGACTCCCCCGCCATCGGGAACATCCTTCCTGCATCTAGTCTGTCTAGTACTGTTAGAATTTTATAAGTTTCAATGAGATCCCCTCTCATTCTTCTAAACTCCAGTGAGTATAAGCCTAATCGACCCAATCTCTCCTCATACATCATTCCTGCCATCCCAGGTATCAGCCTGGTGAATCTTCGCTGCACTCCCTCTATGGCAAGAACATCCTTCCTCAGGTAAGGACTATTCGCCTCAACCACTCCCTGTGGTAGCAAGTTCCACATTCTCACCACTCTCTGGGTAAAGAAGTTTCTCCTGAATTCCTTATTGGATTTAATAGTGCTTCACCAAACATTAATTATTTTGAAGTACAGGTTATTATGCTGGCAAGCCTGACAGCCATTTTACGCATAGGAAGATCCCACAAACAGCAATGAGATGAATGACCAGCAAATTAATTTAATCGGTTTCACTGACCTCACACTAGAGCAGTTATGAAGCCAACTGCCCATCACACGGGCCTGTGACGGACTTTCCTTATCCTGCTGCAGCCATGAACACAGATAGCTAGTCCGTTCACACAACTGATGGGAAATACACATAATCTCCCAGACCACCCCCGGGTTCCCCCCAGTAATGATTATCAGAGACCACCAATGCTGACCGGGAAGTGGACACACACTCTCCTGCACCAGACCACGAGGGAAACTAATGCACATCCCCTTCAGACTAACAGGGGCTCTTCCCCACCAGAGTCACACCTGAGAATTGAACACTCTCCTTCATGAGAGCACTCGTATGTCAGACATTCTTCCCCGCCACCCCCGCCACCTTCCCCCCTCCCTATGACACCAGCAAAAATTCATACACTCTCCCACGAGACCAGCAGAGATTTATACACTCTCCCACGAGACCAGCAGAGATTCATACACTCTCCAACGAGACCAGCAGAGATTTGTACACTCTCCCACGAGACCAGCAGAGATTCGTACACTCTCCCATGAGACCAGCAGAAACGCGTACTCTCACCCCTGAGACCAGCAGAGACTCGGACTATTCCCCACCACCCCTCCCCCTGAGACCAGCAGAGACTCTGTCTCTATCTTTCTCTCTCCAGAGACCAGCAGAGATTAGGTCTCTATTCTCCAGAGACCAGCAGAGATGCTGACTCTCTCTCCCGAGACCAGCAGAGACCCAGTCTCTCTGCCCAGGAGACCAGCAGAGACTCCAACTCTCTCCCTACGAGACCAGCAGAGACCCCGACTCGCAGCCCCCTCAGACCAGCAGAGACCCGGACGCTCTTCCCATCTCGAGACCAGCGATACAGATGCTCTCCCCCGTCCAAGCACCAGGTCAACCCCTCCCAAGCAAGACCACCAGGCACAAGATAGACACAAGAGTGCACCACCTACCTGTCTTGCCGTGGCTCCACCTGACCCCCCAGATGCCATGACGGAGCGACATGGGAACGCCGCCCATTCATACGTGGACACTCAGTCACTTTGCACCTGCGAGCTGTCTGTCAAATAAAGGGGCAGGGATAACCATGTCCAAAATGGGCCAAATTGGACATCATTCAGACAACCACACGCAATCCGGTTTAGCTCAATTCAGATCACAATTGCAATGAGGGTTAAAAAAAAAAACCACACATTTTGCAGGGGATTGTCCAGATACCCCACAGCTCACCCCCCGAGGCCAGTAGGCAATCTTGTGAGCCCAGAGGAGAACCTTTCTTTTTTTTAAAAAAACAGTTCCCAGGGACAGCAGGAGGTTGAAAGCAACAAAGTTCTGCCTTCATTCATTCGTTGCTCCTGCAGAGGGGAAAAAAATCAGGTGATCGGGAGCTGCGAGAGATCTCTGCAATTCCTAACGAAACACAATCTGCAAGGCAGGGTTGGCACAGGATTACACACACACACAAAATAATTAATTAAATATTCGGCTGTAAATAATGCACCGAACCAGCTTAGACCTGGATTGCACAGTTCGATGGGGGCGGGGGCGGTGGGGGATAACGAGGAGAGAGAAAACACAGACTGCAATTAAAAAAGGGGCACTGGATTAAATAAATGGGCAGAGGCAGCGGTGAAGTTAAAGGGCGCTGGGGATTTCCAGCAAGCTCACCTGAAACAGCAGTCAGTGGATCAGCTCCCTCGCAATCCGGCAGAGCAAATAAAAAAGCCTTGTGCATTGCAATCACCGAGAACTTGCTCACACTTCGTTAATCTGTGACTCTGACCGTAGATATTTCACACACACATCTTTAAACTCCTCACAATACAGATGCATTCTTTTTTATATATATGTATATATATATATAAAAAGAGAGAGAGCTGTGTCAATAAAACTCCTTTACTCACAAGCATGGCACTGCATTGCAGTTTGCAAAGGGTTAACGTTCTGACAGCTCAATGTAGCCCACATGCAGCGCTCGCCTGTATCTGACCACACAAAAACACTGATGGGGCTCAGCATTGCTTCCCGCCTCCTCCTGTACCTGATTCCCTTGCCTCCTGGTCTGTGTCTGGCTTAAAATCCAAAGGCTGAGAGTTTCTTCCCCCTCCCTCTCCCTCTCCCTCCCTCTCCCTCTCTCTGAACACTAGATCTGCCCCGTTGCCTATTTCGAGATGCTCATGGTCTCACTGTTCCAGCTGCCTCCCCAGCGGCGCCACAAGCAATGCTCCTCTTGCACAGACTGCTTGCAGGGGCTGAATCCTGGGGATGCTCTTTCCCCTTTAACGTGGGGGCCTCTCACTGACTGCAATAAGCTCTTTTTTTTCTTGCTTACTCAGTCTCCCCACCCCAAACCAAATCCTTTTTTCTATTTTTACTCAGGCTCACTCACTTTGTTATTAGCTTTAAGCGGGATTGGCTTCACTTGTCTCATTCTAAACTTAGGGGGGCCGAGGCTAGGGAGCGTCTCAAAGTTGCCCCCAAAGAGCTCCCCACCCTCAAACATGAACTATGGACGAGCTCCCCTGTCTCAGGCCACTGTCTGTCGTTCAAGAATGAATCACTAGAGAAGTATTTCATTTCATCCTTAACCCTCCCAGGACTAGTTTTTTGACCAAATGTCAATGAGATTGAGTTGGCACTTGGAAAGGCTTCAAGATTTGGAAGAAATGATCTGAGGTGCTGAACACTTCTTCCGCACTGATTCCTAACATTAATCGCAGATGTATATATCAGTTGAAGGGAGGTGAAGATGTTGAGGTGTGGGAAAAAAAAGCCTGGCTTTATCACCTCGCCTCACCATGTCTTTGAGGAACATCTCAGAGCACTTTGCATGCAGTGAATCACCCGGCAGCACAGTGACTGTTGTTATCATCGAATCATAAAATAGTCCAGCACAGAAGGAGGCCATTCGGCCCATCGAGTCTGTGCCGGCTCTTTCGAAGAGCAATCCAGTTAGTCCCACTCCCCCGCTCTTTCCCCATATCCCTGCAATTTGTTCTCCTTCAAGTATTTATCCAATTCCCTTTTGAAGGCTACTATTGAATCTGTCTCCACCGCCCTATCAGGCAGCGCATTCCAAATCCTAACCACGCGTCGCGTAAAAAAGTTTTTCCTCATGTCGCCTCTGGTTCTTTTGCCAATCACCTTAAATCTGCGTCCTCTGGTTACCGACCCTTCTGCCACTGGAAACAGTTTCTCTTTATTTACTCTATCTAAACCGTTCAGGATTTTAAACACCTCTATCGAATCTCCTCTTAACCTTCTCTGCTCTAAGGAGAACAACCCCAGCTTCTCCAGTCTCTCCACGTAACTGTAATCCCTCATCCCTGGAACCATTCTAGTCAATCTCTTCTGCACCCTCTCCAAAGCCTTCATGTCCTTCCTAAAGTGCGGTGCCCAGAATTGGACTCAATCCTCCAGCTGGGGCCCGACCGGTGATTTCTAAAGGTTTAGTTTAACTCCCTGGGCTTCTGTACTCTATGGACAGGATTTTAACTCAGGAGTCGGGTAGGAGGCGGGACTACAACTTTCGGAGTTGTAGTCCCGCCTCCATCGAGATGCAGCCAATCCACGCGATTTTAACTTGATTGACCTTGTTGAGCCTGCCCAGCGGGCTCAGCAGGCCAATTAAGGGCCACCCGGCAACAGGTGACGTCACAGACTAAAATTTCATCTGTCAAGAGCTTTTGACAGATGAAATATCAGCGTTTCACAGCTGTTTGAAGCTGTCAAACACTGACAGTCTTACTTCTAACCTGAGTCCTTCTCCACAGACTCAGTTAGAAATCTCTCCTGCACAGAAAGCTGCAGGCTGTCACTTTTGACAGTTCATAGTCATTCTGCTTTCTGTGCCGGTGAGATGACAGACTCCTGGAACCTAAAGGAAGGAAGGCTGAAAAGGTAAGAAAAGGTAATTTACACTTCTTTAATCACTTTAGACACACCAAACACACTTACCTCTTCACTCATGCACACATCACTCACCTGAACACCGACATCTCGACCCCTCCAAGCCCTTCAGCCCGACGGCCCGCCTCGCTAACTTGGCATGGTTTGGAGCCGTCGGGAATCCCACACTTCAACCTTCAAAATAGCGATTAGGCTAAAAACTGCCTGTTAACTACCTGTTAACAGGCAGTTAATTGGCACTAATCCCTTCCCGCCTCGGGTAGGCGGGTCCCAGTGCGGGGTGGGTACCCGCCTCCTTTGAAACTGGCATGGAGGCGGGTTGGGGGCGGGATGGGGTCGGGACCCCCGATTTCAGGATTTTAACCCCCTGCACGCCTCCAATCCCGACTCCCGGCACAATGAAACTTGAGCCCAATGTCTCTGTAGGAAAAGTGGCGAGACAGTTTGCGCACAGCAAGATCCCACAAATACCAATTGGGTGAATGACCAGCTGATGTCTTTTTGGCGACATTGGATGATGGAAGGATTTTAGCCGGGCCAAGGGGCTGCTCTTTTTTTGGAATCGTGCCATGCAACGTTCCCTTTAAGCTCGCAGTGCTCTAGCGGTCCCGCGCAGCTGGTGAGCAGGCTTTTAAATTCAGAAACTCCGCATGCGCGGATTATTGACTGGGCCTGCGCAGCCCTTTAAAGGGGCCACGCAGCCAAAAAAAAAATTAGAAGGCACATACGTGCCATGGAATCTTTAACATCCACCTGAACCACTGGAACCGGCTGACAGGGGCTCAGTTTAATATCTAACCTGGAGGACGACACCTTCAACAATGCAGCACCACACTGGAATGTCGGCCTAGATTCTGAGCTCAGATTCCCGGCTTGGGGCTTTAACCCACAATCTTCTGTAGCGTCCTGCAGCTATAACAGGATTGGATCCGCAACATAAGAGCAAACTGAACTCTCCAGGGGGAATGATAATTAAGATCTCCTCTCCCTGCACCAAAGTGAACCTATCACAGGAACAGGAGGAGGCCATTCAACCCCTCGAGCCTGCTCCGCCATTCAATTAGATCATAACTGATCTGTATCTTAACTCCATCTACCCGCCTTGGTTCCATATCCCTTAACACCCTTACCTAACAAAAATCTCTCAATCTCAGTTTTGAAATTTTCAATTGACCTCCAGCCTCAGCAGCTTTTTCAGGGAGAGAGTTCCAGATTTCCACCACCCTTTGTGTGAAGAAGTGCTTCCTGACATCACCCCTGAACGGCCTGGCTCTAATTTTAACATTATGCCCCTTAGTTCTGGACTCCCCCCCCCCCACCACCAGAGGAAATAGTTTCTCTATCTACCCTATCAAATCCTTTAATCATCTTAAAAACCTCAATTAGATCAGCCCTTAATCTTCTATACTCAAGGGACTACAAGCCTAGTCCATGCAACCTGCCCTGATAATCGCCCTATCTCTGTAATCTCCTCCAGCCCCGCAAGCCTCCAAGATCTCTGCACTCCTCTAATTCTGGACTCTTGACCATCCCCGATTTTAATCGCTCCACCATTGGAGGCCGTGCCTTCAGCTGCCCTGGAATTCCCTCCCTAAACCTCTCTGCCTCTCTTTCCTTCTTTAAGACGTTCCTTAAAACCTACCTCTTTCTGCCTTAATATCTCCTTCTGTGGCTTGGTGTCAAATTTTTGTTTTATAATGCTCTTGTGAAGCACCCAGGGACGTTTTACTACATTAAAGGCGCTGTATAAATGCAAGTTGCTGCTGATAATTTAGTGCAGCTCTGCTGAAAACAAACAGCCTATCTCATAAACAGCCAGCAAGCAGCTAACCTCACTGACAACCCGTCTCATTCCGGACGAGTGGTGGGTTGTCAACATTATTTGTTGTGCTCGCCTCCAAGAATCGCACATCAGGACAAGCCTTGAAACTAGACAACAGGGGTCATTGCTACAAAGCAGACCTTCCAGCAGGCACAGAGCTGCTGGGCAACGGGAGGGCAGGTTTATCACTGCGGCCAATAACTGTGTACATGATTTCCGACTACAGCGCCAAGTGGCGCTCATTGAAGTTCCTAAACGGCAGACACAAAAATTGTGAGCAACTGGCCTGTTTCCTCATGGGTGCTCCCTATAGACCACAGAGCTACGTGAGACAGATTGCTGCATGCAGTACGGTTACAAATGAGACCATCTCTCTGGTTGACGTAAAAGATCCCATGACACTATTTATTTCCGTGCGCAAATGGGCTGCCGTGTTTTCCGTACGTTACAACAGTGGCTGCACTTCAAAAGTACTTCATTGACTGTAAAGCGTTTGGGGACGGGTCCTGAGGTTGTGAGAGGCGCTATATAAATGCAAAGTCTTTCTTTTTTTTAATGGCTGTATCTACCTTCACGCTCGCAGAATGGGGTATTCATAGCGCAGGAGGCAGCTCTGGGGAGATCCTTAGGAAGGTTAATGAGAGGAACAAAGGCTGGTTATGTGATGAGGAAAGGACATTGTGGCGGACTGCCAACTATCACACGAAAAAGGGAGCTAGGTCCTAAAGCTCTAAAGCACTTGGGAACGCCCTGAGGTCGTGCAAGGCGCTATGTAAATGCAACTTCTTTCTTTCTTTGCTATGATACGGGATACAGAATAATGAAACTCCGGAATTTGGCGCTAGTCCATGATCAGTTACAGAAAGCCAGGCTTGCTCCTATTTAGCGTCTCACTTGTCTCTCTGGAACCTCTCAATGAATCAGTTTGAAGGGACTGCTTTTTATGCAGGCAACTGTTGTGGCCATTTTGTGCACAGGGAAATCCCACAGACAGCAGTGAGATGATTGACTCATTAATCTGTGTTTTTTCAGGGAAAAGTACTGGCCAGGACACCAGGAGAACGCCCCAATCCTATTTAAACAGCACCACTGAAACTTTTATAATCTTTTATAACAGACTCCTTCTGTGCCATAAATTTCTATGATCAGCTGAGCCACTGGAACCAGACAGACGAGATCTTGGCTTGATGCCTCAGCCTCATCCTTCTACAAATAAAACACGTTGAGTTAGGTCAGTGGATAGATCAGTGTGTGTTTCCTTGAACCCAATAGATTCACTTTACATTAGCTTGTTGGGCCAGAGGGAGGGCAAATTAGCCTTCAGTCCTGATTGCTATTTAGTGATCCCTGTTGGAAATCACATCTGTGTGAATGTGAGATGGTCAGGTTTGACTGTGGGATCTGCACAGACAAATAGTCTGCTACATGCTCGCTATCTAGCTTCACATAGGACATAGCAACATAGGAATAGGAGGAGGTCATTCAACCCCTCGAGCCTGTTCCGCCACTCAGTGAGATCATGGCTGATCTGTGACCTAACTCCATATACCCGCCTTCCAATAGATTCACTTTACATTATCTAACGAGTGACAAATTTAGGCAACAGAATGAGAAGCTAGATAAGCACCTGAGGGAGAAAGGAATAGAAGGATATACTGATGGGGTGAGATGAAGAGGGGTGGGAGAAGGCTCGTGTGGAGCATAAACACTGGCATAGACCTGTTGGGCTGAATGGCCTGTTTCTGTGCTGTAAATTCGATGTAATGTTTCCTACAGTGACAACACTTCAAAAGTACTTGATTGGCTGTAAAGCGCTTTAGGACATCCTGAGGTGGTAAAAGGCGCTGTAGAAAGTCTTTTCTTTTTCAGCAGTCACTGTTCTCGCAAAAGTATTTCACTCTGCAAAGTATTTTTGAGACATTTTCAACCCTGCGGTGAGATGTAATACAAAATGCAAATATTTCTTTTAACACGACCTTCAAATGCACATCAGCTGTTTATTTATGGCTGCCTCTATTCTATGCCCAGGCCTCCTGCAAGCGGCATATTGATACAGTAATACACTGTCAACAGCCAGGGACTGGTCCCTTGTACAGGTCCCTGCAGCCACTTGTACTGCTGCTCTATTGCCCATTTCCTAGAAAGGCTTGATGGTGAATGTGTGAAAACAATCCTCTGCTGTCAACAGGAAATTAAGTCCGTGTGAGTCACCGAACAGTATAATTATTCACATTTGTGAACGGGCCAAAGGGCCAGAACGCAGGCTGGTGTGCAGGGTCCGAAGACTAAAATGAAAAGGGACTATTCGCTGAAAATCATTTTTAAACTTGTTCTTATTAGTAACTGGAAAAAAAAGGCAGAGCAGAATCATCGAGGAACAGCACACGACAGTGGTCAGGAAGTAGCACAGTCCTTAAATGATCTACATGAACAGTGTGACCTAATTCATGGTGTGAACCGTGGCTCAGTGTTATCACTCTCACCTCTGAGTCAGAAAGCTGTGGGTTCAAAGCCCCACTCCAGAAACTCGAGCACAAAAATCTAGGCTGACAATGAGGGCGTGCTGCCTTTTTGTTTACATCGAATTTACAGCGTGGAAACAAGCCAACTGTTCTATGCCGGTGTTTATGCTCCACATGAGCCTCCTCCCACCTTACTTGATCTAATCCTATCAGCATCTATTCCTATTCCTTTCTCCCTCCTGTTCTTATCTAGCTTGCCCTTAAAGATCCACATTCTAACCACTCTCTGGGCAAAGAACTTTCTCCTGACTTCCTTATTGGATTTATTAGTGACTATCTTATATTTATGACCCCTAGTTTTGGACTCCCCCACAAGGGGAAAAATCAGAGGCGCCGTCTTGCCAATGAGATGGTGTCCTAGCCAACATTTATCTCGCAAGCACCACCAAGAACAGATTAACTAGCCAATTGTGGTGTATGTGCCTTTAAGAGCCCCTGTGTACTGTAATGCCAGTAGTGGCCACTCGGGCTATATAAGCCTGTATAGTGTCTTGTATCTTTTAGTTCACCTCCAGACTTTGTTCAGTAAACACCTGTTAAACCAGCTCCTGCATTCCGTGTCTCCATTAACACACGGATACAACAGTGGCGACGAATTGGAAACGGACTTACCTGCAATTCGGCAGCACCTCAAGGAGATCGATTCCTTAGACGAAGGTCAAAGAAAAAAAAAAATGAAAAAACTCTGGTTTCACCAGCTAGCCAGGCTGGTGGCAGGTACTGCAATAATCCTTCCTGGACGGCGGGCTGGGGCTCGATCGGCTGGCTCTGCAGCGGGGCTGAGCAGCGAAGGCGGAGGCAAACAGAGACGGAGGGTGGAGCACTCGGGAGACGGCCAGCGCTGCAAAGCAGGTCGGCGTTCGGACCAAGCAGAGGGAGGGAAAAGTCCCAGAGAGTCCGGCGGGAACGAGTCTCCAACTATTAAAAATATCTGTATAAATAAAAACCGCAGAGAACAGCGTTGTCAGCAGCGGCAGCGGCGGGAAAGCGTGGGAGGCGCCATTTTTTCTCGGCAGGGAAGAAAGGAAAGCGCGGGAGGCGCCATTTTTTTTCAGGATGCCTAAGACTGGCAATATTACTGCTTTCGATAGTGATGTAGAGGATTGGACCACATATGTGGAAAGAGTGGAGGTATATTGCACAGCGAATGAAATAGAGGATGATAAAAAGGCATCGGTACTTCTAAATCTAATGGGCGCAAGGACATACGGGCTGTTACGAAACTTAATCACTCCAGCCAAACCGATGGACAAGAATTTTAAAGAGATTGTTGATACCCTACAGGAGCACTTAAACCCAACACCGCTGCTGATAGCGGAACGATTCAAATTCTTCAGGAGGAATCAGCACAAGAATGAAAGTAACGCTGATTACCTCACCGAATTAAGAAAGCTGTCAAAGCACTGCCAATTCGGGGCAGGACTGGCAGATTCTCTTCGAGACAAATTCGTCTGCGGCCTCCTAAGTGAAGGAACACAGAAAAGGCTACTTTCTGAGAAAGATTTAACACTGGACAAGGCTTTCAGTGTGGCTGTATCATACGAAGCAGCAGCAAGAGGAGCTGCAGAGATACAGCAAAAGCCACAGGACTTTAGCACCCATGAAATGACACAAGGTTTCGAGAGATGTTATCGCTGCGGCAGATCCACCCATGACCAGGGGGACTGCTGGTTCAAGGACAAAGCATGCAGGCAATGCAGAAAGATGGGACACATTGCACGCGTATGCCGATCTGGAAACAAAAAATACACTGACAGAAAAAAAATCAATAAGGAAAAGTACAGAAAGGTACAACTGATGACGGACAGTAGCTCCGAAGACCAGAAGAGCGATAGCGACTCCGGAAACAAGAGACTAAGCTGTCTCAAATTACATAATGTAATTGCCAAAGAAGATTACCAGACCATTTGGGTTACCCTCATGATAGCGGGGTCCCCAGTTAAAATGGAGCTAGATACAGGATCAGCTCTGACCGTCATAAGTTGACGGGATTACGAGCGGCTCTTTCCGCATATACCTTTGAAAGACACATCCATTATCTTGAAAACATACACGGGGCAGAAAGTATACCCCAGAGGGAAAATAAGGGTTCCTGTTGTATACAACGGCAAGGAAATACAGAAGTTGTATTTATACGTTCTGCAAGATGGTGGTCCACCGCTGTTGGGACGTGAATGGATCAGGAAGATACGTTTAGACTGGCACTCCATTCAGGCACTGACGGTGACCAGTAAGAAAAAAAATGATGATGACGTCATACCTGAACGATTAAAAGACATCTTGGCCAACGCCAAAGAAGTGTTTCAACAGGAACTAGGAACCTTGAAAGGCGTCACCGCCTCAATAAAAGTGGAAGATGCGGCAATTCCCAAGTTTTTTAAGGCAAGGCTGGTGCCATATGCAATTCGTCCAGCAGTCGAGGCAGAGCTGGAGAATTTGGAAAAGGCAGGCGTGTTATCCAAGATAGATTGGAGTGAGTGGGCAACACCCATCGTCCCGGTTATGAAGAAAACGTTGAATAATGATAAAGCTGAAGAACAGAGAAAAATTCGCATCTGTGGGGACTTCAAGGTGACTGTAAACCCGGTCCTTCACATGGTACAGTATCCTCCTCCGAGGATAGAAGATATTTTCGCCTCACTATCCGGAGGGAAACGTTTCACCAAAATTGACTTGGCACAGGCATATCTACAGATGGAGGTTGAGGAGGCCTCTAAAAAGTATCTCACGATAAACACACACAAAGGCCTGTACCAGTACAATCGACTGGTTTTCGGAGTAGCATCAGCTCCAGCTATCTGGCAAAGAGCTATGGAGCAAGTCCTGCAAGGGATTCCGGGGACTCAATGCTACCTAGATGACATCCTTGTAACAGGAGAAAACGACAACGAGCACCTTGCCAATTTGGAGCAGGTGCTCACTAGGCTGAGAGAACGGGGCCTACGAGCAAATCGCCCCAAGTGCGAATTTTTCCAGAAACAAATATCATATTGTGGCCACATAATTAACGAAGAAGGGTTGCATAAGTCACCTGAAAAAATTGAAGCGGTCATAAAAGCCACAGCACCTGAAAATGTCTCACAATTAAGGTCGTTCCTGGGATTGATAAATTACTATCATAAATTTTTACCGAACTTGTCAACTGTTCTGCACCCTCTTAACGAACTGCTACAAACGGGAGTAAATTGGAAATGGAGCGAAGACTGTAAACGTGCCTTCCATAAATGCAAAGGCTTGATCACGTCCAAGGAAGTTTTGGCTCATTACAACCCATCACTGCCAATCAGACTGGCGTGCGATGCATCCCCTTACGGCGTAGGAGCGGTATTATCGCATAGATTCCCTGATGGCTCGGAGCGGCCGATAGCTTTTGCGTCACGCTCATTGAACTCAGCTGAGCGTAACTATGAACTATGCCCAGATCGACAGGGAAGCACTCAGCCTGGTATGGGGAGTGAAGAAATTCAACCATTACCTACACGGACAAAAATTTACCTTGTTGACTGACCATCAACCCCTCGTCTCCATATTCAACCCTAAAAAGGGCGTTCCCATTATGACAGCGCAAAGGCTACAGAGGTGGTCCCTTTTCCTAGGGGCACACCAATATGACATAGAATACAAAGGATCAAAACAGCATGGAAATGCTGACGGTTTATCACGTCTACCGTTGCCAACAGTAGAAGAGGCACCTACAGTGGACCCAGTGGAGATGTTCCACTCAATCATAGTGGAATGTCTACCAGTAACAAATTCTACCATTGAAAAGGAAACGAGAAATGACCCGACTCTCTCACGAGTCTACGATTTAACGGTGAAGGGATGGCCAGCACATGGCGAACCACTGTTGCCAGCATTCTCGCAAAGAAGAGAACAGCTGTCAGTGTGCCGAGGAACCTTGATGTGTGGATCCAGAGTGGTGATTCCACCCAAACTCCAGGATAAAGTACTAAAGGAGCTTCACGAGGGGCATCTGGGTGAAGTGAAAATGAAGAACCTAGCCAGAGCGTTTGTGTGGTGGCCAGGTATCGATGGAGACATCGAAGAAATGACCAAGGGCTGTCTAGGATGCCAGAAGGTCCAAAACGCCCCACCACAAGCCCCTCTACATCCATGGGAGTGGCCCTCATCTCCATGGCAAAGGGTACACATCGACTTTGCTGGTCCATTTATGGACTCAATGTTCTTAATCGCGGTTGATGCACACTCCAAGTGGCCGGAGGTAATAAAGATGTCCTCCACCACCACGGAAAAAACCATCACAGTATTAAGGACCATATTTGCCAGGAATGGGCTGCCTGAACAGATCTGTTCTGATAATGGACCGCAATTTGTGTCCGAAGAATTCAGGAAGTTCTTAAAAAACAATGGGGTTAAGCAGTACTCGTCCGCCCCATACCATCCCACCACCAATGGATTGGCTGAAAGGTTTGTCCAGACCTTCAAGAAGGCCATAAAGGCCATGGGTAATGAAGACATAAATCTACAGCATAAGGTAGATAACTTCTTGTTTGCATACAGGAATGCAACACATGTGGTTACAAACCAAACTCCCGCCATGATGTTTTTCAATAGAAGACTAAGATGCCGGCTGGATTTGATCAAGCCAAACATCAGAAGGGACGTAGAGAACCGGCAATTTCAAGGCATGAATGAAAGGCCAACTAGAACCTTCCAGATAGATCAACAAGTTTTGGCCCGGGACTACCGTACCGAGAAATGGCAGCCTGGAACTATTTGCACACGACTAGGACCGCTGATGTATACCGTGGACATTGGAGAAAGCATAATAAGGTGCCATGCTGACCAGATCATAGAGTCATCCGAAAAGGGACAACCTACACCACAACTCTATACGCCTAATGATGAAGCAGAGATACCCATAGTACCTACCTCCGATCCGGTGATACTGGAACCAGATGAACCCGACACTGGCATTCAAGCCGAATCGACCTTGCCAAAAGAACCTACTAGCACGGTGGCATAGTGGTTAGCACTGTTGCCTCACAGCGCCAGAGACCCGGGTTCGAATCCGACCTCGGGCGACTGTCTGTGTGGAGTTTGCACATTCTCCCCGTGTTTGCATGGGTTTTCTCCGGGTGCCCCGGTTTCCTCCCACAGTCCAAAGATGTGCGGGTTAGGTTGATTGGCTATGATAAATTGACCCTTAGTGTTAGGGGAATTAAATACGTGGGGTTACAGGGATAGGGTGGGATATGTGTTGGTGTAGGGGTTACGGGGATCGGGTGGGATATGTGTCGGTGCAGGCTCGATGGGCCGAAATGGCCTCTATCTGCACTGTGGGGTTTCTGTGATTCTGTGATACACCACCGAAAACTACTACACCACTGAGGCGTTATCTGGACCGAGTCAGGAAGCCTCCAGAGAGACTGACTTATAATTGATTAACTGCAGCAAATGTGTGGATTATTGTTCTTAATTAATGATTACTTAAAATGTTATGTACTGGTTGTCTAAAAGGGGAGGAATTGTGGTGTATGTGCCTTTAAGAGCCCCTGTGTACTGTAATGCCGGTAGTGGCCACTCGGGCTATATAAGCCTGTATAGTGTCTTGTATCTTTTAGTTCACCTCCAGACTTTGTTCAGTAAACACCTGTTAAACCAGCTCCTGCATTCCGTGTCTCCATTAACACATGGATACACCATTCATCTCATTGCTGCGTGCAAATTGGCTGCCGCATTTGCCTACAAAACAACAGTGACTACGCTTCAAAAGTAACTGCAGTGCTAAGGTTCCGTCTGCCTCCTTAGGTGGACAATAAAATTCCCCTGGCACTGCTCACGAGAGGAGCAGACAATCAGCATGAATTGTTAAAAAAACAGCTCATGGTTGACTAACTTAGTTGAATTTTTTGAGGAAATCACAGAGAATGAAGATAGGGAATATAGTGGATATTGAGATTGATTTTCAGAACGTGTTTGATAAGCACTAAAGGAACCAGGGGATAGTGCGGGAAGGTGGAGTTGAGGTAGAAGGTCAGCCATGATCTTATTAAATGGCGGAGCAGGCTCGAGGGGCCAAAAGGCCGACTCCTGCTCCTAATGTTTTTATGATAAGGTGCCAGATAAGAGACTTGCTACGAAAATTAAAGCGCATGGTATTAAGGAGAGGGTTGCACATGGATGGAGAGATGACTAGGGAACAGAAAGCATAGAGTGGGTAAATGGATGCTTTTGGACTGGCGGGATGTGGAGAGTAGTCTGTTCTGGGATCCCTTTATATAAATGATTTGGACATAGGCAGGAGATTGCTGGTGATACCAAGTTAAGGCTATGGAAAACTATGAGGAAAATCGTAGGAGTATGCAGGAGGAAATAAGTAAGTTTGTTGAGTGGGCAGAGAGATAATAGATGCAATTGATGAAGATGCATAGAATCAAATGGAGAAAGAAAGAACTTGCATTTATATAGCGCCTTTCACAACCTCAGGACGTCCCAAAGTGCTTCGCAGACTGAGGATTACCACTAGAAAAATGATGGAGAGGTTCCACAAACGGCAATGTGATAATGACCAGATAATCTGTTTTTAGTGAGGTTGATTGAGGGATAAATATTGGCCAGGACACCCGGGATAACTCCCCTGCTCTTCTTCAAAATAGTGGCCGTGGGATATTTTACGTCCACCTGAGAGAGCAGATGGGGCCTCGGTTTAACATCACATCCGAAAGACGGCACCTCTGACAGTGCAGCACTCCCTCAGCACCGCACTGGAGTGTCAGCCTAGATTTTTGTGCTCGAGTCTCTGGAGTGGGACTTGAACCCACAACCTTCTGACTCAGAGGCGACTGAGCCACTGACTAACACTTAAAGGATGGTTATTAGAACATGGAAGCATTTCTATAGCCCCTTGCATAACCTCAGGACATCCCAAAGCACTTTACAGCCAATTAAGTAATTTTGAAGTGTAGTCACTGTTGTAATGTAGGGAAGCATTGCAGCCAATTTGCGCACAGCAAGATCCCACAAACACCAATTAAATAAATGACCAGTTAATCTGTTTTAATGGTGTTGGTTGAGGGATAAATATTGGCCCAGGACATCAGGGATAACTCCCCTGCTCTTCTTCAAAATAGCGCCATGGGATCTTTTACGTCCACCTGAGAGGGCAGACAGGGCCTCGGTTTAACGTCTCATCCGAAAGACGGCACCTCCGACAGTGCAGCGCTCCCTCAGCACTGCACTGGGATCGTTGGCTTGGATTATGGGCTCACGTCTCAGAAGCAGGGAAATGGCTAGCTCCAGTTAAAGATGTGGCCCAGGTGCAATAGCTTGAATGCTGCTGTTGGTTCCCTGCCCAGTGGGTGATGTACAATAAGGAGTGTTAACAATGCTGGGAGACCTGCACGCCTGATGTCGGCTGCACACCTGTACTGTAGCTCATCCGAGATAGTAACCTTGTTTGCATGTGTCTTCTTCTTCTTAGGCAGTTCCTCGGAACCGAGGATGACTTGCTTCCACATTAAAAATGAGTTCGCAGGTGACTGATGAGTCCAATGCAGGACCTTTGCATGTGTGCCTGCTTATACACTCTACATTTGGTGAGGGTTTTGTGGATAGTCCCTAACTACATTCTTGTTTTGCTCTTTCAGGAGCCACAGGTCAGGGGCCAGGGGCATCCATCAGGCAATGATACCTCCTCCAAAATGGACTGTGATGGAATGGGGGGGGGAGGTCCTCAGAGGATAGCTCATTACTTAAAGACAGGCAAGCTTGATTCAATCTTACAGGTTGCGGAGTCGGGGGGATGGGTACTGGAACCAGTTGTGATCGGCGATACAGTGGGGTGGCAGAGAGGATTTAAGTCACGAACCAACTCTCACTAAAGCAATATAATAGCAAAATACTGCAGATGCTGGAAATCCAAAATAACAACAGAAAATGCTGGAAAAACTCAATGTCTCTTCACTTCTCTTTTGTTCTCTCCCAGCCTGGCCTTCAGTCTTGACAAAGGGTTTGACCTGAAACGTTAACTCTATTTTCTCTCCACGGATGTTGCCTGGCCCGCTGAGTTTTAAAGCATTTTCTGTTGTCATTTCTCACTAAAGCAATTGGATCCCTTTGTTTTGGTCTCTTCATTCACTGTCTGCCCAGGCCCATGCTTCAATAGCAGCTCTAACAGCTCATCTATATAAATGAAATTTTGAAGAGACCCCGCCCTGGACCCCTCTGTCCTCACTAACTCTCATCCCATTTCCAGCCACCCTTTCGTCTCCAAGTTCACGGAATGCATTGTTGCCTCTCAGATCTTAGAATCATCGAACCATACAGCACAGGAGGAGGCCATTCGGCCCTTCGTGCCTGTGCCGGCTCTTTCAAAGCGCTATCCAATAAATCCCACACACCCTGCTCTTTCCCCATAGCCCGGCATTTTTTTCCCCTTCAAGTATTTAGCCAATTCCCTTTTGAAAGTTTCTATTGAATCTGCTTCCACCGCCCTTTCAAATCAAAATCAAATCAAATCAAATCAACTTTTATTGTCATTGTAAGTGCACAAGTGCAGTACAACGAAATGTAGGCTTGCGGCTCCCGAGAGTGTACATTTAGATTAAGACATTTAAACATTCAACATACATTTGGCTTGTAATACATTAACATAAACATAACCATAATAAAGTGCATTGGCAGATGTGCAGGCTTTAGAGTTTATTTGTGGAGTTCAGTAGGATGACAGCCCTGGGAAAGAAGCTGTTCCTAAATCTGGTCGTACGGGTGCGAATGCATCTGTAGCGTCTCCCAGATGGCAGGAGGGCGAACAGACTGTGGCTGGGGTGGGTAGGGTCTTTGATGATGGACCGTGACCTCCGTAAAAAGGCAGCGCATTCAAGATCGCAACAACTCACTGCATAAATATTTTTTTCCTCATGTCGTCTCTGGTTCTTTCGCTAAATACCTGTGCCAATCGCTCCCAGAATTCCCAATTTGAATCCCTCCAATCAGATTTCCAAATGCTCACACCGCACTAAATGCTTCCAATCGCATTCTCTGTGATTGTGGCGCATTATTCCTCGTTGAGCTCTCTGACAGGCTTAATCATCATCTCTGGTCCCCAGCACAAACTACATGCACTTGCTACTCAATCCATTCTCCTCGCCAGCCACCGTCTTAGGCTGTTTGCAACCGTGGCATCCTGGTAACCTTGAGCTGAGCTTCCGACATTGTATCCTCTCCGCCACAATGGCCGCTTACTTCCAGCTCCATAATGTTGTCCACCTCCATTCCTACCTCAGCCCATCTGCATTCCTTCAGTACTGCACTGGCGTGTCAGCCTAGGTTATGTACTTAAATCCTTGTGTGAGATACCAACCCACAACCTTCTGGCTCAGAGGCAACAGTGCTACCAACTGAGCCAGCCTGACACTATTTGACACAAAAGAGTGTTACAACTTTACATAGAATTTTACAGCACAGAAACAGGCCATTCAGCCCAACAGGTTTATGCCGGTGTTTATGCTCCACACGAGCCTCCTCCTACCTTACTTCATCTCACCCTATCAACACATCCTTCTATTCCTTTCTCCCTCCTGTATTTATCTAGCTTTCCCTTAAATGCATCCCTGCTATTTGTCTCAAGTACAAATTTACATATTCCCTTGGTTGCAGCGGTGCTGATCACTCCCGTAAGCAGTCTGGGGGTCTTATATTCAGGGGTGTGCCCGCACTGCGCAATAGCTGACTATACGATAGCGTAATTCAGCGATGTAACAATAGGACTTCTTTGTGAACTGTGCTGGATATTGTGTCTTTCACACATGCCCTCACGTGCACTTCTCCAAACTCCTCGAAGGTGGACTGAGAAACCCTTGATAAGGCAAGGCCAGATATGAATCATTACCCTGGTTTAATTCACAGTGAACGTAGAGTAACAGTTAAAGCAAATTCCACTCACTTAACTCAATCTCGCGAACATGGAGAAAGCAATAGTAAACCGCACCTATCATGGGCTAACTTACTTGAACTACCTTTCTTTCGGACTACATCTAATTGCAAAATCTGACCAATAGTTTCTGGCTCTGGACCTAGAGCTGTCAATCTCCAGTTTAAAACCTGTCTGCCTCTCTGTACCTTTACTTTTTTAATTCTGGCCCCAGGGGGCAGAGGCATTCATCAACCAACTGATCACCCCTCTCCCAGGAGGATATCCTTCACAGACACCTCGCGCATTACCCACATGAATCAAATTGTCCTCACCACAATGGGTGTGAATATTTATTGGTCACCTGAGATGAGATGACAAATTGTTTAACGTCTTCGGTCATCCTGGCTAATGAGAATATGCATGGGACAATGGATTCTCGCTGTTTCAGTGTGAAATAGGCAGTGGGTTGTGATATTCCCAAAGCTCCCTGGAGGGAGAGGGAGAGAAAGAGAGAGAGAAAGAGAGAGAGAGAGAGAGAGAGAGAAAGAAAGAAAGAAAGAAAGACTGTTAACCGGCAAAATTCAGGAGTAGGTTCAGTTAAGTTTTTCTTCATATTAGTGGCTGTTTCTTGATTCTTGGCTGTGTAATCGGGGGTTCCTGCACTTGTTGCTAAGCAACAGGGACGCTTGGTCTGTGGCCGGGCTTCTTGCACCTGTTGCTAAGCAACAGGGAAGCCTGGATTTGTTGCTGTGTACGGAGCTCTCGTACCTTTTAACTAGAACTCTCTGTAATCCGGACTTTTTGATAAACCGGCACCACGCCGGTCCCGTCGGTGCCGGAGAAAAAAAGAGTTTCCTGTAGCACTTTTCATGACCTCAGGACATCCCAAAGCGCTTTACAGCCAATGAAGTACTTTTGAAGTGTAGTCGCTGTTGTAATGTAGGAAATGCGGCAGCCAATTTGCGCACAGCAAGCTCCCACAAATAGCAATGTGATAATGACCGGATAATCTGTTGGTTGAGGTATAAATATTGGTCAGGACACCTGTGGAGTGCTCCTTCTCTTTCGAACTCTTCTTCAAAATAGTGGCCGTGGGATCTTTTACATCCACCTGAGAGGGCAGAGGGAGCCTCGGTTTAACGTCTCATCCGAAAGACGGCACCTCCGACAGTGCAGCGCTCCCTCATTGCTGCACTGGAGCGTCAGCCTGTTTTATGTGCTCAAGTAAGCACCGATGCAGCTCATGAAGGCAAAAAGCTTGGACGTGTCTGTTGAAGGCGATCGCACATCAATGGGGTTAATCAAAAGTTACTCAAACACCAGGACCACTGTCTGTGCAGTCACTAACTTCCCCTCACTAATCACCGTTACCTCATGTACACACTGTGGGGGCGCGGGGAAGAGGGACTCCGAATGTCACTGGCTTGTGAGCAGTTTGTTTGCACTAATCCCGAGGATAGGATATGGCACATAGTACCTTGTCAGCAAGGTTGGTGTCTGAGGTCGAGTCCTAACTAGGCTGGGAACAAACTTCACATTTCCAGCTATAACCTCATACACGAATGTTGAAATAACATTTCAGTGCAAAATGAACAGAACTAAGGAGCAGTTATTAATTCACAGCAATCTTTAAATAAACCCAAAAAGTTGCATAAATGCCTCTGTACCCATCCAAGGAGAAAAGGTGTGATGTTCAGAAAACACTTCTATTTAAAGAGTGTACTTTTAAACACTCCAGAATCATCATGTTGCAGAGTCTGTGACTGAATTACAGCCACCAACTTCTCTGTATCAATCGTAAATGGTAATGGCCCAAAAGCAATCCATTACACTAACAATTTAACATCAACAGTAACCCCTTATGATACCACTGTGGAGTCATGATCAATAAGGCAAATAAAACACTGAACTATATTCTACAGCAGTATAAAAAAGTACACATCAGTGAGAATGCTGATTAAAATCCTCTACCTGCCCATAATGCAAATGAAAAGGTCTTCGGCAGCACCTCCCAAACTCGTGACCTCTTCCACCTAGAAGGACAAAGGCAGCAGGCACATGGGAACACCACCACCTCCAAGTCACACACCATCCTGACTTGGAAATATATCGGCCGTTCCTTCATCGTCGCTGGGTCAAAATCCTGGAACTCCCTCCCTAACAGCACTGTGGGAACACCTTCACCACACGGACTGCAGCGGTTCAAGAAGGCGGCTCACCACCACCTTCTCAAGGGACAACTAGGGATGGGCAATAAATGCTGACCTTGCCAGCCCATGGATGAATAAAAAGCGCAAAGAACATCTTAAAACTATGTAAGGTAGCATTGAATGTCGTTATTTCAGCCCAGTTTCTAACCCATAAATCCACACCAAGTAGAGTACAAGTCAGAGGGAGTCGTGCTCAAACTGTACCTGTTCTACTCAGACCACACCGCGAGTACTCTGTCCATTTCTGGCTACCAAGTCTGGAGGCAGTGCAGAGAAGAGGCTGATCCCTAAAGTCAAAGGACAAAAAACCGGAGAAACCTGAGGGTTTTCTTGAAAGGAGGTGACTGAGAGGTAACCACAGAGAGATGTATATCAGGTATAGAGATTAAGGTATAGAACAGGTGGATCTGGCCAAATTAAAGCATGACAGCAGGACAAGGGGCACAGGTTCAAACTAGTCGACGGCAAATTTAGGATTGATGCTAGGACGTTCTTCACACAAGGAGCAATCAACACATGCAATGGGCATTGGGTAAGGGAGTGGAGGCAAAAACCCTGGAATCATTCAAGAAACAACTGGATGCTGAGACAGGGTAGGCGTAGAGAAGATGTTTCCACTTGTGGGAGAGACCAAAACTAGGGGCCATCAATATAAGATCATCACTAATAAATCCAATGGGGAATTCAGGAGAAACGTCTTTACCCAGAGAGTGGTGAGAATGTGGAACTTGCTACCACAGGGAGTGGTTGAGGCGAATAGCAGAGATGCATTTAAGAGGAAGCTAGATAAATGCATGAGAGAGAAAGGAATAGAAGGATATGCTGATAGGGTGAGATGAAGAGAGGTGGGAGGAGACTCGTGTGGAGCATAAACACCGGCACGGACCTGTTGGGCCGAATGGCCTGTTTCTGTGCTGTAAATACTATGATTGGGTGGACTCCCTAGATAGAGGAGCTAGGATGGGTCAAATGGTCTTCTTCATGCATACCTATCTTGTGATTGTCCTAGTTCAGTATCAGCATCAATCCCTTATAGTAACTATTCAATTACCAATCACTAACACAATCACTCAGTATCGGTATGAGTGAGTCAAAGTGGTCTATAAGGTAACATCAAAATGGTTTGCAATTGACTTTGAAAATGTTTAATATCAATGCTTGCTAATATAATAAACTAGTTTCAAAACCAACTCGCTATGATAATGGCTGAATGTTGATCACCCCGATAGGTTCATGTTACCCAATTACTAATTCAAACATTGAATACATTTCCATTATCTATCTACTCTGCCCAGAGGCAGTAAGTGCTACAATCTGGTATCTTTCTGGGCAGGAAACTGTAGTAGGAATAATGCTAAACAGCATCTCTAGTAGTGAACAAGCTAAATGAATGTAGAATCATAGAATGATACAGCACAGAAGGAGGCCATTCGGCCCATCGTGCCTGTGCCGGCTCTCTGACAGAGCAGTCCAATCAGTCCCCTGCTCTTCCACCACAGCCCTGCAAATTTTTCCCCTTCAAGTATTTATCCAATTCCCTTTTGAAAGTTATTGTTCAATCTGCTTCCGCCGCCCTTTCAGGCAGTGCATTCCAGGTCATAAGAACTCGCTGCGTAATTTTCTTTTCCTCCTTTCACCTCTGGTTCTTTTGCCAATTACCTTAAAACTGTGTCCTCTGGTTACCGACCCTTCTGCCACTGGAAACAGTTTCTCCTTATTTACTCTATCAAAACCCTTGATGACTTTGAACACCTCTATCCAATCTCCCCTTAACCTTCTCAGTTCTAAGGAGAACAACCCCAGTTTCTCTAGTCTCCTTACGTAACTGAGGTCTTTCATTCCTGGTACCGTTCTAGTAAACCTCTTCCGTATCTTCTCTAAGGCCTTGACATCCTTGTGGTGCCCCGAATTGGCCACAATACACCAGCTGGGGCCTAACCGGTGTGGGCGAATGGGTTCAGTCTGACCTGTGAGAAAGAGAGCCCCAGTTTTCAATTGTACCTGGGGACAGCCTGCTGAAAGGGTTAACCCTTCCATCTGTGAAGAAGGGATCCAGTGCCTAACTGATTTGGAAAAGGTGGTTGAAATAGTCACTCCCACTTCTGGGAGCAAGGTAATATCCAATGCCCTGCTAGAACTGGGATGAGGGCGGTTAACGTGACAGTGTCTGAGAGGAAAAATGTCCCAATCTGGTGATAGTCTTATTTATTAATTCGTACCTCCTAAAGGCAACTGTTTATTGGAGCAGAGCCTACATTAGTTCATGGATTTGCCCGTACTTACATCCAACGTGAGATATCGGCCTTTGTTTTCAAGTGAGATAAAAGTAGATGATTTTAGCAACTGGGGTCAGAAGGATTGAATTACAGAGTAGGATGGAAACGGAAAAAGAGGTCGTCAAATGTGTTTGGAGCTGATGAGCTGCTGCGAGACCTCCCACGATGCCCGCCACTCATGTCATTACTACAATGCTCTAGAATTTCGATAGGAACACACCGAGTCTGACAGCACGTCCAACGCAAGCTGAAGGATATATTCTAGTCGCTCTTTGGAATGTAACTGGAAAACCAAATGTGCATCAATCTGCCATGGCAACCTATGATTGGGTCTATGAGGCATCCCAGAATGGCTTAGGACTTCTGGTTAACCCTTATGCCCACAGCCCACTACAAGACCTGGTCCCACCGGAAGCTATCAACTGTTTTAGCTGTTTCATTCTATTTAGTCACTACACGACCTGGTCCAAACAGATGGGAATAATTTGCTTTAATTGCGTACTTGGTCCTGGCAGCTAGCTACTGAACAGTCCACACCCAACAAGGAAGGTAGGTTAATACTTTTACTTGCTCCCATCAGATTCAGCCTGTATCACACACCATCACATCCAGCCTGTATCACGCACTATCACATCCAGCCTGTATCATAGAAACATAGAAACATAGAAGATAGGAGCAGGAGTAGGCCATTCGGCCCCTCGAGCCTGCTCTGCCATTCAATGCGATCATGGATTTACTTACTCCTATCACATCCAGCCTCCATCATGCACCATCACACCCAGCCTGTATCACGCACCATCACATCCAGTCTGTATCACGCACCATCACACCCAGCCTGTATCACGCACCATCACATCCAGTCTGTATCACGCACCATCACACCCAGCCTGTATCACGCACCATCACACCCAGCCTGTATCACGCACCATCACACCCAGCCTGTATCACGCACCATCACATCCAGCCTGTATCACGCACCATCACACCCAGCCTGTATCACGCACCATCACATCCAGCCTGTATCACGCACCATCACACCCAGCCTGTATCACGCACCATCACATCCAGCCTGTATCACGCACCATCACATCCAGTCTGTATCACGCACCATCACATCCAGCCTGTATCACGCACCATCACATCCAGCCTGTATCACGCACCATCACACCCAGCCTGTATCACGCACCATCACACCCAGCCTGTATCACGCACCATCACACCCAGCCTGTATCACGCACCATCACATCCAGTCTGTATCACGCACCATCACATCCAGCCTGTATCACGCACCATCACATCCAGCCTGTATCACGCACCATCACACCCAGCCTGTATCACGCACCATCACACCCAGCCTGTATCACGCACCATCACACCCAGCCTGTATCACGCACCATCACATCCAGCCTGTATCACGCACCATCACATCCAGTCTGTATCACGCACCATCACATCCAGTCTGTATCACGCACCATCACATCCAGTCTGTATCACGCACCATCACACCCAGCCTGTATCACGCACCATCACATCCAGTCTGTATCACGCACCATCACATCCAGCCTGTATCACGCACCATCACACCCAGCCTGTATCACGCACCATCACATCCAGCCTCCATCATGCACCATCACACCCAGCCTGTATCACGCACCATCACATCCAGTCTGTATCACGCACCATCACATCCAGTCTGTATCACGCACCATCACATCCAGTCTGTATCACGCACCATCACATCCAGCCTGTATCACGCACCATCACATCCAGTCTGTATCACGCACCATCACATTCAGCCTGTATCACGCACCATCACACCCAGTCTGTATCACGCACCATCACATCCAGTCTGTATCACGCACCATCACATCCAGCCTGTATCACGCACCATCACATCCAGTCTGTATCACGCACCATCACATTCAGCCTGTATCACGCACCATCACATCCAGTCTGTATCACGCACCATCACATCCAGTCTGTATCACGCACCATCACATTCAGCCTGTATCACGCACCATCACATTCAGCCTGTATCACGCACCATCACATCCAGTCTGTATCACGCACCATCACATCCAGTCTGTATCACGCACCATCACATCTTGACTCTCACTTATGCTTCATTCTTGGTGCTGATGGCTTTTACCGCTCCTGCTCAATATACTTAAAACTGCTCTGTAGAGTTTTGAGTGGATTCTATCTCCAGTGACGTGCTGAGGGAGTGCTGCACTGTCGGAGGGGCTGTATTTCAGATGAGATGTTAAGCCGAGACTCCGTCTGCTCTCTCGGGTGGAAGTAAAAGATCCCATGGCACTATTCGAAAAAGAACAGGGGAATTCTCCCTGGTGTCACTAAAACAGAGTAACTTGTCATTTGCCTCATTGGTGTTTGTGGGAGCTTGCTGTGCGCACATTGTCTCCCACATTTCCTACATTACAACAGTGACTACACTCCAGCAGCACTTCATTGGCTATAAAGCACTTTGGGACATCCTGAGGTTGTGAAAGGCACTATAGAAATGCAAAGCTTTCTTCTTATTTTCCCTGATAGGGGACGAAAATGAGTGAGGTGGAAGATGAAAGTGTCACACTGATGCTGTTAGGAGCCTTCAGCGCCTTGGGATGTTTTACTATGTTAAAGGTGCGATATAAACACAAGTTGTTGCTGGGGCTGGTCTTTGGGCACTTTGTTGGAGCAGGGAAGGGGGCATTTTAATCCGCACCTGGCCACCTTACTCCTTACCTGGACTTGCTTGATAATGTTGCGTTCATCAGCACCCAGGCCCCTCACCCTGGTGAATAAGTTCCCCCTCCCGCCCCCTCAAAAAAAAATCAGAAAATAAAATAAAAGAAAAAACCCAGAATGGCCCTTGAGGCTAAAGATAAATGAATCCTGACAGTATCATAAACGGAGACTTGCATTCTCGACACCTTTAACATTCCTCCACTGTTGACTCTGAAGTTGTTCCGCTGTGATGTTGTGAATACAGTGAACAGCCTTTGATCCATTCAAAACTCTATTCAGTACATATTTCGCACCACAGTTCAAATACCACCACCAGCAATAATTGATCTGCGCTAGGGTTGACCCTCTGACCATCAGGCTCATATTCTAGGGAAGTAAATGTCGGCACTGTAATGGGCACAGAGAGTAAAACATCATCTTTCAACTCGCTTCACTTGACTCCTCTCCTCTACACTCCGGCCTTTAGCAAATAGTTCAGCGCCCGCTTCAAGCTCACAAGATACATACAAATGGGGAAAGCAATTCAGCCCGACTTCATTCACCCACCCATCGGTGTTCAATTGCCTGTTAAGTGATTCCATGGTTTTTGCTTCCATTGCTCCTCCTGGAGTCCATTCCACGTGATGATCACTCTTTTGTGAAGAGGATCCTGATATTGGCGGAGCAGGCTCGAAGGGCCGAATGGCCTACGCCTGCTCCTGTTTCTTATGTTCCATCAATCCGAAATTTGCCCTTCACTAGTTGGACCCTGGGCTCCCTTGTGCATCTCCAACTTGGAGGTAGTTCTGGGTCTACCTTCCCTATAGCATGTACTAGCTGATAAACCTCTATACGGTCACCTGCAAAGACTGAGTTTCCTTGGAACTCAGGCCCTCAGACGCTAGGGCCCAGTGTCCTAGCGTTGCCCCGCACCACCACCTTGTCTCCTTTGTGCCTTGGAGAATGCGCTCAATATCAGTTTGATGTTTAAATGAATTTCTTTGAATAGGGAACTCTATCTGAGAATTACCGGCCACCCACCGATTGATTAGGTTGCGCGTTATATTAAAAGCTGCTCTGCCGATGGTGTCTGAAGGTATCCAGTGCTTTTTAAGCCAGCCTATTTTTTACTGTAAATCAGTACTTTGCCCTTGCTTATGGCGAAATTGGGGGTTTCCCCACTGATGTGAAATAGAACTTGTGAGTGTTTCTATTAGGTTGGTATTAACATTGCTATCAGTTCGTAGGCTGTTCGTCTCTGTAATTTCCCTGTAAGCCCTTAATCGTTTTCTTGTAATGGCAACTGGGGACAGGGAGCGATAATGGAAACTAAATGATACTGTCTGAATAATTTGCTCAGTATACAAGCCCAGAAATTCCTGCCTCAATCTCGGTGTGACAAGACAACCTAACATCCCTTTGCCTGCTTATATAACTGGAGTGTTGACCCATTCGAATCAAGCAGATCGGTATCTCCATACACTAGGCCAGTGCGCTCCAAATCCGCAACTCGATTCCAAAAGCACTTTTACACTGGCGCTAGTTGTCCACTCACGGCTGCATTCCATGGCGCCCAACGACCAACGCCATGATAGACTCACAATGACAACCACGACTTGTGTCTATTCAGCACCTTTAACGTAGTAAAACATCCCAAGGCGCTTCACAGGAGCGTTATCAGACAAAAATTTGACATCATGCCACAGGAGGAGATAGTGGGACAGGTGACCAAAACGTTTGGTCAAAGAGGTAGGTTTTAAGGAGCGTCTTAAAGGAGGAAAGAGAGAGAGGTAGAGAGGCGGAGAGGTTTGACGAGGGAATTTCAGAGCTCAGGGCCTCGGCAGCTGAAGGCACGGCCGCCAGTGGTATGATTCTACTGCTGGGTTTAGGCCGCCTCCAGGAATAGACTTGGGGAACCGGACACCTGCATTTGCACTCAGTAGACCTGAGGTTTGCTGTGGCGCTTGGAGGTGGGAACTGGGAGATGGCAGCAGACCTGCTCGGAATGTTCTGTCTGGAGATCAGTAAAGTGTCCGTCCACTTTTTCAAAGAGCGATGAAATGGAAACCACACCCAGGTCTGAATCACAGGCCACAACTAAATCACTCAGAAGCCAGTATGCTAATAGAAAAAAGGGCAGAAGGGTGCATGAAGGCCACTCTCCCAAGACAGGCACAATGTAAGCTAGTCTCAAATTCATACCTTTGTCCTTAGATGAGGCGAAGTCACTTTATAACATTACTAAGTGGCGTGATTGTTCTCAAGGCAGAAAACCCCCGTTTAATGTTATGCAGTGAGGGCACAGCAGAATCCCTGAGGAACTGAGGCACTTGAAAGCAAGACCTTGAAGTTTGGCCTCTTGGGGCTGGAGGTATCGAATTCGGACCTGAATGTTCATCCCTGGGGTGAGGCAATGATGCTAGGGGGCAATAATCGGCACATTCCAGGTCAGAAGACAGAACATATTTGTTGCCCAAATCTGGGAGAATTCGGTGCTTCATATAAGTCAGAAAATGACATAAAACTCTTTCTAAATTCAGCGTTACCTAAAAGCCATCCATCATTGCCTGTCGCATCCTGTAGACTTGACGCCTAAGCAACACTCTGGGTTTCCAAGGTTAGGCAGGTCCCTTATTATATCTGTCACAATATTTATTGGATCACTGTGGAGTGGTTTCACCAACTGGCTGGTTGAAGCTTGTCAGGGGAACGTTTGACTGGATGGGGGAGCGTTCAACAGATGGTCCGCTGACAACTTGAAGGCAAAAGCAATTGGAGGAGTGATGGGGGAGGGGACAAAGGGCAAGGCTAAGTTCAAAATGAAAGGACGAGTGCCCCAGCAGTTATTAACTCTCTAACCTACAGGTCTGAAGAGGGGAAAAAAAGCAAATGGAGAAAAATAATTTTAAACTGGAGGCAATTTATATTTTTTTAGAAATGGTTTTACATGAATGAATCACTAGCTGCCTAGTGTTAGTCATTGCTCAGTGGGTAGCACTCTCACCTTTCAGTCAGAAGGTCGTGGGTTCAAGTCCTACTCCAGAGACTTGGGCACATAATCCAGGCCGACACTGCCAGTGCAGTGTTGAGGGAGCGCTGCACTGTCGGATATACGTTAACTCTTGTCTGCTCTCTCAGGTGGATGTAAAAGATCTTATGGCACTATTTCAAAGAAGAGCAGGGGAGTTCTCCCCGGTGTCCTGGGGCCGATATTTATCCCTCAACCAACATCACTAAAACAAATTATCTGGTCATTATCGCATTGCTGTTTGTGGGAGCTTGCTGTGCGTATACTGTTGCGTTTAACAGACTACACTTCAGAAGTACCTTATTGGCTTAGGGACATCCTGTGGTCGTGAAAGGCGCTATAGAAATGCAAGTCTTTCTTTCCTTTTCAGAATTAAAATTAAGTAAATAAATATCCCAATCCTGAGCATATTTGTAGCTTTATTAGATAAAATTGTCCAAATTGCAGTAGTTATTTTCATATCTTCACACTCCTCCCTGGAGAACAGTGTGAAGCAGTGGAAGGATTTGTAGACTGATTAACCATCTGCCGCAACATGAACACGCCTTCCATTGCCACAACCATCTTTATACCAAGGGGTCTAGTCCTATATGATGGGAGGGTTTTATTCGACTCCCACAACCCATGCGGTAAGGGTGGGTGGGCACCCACACCCACCGGATACAAGTAACCCGCTGGAGGTCAACACACAATTCCGAGCTGGAGCTCCGGTCTCCATTTTCCGGGAATGTCTGGAGTGGGGTTCGAACCCTCCACCTTCTGACTCGGAGGCGGGAATGCTAGCCACTGAACCAAGGGCTGGCTCCTCCCAAACTGCGGTGAGATCAGTTTTTAGGCCCAGATTGGCCTTATCGTTACGGCTGCATCGTATGCCTCAGAGACATGGACCATGACATGAATCAGTCATTCATGAAAGAAAGACTTATGAAATAATACTGAGCAGCCTGCGGGTGGCGCTGTCCAGGGAGTGTATAAATACTCGGGCACTGGCCCAGCTTGCGCAGGACATTCTTAACAGGAACTAGTGAAGGACACAACTAGACCTCCATTTATAAAGTGTAGCCACTGTTGTAATGTAGGAAACGTGGCAGCCAATTTGCGCACAGCAAGCTCCCACAAGCAGCAATGTGATAATGACCAGATAATCTGTTTTTTTTTAGTGATGTTGGTTGAGGGATAAATATTGGCCAGCACACCGGGGAGAACTCCCCTGCTCTTCTTCCAAATAGTGGCCGTGGGATCTTTTTGCGTTCACCTGAGAGGTTTAACGTCTCACCCGAAAGACGGCGTCTCCAGACAGTGCAGTGCTCCCTCCGCATTGCACTGGGAGTGTCAGCCTGGATTTTTGTGCTCGGGATGGTAAGCCTACTGCAGGAAGCACAGAATGCAGATTCCAAGCTCAAGGCCAGAACAATCGCTAAGCTGCTCTGTAACTAAGCACTTTCAAGAAGGAGTTGGATAGTCAAGAAGGAGTTAGATATATTTCTTAAGGCTAAAGGAATCAAGGGATATGGGGAGAAAGCAGGGACAGGGTACTGAATTTGGACGATCAACCATGATCTCATTGACTGGCGGAGCAGGCTCGAGGGGTCGAATGGCCTACTCCTGCTCCTATCTTCTATGTTTCTATGTTTCTAAAAGAACACTGGGATAACGGAGGGGGAAATTCCTCCCGTCCAAAACCCCATTTTGAACCCACGCTGAGCGTTTCTCTAAATTATTGCTTTGTTTCCTGCCAGCACCCTTCTACACCAAATCCGACCATTGCTCCCATGTTGCCGTGCTCACACCTGCCAGGGGAGGTCTAACCCTGTGAGGAGGAATAACCCCGTGAGGAGGACTAATTCCGTGAGGAGGACTAACTCCTGAAAGGATTTGCAAATTTCATGTCTCCCCTGAAGATTTACTTTTGGCTTATTGAAGAAAACCCTGGCTGGACTGAGTTTAAAATCCAGGGCTCCAGGGCCCAACAAGATGGCTACGGTCAGCCTCATGGCCAAGGCCAGCCTCATGGCCAAGGCCTGCAAAGTTCGGGTTTGGACTGACAAAGAAGGAATGTTCCAGAAATTAGAAGGCAGACAGGCCTTCTGCATTTATGTATGAGAAGCAAACAGTGGCATTCGGGCCTCTGATTAAAACCCATCAAGGCCGTTTGCACAGATAATCAACGGGTAATAGCTGCATTCAGACCTTCGTTAGCTGACTTCAACACTGTTTGCAAACGATCAACGGGGCATTAAAACTGGAATGGCCCCATCACAAGACCAGTTACACAAAGGAAAACACTTATGGGACGTTTAAAGACCGATTAACCGGCCATCCAGGTCGATGGGCCCAAATCGGTTTCCTTTGTATCATCTTCAACACGTCCAGGTCAGACAAAGAAACAGGCTGATCTGGCGAGAGATAAGGGCTCCCAGAAAGGGGTATAAGTAGTCCCTCGGGAAGCCATCTCTCGCTCTCTCTCGCCTGGGCTCCGGTGCCCTGCCTTACCATCAAGAAGATCGACGATGAAGAGCCCGTCCAGGGAAGCAGGATACTTGCAGTTGCATTTGAATCACTGGGGTATCTCTGCTCTGGGCAGTGAAAACCCAACGGGGCACGGAGCAGGCGTTCTAACATCCGAGACTGGTGAGCATAAATTCTCTGGCCCATCGCAAGACAACTTAGATAGGTGTAAAGGGTGGGAGTTAAGGGGATTGCTAAAATTGTCATTTTAGTCATTTTCCCTCGATGTGTCCATTTCTCCTCCCCCGCTAAGTGTAATTGTGTTACATACATAGTGATTTCCTCTGTATAGTGTTTATTTTTCTCTATTTTTAATAAACATTGGTTTTCTTTGCACCAAACCACTGGTCTCGTTTTGTTTATATCGCTGCTCGTAATAAGTCCGGTGGTCAGAACCAGAGGGGAAGCGATTCGAACTGCACGGGGCTGGAGCAGCTCAGATACGCCTGACTGGCCAGACACAAACCCCAAACCAAAAACCCCTACACTCCGTGAGGAGGACTAACCATTTGTTGAGTTTATTTTACTGGTACGCCATCCTCCCATGTATGAATCTATAGCTGCGCAAGATCAATTCTGGCATTGTCCTGTTGTAAGATACAAATCATCCACGATCTCATTGAATGGCGAAACCGGCTCGAGGGGCAGAATGGCCTCCTCCTGTTCCTAAAGTCTGGGTGGGCGTGTGTGCTGTGAGGAGGATGCAGAGAAACTCCAGTACGATTTGGACAGGTTGGGCGATTGGGCAGATGCATGGCAGATGCAGTATAATGTGGATAAATGTGAGGTTATCCACTTTGGTGTCAAAAACAGGAAGGCAGATTATTATCTGAACGGCAATAGATTGGGAAAAGGGGAAATGCAACGAGACCCGGGTGTCCTTGTGCACCAGTCGCTGAAGGTAAGCATGCAGGTGCAGCAGGCGGTTAAGAAGGCAAATGGTATGTTGGCCTTCATAGCGAGAGGATTCGAGTACAGGAGCAAGGATGTCTTGCTGCAGTTGCACTGGGCCTTGGTGAGACCACACCTTGAGTATTGTGTGCAGTTTTGGTCGCCTTATCTGAGGAAGGATGTTCTTGCCATGGAGGGAGTTCAGCGAAGATTCACCAGACTGATACTTGGGATGGCAGGAATGACGTATGAAGAGAGATTGGGTCGATTGGGCTTATACTCGCTAGGGTTTAGAAGAATGAGAGGGGATCTCATTGAAACTTATAAAATTCTAACAGGACTAGACAGACTAGATGCAGGAAGGATGTTCCCGATGGCAGGGGAGTCCAGAACCAGGGGTCACAGTCTAAAGATAAGGGGTAGGCCATTTAGGACAGAGATGAGGAGGAATTTCTTCACCCAGAGAGTGGTGAACCTGTGGAATTCTCTACCACAGAAGGCAGTTGAGGCCAATTCATTAAATATATTCAAGAAGGAGTTAGATATATTTCTTAAGGCTAAAGGGATCAAGGGATATGGGGAGAAGGCAGGGACAGGGTACTGGATTTGGATGATCAGCCATGATATCATTGAATAGCGGAGCAGGCTCGAGGGGCCGAATGGCTGACTCCTGTTCCTAAAGTCGGCTGCCTATTTACCAGCTAAGAATGACACTACTGCAGTGTCCTTCAACATAACTTACAAACACAAGCGCTGCCTTATCTATTTGCTTTCATCCCTCACCGTCTTATAGGTCCCTGCCCTTATGCTGTGCACCAAAATCTAGGTCAATAGGGCAGCTAAAAGGCAACTCCCACCGACAGGAGTGTGTGATGGAGCTGCTGTAACCTTTAGTGAAAGGCAATAAATTCTGTAATCACACGATGGTTAATGGTTGCTGCGTGTCATTTTGATTAATACCAAAGAAAGCAAGAACCTGCTTCTAAATAGCGAGTTGTCAGTTTCAAGGGATTCCCCTAACGAGAGTTCACAGCAGAGTGTGAAGAGGGGTCGCTGGACCTCATCTGTTCCAGGACTGTGCAGTTTGGACACTTGTGGGCATTCATAGCCATCTCGAGGTTTACAATCTGGAAGCTCACCCCGAGCACTCAACAGCCCTGGGGTTACGTTGCTGTTCGTGAATGCACACTAACGTGTAGGTCTGAATTTCTTTTGACTGCTATTTTACAGATACATAGAATCACATAGAATTTACAGCACAGAAACAGGCCATTCGGCCCAACTCGTCCATGCTGGTGTTTATGCTCCACACGAGTCTCCTCCCACCCTAATTCATCTAACCCTACCAGCATAACCTTCTATTCCTTTCTCTCTCATGTGTTTATCTAGTTTCCCCTTAAATGCATCTATACTATTCACCTCAACCACTCCCTGTGGTAGCGAGTTCCACATTCTCACCACTCTCTGGGTAAAGAAGTTTCTCCTGAATTCCCTGTTGGATTTATTAGCGACTATCTTATATTTCTGGCCTCTAGTTTTGGTCTCCTCCACAAGTGGAAACATCTTCTCTACGTTTACCCTATCAAAGCCCCTTCATAATTTTAAATCAGGTCACCCCTCAAAGTTTGCTTTTCTAGAGAAGAGAGCCCCACCCTGTTCAGTCTTTCCTAATCTCTCAGTTCCGGTATCATCCTTGCAAATCTTTTTTGCACTTTCTCCAGTGCCTCGATATCCCTTTTGTGATATGGAACTGCGCACAGCAATGTTCCCCCTAATTCTTTGGGGGCGTGTCCCATTCACAGATTCGCACTTGCGCGAAACTTAACATTGAAAAAGCCGATCCCAGGCTGCGCGGGACCAACAGAGAGCTGCACGGCTGTGTGGCTGAGAGGGAACGTTGGTGCTCAGTACTCTAAGTGTGGTCTAAGCAAGGTACTACACAGGTTGAAGTGCTAGCCTGCTTAAAGTAAATAGGTTAATACCTCTGTTAAAAGAGCATACAAGGGGATTCATTCACTAATATTTACACAGCTTAACATCAAAGCCCAAGATTTTATTATTTGGGCAGGCTATACTTTTGGAGACTCAGTGGAGCTTGATACTCTATAGGGTTGACTCACCCACTGTTGATCCAACTAGCAGGAGACACACGAGAATGTCTTGGAGTGATTTGTGCTTTGACTTTCCATCTATATCTGTAAAGGTCCCAGGGCACTACTTGAAGAGCAAGGGGTTCTCCTGGTGTCCTGGCCAACATCCATCCTTCAACCAACACCGCCATTCACTCATTTGCTGCCCGTGGGATCTTGCTGTGTGCAAACTGCCTGCCACGTTTACCCATATAACAAAGCGACTACCCTTCAAAAATGATCCACTGGTTGCAGCGTGCTTTGGAATATCCCGAGGGCGTGATAAGACACTGTTTAAATGCAAGTTCTGTCTTCTTCCTTTGTTTTTGCAATACCTTAAAATGCACAAACACGGCAAGTTATCTGGACCAATCAGTCAATGTAATCCGGCCAAATATGTTTCTGGTTGAACAACCCCTAGCAGGGCCCGATTTCCTGGCGTGAATCCTGATTGTTTTCCAACAGGAATAGCAACTGCTCCAAGAGGATGGCGCTAGTCGAGTCCTTACAGTGCTGCTGGCACATGACCAGAAGCAAGCACCAGCTGATGCCAGCCTGAGTGATATCAGGCCCTGGTGAAAGTGGGAAATTGCATGATCTGATTGCCTGCAAACTCTTCCATCCCACAACCGAATATTTGTGATTCCCAAGCTCCTTGTTGTTGAAGTTATAATAATAATAATCATAATCAACTTTATTGTCATTGTTAGTGCACAAGTGCAGTACAACGAAATGTAGGCTTGCGGCTCCCGAGAGCGTACATTTAGATTAAGACATTTAAACATTCAACATACATTTGGCTTGTAATACATAAACATAACCATAATAAAGTGCATTGGCAGATGTGCAGGCTTTAGAGTTTATTTGTGGAGTTCAGTAGGATGACAGCCCTGGGAAAGAAGCTGTTCCTAAATCTGGTCGTACGGGTGCGAATGCATCTGTAGCGTCTCCCAGATGGCAGGAGGGCGAACAGACTGTGGCTGGGGTGGGTAGGGTCTTTGATGATGGACCGTGACCTCCGTAAACAGCGTTTCTGGTATATGTGCTCTATGGTCGGTAGCCGGGTGCCGGTAATGCGTTGGGCAGTTTTGACTACCCGCTGCAGGGCTTTCCGGTCATAGTAGCTACAGCTGCCATACCATACAGTGATACAGTTCGTCAGGATGCTCTCTATTGTGCAGCGGTAAAAGTTAGAGAGGATCAGGGGTGACAGGTTACATCCCTTCAGCCTCCTTAGGAAGTATAGGCGCTGCTGGGCCTTCTTCACCAGAGAGGAGGTATTGAGGGACCAGGAGAGGTCTTCCGTGATGTGGACTCCGAGGAACTTAAAGCTGTCCACCCTTTCCACCACAGCCCCATTCATGAAATTTTTAAGACTCCTCAAGTCAACGGCTCTGTGATCAATGGAACCTTTCTACCCTTTGCAGCCAGTGATAGAAACATAGAAACATAGAAGATAGAAGCAGGAGTAGGCCATTCGGCCCCTCGAGCCTGCTCCGCCATTCAATGAGATCATGGCTGATCATCCAAATTCAGTACCCTGTCCCTGCCTTCTCCCCATATCCCTTGATCCCTTTAGCCTTAAGAAATATATCCAACTCCTTCTTGAATATATTTAATAAATTGGCCTCCACTGCCTTCTGTGGTAGAGAATTCCACAGGTTCACCACTCTCTGGGTGAAGAAATTCCTCCTCATCTCTGTCCTAAATGGCTTACCCCTTATCCTTAGGCTGTGACCCCAGCCAACTGTTTCCAGTCGGTTATATCATGGGCCAAATGCAGTTCAGAGCTCCCTCGACACTGCCTCAGCAATCTGCATTCACCAGCAAACATCCGAGGGCGCTTCATGGGCAAGGTGGTAGGGGTGGAAATGAGACTCCGTCGGCCCTGCATTTCTCAGCGCATTGAATTAAAAATACTTGTTGTCATTTACAATCCCTTCATGTCTTTGCTGCTCCTTATCCCTACAACCTCCTCC
Organism: Somniosus microcephalus; assembly: GCF_052327205.1. Taxonomy (NCBI): domain Eukaryota; kingdom Metazoa; phylum Chordata; class Chondrichthyes; order Squaliformes; family Somniosidae; genus Somniosus; species Somniosus microcephalus. The sequence goes on along the minus strand of NC_141015.1, from coordinate 37,113,566 downwards.
TGCCCAATTGTACCCCCCTTCTGCTTCCCATTGGTGACGGAACATTCAGCCATCACACCCGCACTCTGGGACTCTCTGCCTCTATCGGTTGCCTTTGTTGCATCTCTTCCCATCTTCAAAAGCCTCGTCAAAACCTTATCCCTTTAATCTTGACCTTGGCCACCCTGCACCCACCTCCAAACTCTTCCCCAACACCTGCTCAGTGCCCGAGCCCTTCACCGCATTGTGAACTGCCTTTGGAAGTTTGTGCTAGGTGACGGGTGATATGTAAATGTACATTGTTGTTTCGAAGCTGCTTTAAGACATACAGACCAGGTAGGCCCTGGATTCAATCAGTGGTCCTGTGCTGAGTTCCCCCCCGCCCCAATCTCGGTCAGGGGGGGCTCTTCAATTGGCCTCAGTGCACGTTGACTTGGGAGGGGGGGAAAAAAGAGCCAAGTTTTCCATTCCTGACTGAAATCCAATAGCCTTCTCCTGAAAAGCTGGCAGATGGACGTCGGGATTGGGCTGGGTCGCGCTGCCTCTTGCAGTTGAGTAGCCTAGCTACGTTAATTCTGCACTCATGAAGTCTCTGGAGTGAGACTTGAACCCAAAACCTTCTGACTCGGAGGTGAGAGGGAGAGAGAGAGTGCTACCCACTGAGCCGTGGCTGGCACGTGTCAGATTTGAGTTTCAGCCAAGAATGATGCTGCTTGTAAGCAAAAGGCAGAATTAAAGTAAATCTAAATAAAGGAAGCGGCAGCATCAATACTGGCAAACAGAGCGAACAAAAAAACAAAAAATACCCATTCAATTTGGCCGAATGCGAAAACACCACACAGGCGTGAGCAGCAAACACTTTTATTAAACCTCTTAATATGATGGGGCGGTTGCTAAGTAACAGGTTGTTGCAGGTCACCAAAGCCAGGCTGAGGGGGGAACACATATAGGAAAAATACACGGTGGAGATTCAAAAAAAATGTGTGGGCAGGTTCTTTTGTACGGCGCTCCACAGGCCCGGCTGTTGCCTAGCGACGGGGTTGACGTCAGATGCTGAAGTTAGTGTTGAGGTTAACAGTGCGTTTAAGGAAGGAAATTAGCTGCACTCCTCCACTCAGGGTAGCTGAGGTGCTTGAAGAGGAAGCAGAAAGATCTGGGATCTGCTTCTGAAATTTTCCTATGTACAAAACGGATAGGGAAATCCCAGCGTATCAGCTAATTTAGAAAGTAAAATTCCACTGTCAAACGGAAAACCCATGACGGTTTTTCCATCGGTATTTTCTGCAGAGGGGGCAGGGAGAGGAAGTGAATGGTTTTATAAAAAAAATTCTCACTTTTCCTACAAGGATGTTGTTATCTAACCTGACCCCTCCAGTGCCGACCCGAGGGAGTGCAGCATTGTCAAAGGGGGGGGTCCTTCAAGTGAGGTGTTAAAACATCCACCCCATTCCGGTGGTACAGGTGGATGTTAAAGATCTCCTGGTGTCCTACTCAACATTCCTCCCCTCAACCAGCTCTAACAAAAAAAAAAATAGATCAACCCCGGTCTTCATCTCACTGTTGTTTGTGGGATCTCATTGAAACTTATAAAATTCTAACAGGACTGGGGAGTCCAGAACCAGGGGTCACAGTCTAAAGATAAGGGGTAAGCCATTTAGGACAGAGATGAGGAGGAATTTCTTCACCCAGAGAGTGGTGAACCTGTGGAATTCTCTACCACAGAAGGCAGTTGAGGCCAATTCATTAAATATATTCAAGAAGGAGTTAGATATATTTCTTAATGCTAAAGGGATCAAGAGATATGTGGAGAAAGCAGGGGCAGGGTACTGAATTTGGATGATCAGCCATGATCTCATTGAATGGCGGAGCAGGCTCGAGGGGCCGAATGGCCTACTCCCGCTCCTATCTTCTATGTTTCTATGTTGCTGCCCGCAAAATGGCCGCTGCGTTTGCCTGCATAGCAACAGTGGAAAATTGGCAAAAGAACCAGGGTGGGGGTGGGGCAGGGGGAGGGGGGGAGATGAGGAGAAATCTTTTTGCGCAGCGAGTTGTTGTGATCTGGAATGTACTACCTGAAAGGGTGGTGGAAGCAGATTCAACGGTAACTTTCAAAAGGGATAAATACATGAAAGGGAAAAAAAATTGCAGGGCTATGGGGAATGAGCAGGGGAGTGGGACTAATTGGATTGCTCTTTCAAAGAGCCGGTGCAGGCACGATGGGCCGAATGGCCTCCTTCTGTGCTGTAAGATTCTACGATTCTATAAGAGTGACTGCACTCCAAACTCATTGTATGTGAAGTGCTTTGAGGCGTGATAGGGTGCTGTGTAAACCCCAGCCTGTCCTTTTATGCTAGGCTCGATATATTTCTTTATTGTGGAGCCCACTGACAGTTCTCCAGTGAGCTGCAGTATCACAGCTTATTGGCCTTCCAGTATGCAGCACTGCCCTCCTCAGAGCAGGGCATTGTTTGATATTTAGGTTTTTTGAAGAGTAAGGTTTGGGTGGCCTTGGAGAATGAACTTCAACTCCAACAAATAGTGTTTCTTTAAAAAAGATATTCGCTCTTGGCCTACGGGCATTGCCGGCGATCCCTAGTTCTCCTCGAGGCAACAGAGGGCTGTTAAGAGTCAACCACGATGGTGTGGGGCTGGAGTCACATATAGGCCAGAGACTGGGTGGGGGGTGGGGAAGAAGGATGGTTTCCTTCCCTAAAGGCCATCGGTGAACCAATTGGGTTTTTACGACAATCTGGCAACTTTGCAGCCACTTTAAACATCTTCTTCTACTTCTTCTTCTTAGGCAATCCCTCGGAACGGAGGATGACTTGCTTCCACATTAAAAATGAGTTCTCAGGTGACTGATGAGCCCGACGCGGGACCTACAGTCTCTGTCACAGGTGGGGCAGACGGTGGTTGAAGGGGCAGGTGGGTGGGGTGCTTGGGTTGACGTGCGCTCCTTGCGCTGCCAGCGCTTGGCTTCCGCTTGCTCCTGGCAAAGAGACTCGGCGTTCGGCGCCTTCCCGGATGCTTCTCCTCCACTTTGTGCGGTCTTGGGCCAGGGATTCCCAGGTGTCGATGGGGATGTTACACTTTTTCAAGGAGGCTTTGAGGGTGTCCTTGAAGCGTTTCCTCTGCCCACCTGGGGCTCCCTTGCCGTGCCGGAGCTCCGAGTAGAGCGCTTGTTTTGGGAGTCTCGAATCGGGTATGCGGTCAATGTGACCCGTCCATCGGAGCTGATTGAGCGTGGTCAAAGCTTCGATGAACTTTAAACTTTAAACATGAACCTCTCTCCACTACCGTGCCCCTGGTGCTGCTTATAAACTAAGTACTGACAAGTTTGGATGTAAACATCTTAAAATGAGGTTAGAGCTCAGATTGGTTGTATAACAGGGTGCTCTGTGCTTACACTGAATCAAGAGCAGTGTTCTGAGAATATCCACAAGGGATGGATTGACTGGCCAGTTAGTCATCCATTAAATCTAGGAGCATATGATTCAGAAGGAGACATGTATTTTCTGTACATATTAATCTCTACTTTGTTGTTCTGCTTTTTAATGTTGCGCTTGTTTTCAGAACCCCGATTTTTTTGTTCTGGTCTGGTGTTTCCGTCGCCTGTTGATGACTGGAAATTTTTGAATTTATTTTTGGACAGGAGCTCTCTATTCTTGTTTTCTGCTGACAGTTTCAGAATCTGAAATAACTTCCTCAATCCGACCGGGGAAAAATTCGGTTGATTAGCGCCTCCCGTTAGAGCCTCCGGGGGGGGGGGGTCGCTAATGGGGCGCTAGCAAATTAGCGCCCGAGCGCGGCGATTTTAGCGCCGCTCGGGAAATTGACCTGTCGGTTTGCGCTGGCGCTAAACACTACCGCCACGATCTCCTGCGCCCGCAGGTCGTGACGTCATGCAAGCGTGCAACGCCCCCGGTAGCGCCCCGGACTGGAAATTGAGTCGCGCCCCCTGCCTTAGCGCCTGCCGCTGGGAACGGCAGGTAGAGGGGAACGTTTTCAAGTGGGGAAGGGGCTGGGGGAGCGCTATTTAAAGGCGGGCGCTTTCTGCCTTTTATTGTCGGCAAAAGATTTGTTACACGCAGGTTGAGAGAGAGAGAGTCTGGAGAGCTTTAACGTTGTCCTTTTCACCCAGGAGATGAGGGGTTAGATCTTGACTTTGTCTGATAATGTAAAGCAGGCAATAGCGAGTCGGCAGCCATTTGGCATCTCTCCCTGAATTTTATTTCCACATCTCCCTGGATGTGTTGGCTTAAAATAGCAGTAAGTTACAACTTGTGAGTCAATAATGTTCACTAATCTCAACCAATAAAACTACACATGATCCAATACTTTAGCAGTGAGTAGGAGTCAGAGACAGAGCGACTGGGTTTTTGACCTATGCTCTGTGCTGGGTGTGTGAGATCGCAGAATGACCCTGTACATTATTGCTTTACTACTGCTTGACCCTTCATGGCATTACTCGTGCATTTATCTCCCCACTGCTCATGGGCAGTGCTTCTCTGGGAACCAATTGGTCAATGTTTTGGCATGTGATTGGTTAAAGGGAGTCTGCTCTCTGGTTCAGCGATCGCATTCCTTGAAGAGACTCTCCAGCATTGTGTCACACAATGACTAGTATATAACGGGCAGGGTGTGTGACGGGCAGGTGTATGGCAGGCAGGGTGTGTGACAGGCGGGGTGTGTGATGGGCGGGGTGTGTGACGGGCGGGGTGTGTGACGGGCAGGGTATGTGACAGTCCGGGTGGGGTGTGTGATGGGTGGGGTGTGTGACGGCCGGGGTTTGTGACGGCACGGTGTGTGATGGGTGGGGTGTATGATGGGTGGGGTGTGTGATGGGCGGGGTGTGTGATGGACGGGGTGTGTGATGGACGGGGTGTGTGATGGGCAGGGTGTGTGATGAGCGGGGTGTGTGATGAGCGGGGTGTGTGATGGGCGGGGTATGTGACGGGCGGGGTGTGTGACGGGCAGGGTGTGTGACGGGCGGGGTGTGTGACGGCAGGGTGTGTGACGGGCGGGGTGTGTGACGGGTGGAGTGTGCGACAGCCGGGGTTTGTGACGGGCGGGGTGTGTGACGGGCGGGGTGTGTGACGGCCGGGGTGTGTGACGGGTGGAGTGTGTGACAGCCGGGGTTTGTGACGGGCGGGGTGTGTGACGGCTGGGGTGTGTGACGGGTGGGGTGTGTGACGGGCGGGGTGTGTGACGGCCGGGGTGTGTGACGGGTGGGGTGTGTGACGGGCGGGGTGTGTGACGGCCAGGGTGTGTGACGGGTGGAGTGTGTGATGGCCGGGGTGTGTGACGGGCGGAGTGTGAGACGGGTGGAGTGTGTGACAGCCGGGGTGTGTGATGGGTGGGATATGTGACAGGCGGGGTGTGTGACGGGCGGGGTGTGTGATGAGCGGGGTGTGTGACAGCCGGGGTGTGTGACGGCAGGGTGTGTGATGGGCGGGGTGTGTGACGGGTGGAGTGTGCGACAGCCGGGGTGTGTGAAGGGCGGGGTGTGTGACAGGCGGGCTGTGTGATGAGCGGGGTGTGTGACAAGCGGGGTGTGTGACAGGCGGGGTGTGTGACAGGCGGGGTGTGTGACAGGCGGGGTGTGTGAAGGGCGGGGTGTGTGACAGGCGGGCTGTGTGATGAGCGGGGTGTGTGACAAGCGGGGTGTGTGACAGGCGGGGTGTGTGACAGGCGGGGTGTGTGACAGGCGGGGTGTGTGATGAGCGGGGTGTGTGATGAGCGGGGTGTGTGACAGGCGGGGTGTGTGACAGGCGGGGTGTGTGATGAGCGGGGTGTGTGATGAGCGGGGTGTGTGATGAGCGGGGTGTGTGATGAGCGGGGTGTGTGATGAGCGGGGTGTGTGACAGGCGGGGTGTGTGATGAGCGGGGTGTGTGACAGGCGGGTGATCTAACATTCATATACCGCCACCACCAGTAGTTAAAACCAGCCGCCTGGTGTCTGATCACATTTCTCGGAACTGTTTCACAAACGTAGTCACTGTTGCTATGTAGCCGAATGCGGCAGCAATTCTGTGCACAGCAAGAGCCCAAGGACAGCGACAAGATGAATGACTGGTTGAGCTGTTTTTGGCGGTGTTGATTGAGGGAGGAATGTTGGTCTGGAAACCGGGAGCCCTCTGTGCTCTCCTTCCGTCAATGCCCTGGAACTTCTAATGTTCCTCTGAGCAGGATGGTAGGGTCTCGGTTTAACATCTCATTAGGACAGCACTTCTGACAAGCAGCGCCCCCTCAGTGCTGCACAGGAGTAGCGGCCCATTTTATACCTTCAAACAAATCCACAACCTTCTTCCGCAGAGGTGCGATTGAAAGTAAAGTGAAGCACATGACAGGCAGAAAGTATGAGTCGAGCAAGACAGTGCTAATTGTCCCAGTCCATTACCATAGAAACAAGGGAGCAGGTAGAGACAACTATGGGATGCCCTAAAGCATGCACTGCAACCTTCTAGTCAGAAGACAAACCAGTACCTGATTCCAAAGCAGACCATCATATCACTAAACAACATATAGAATAACAGACGGCTGGGGATGTTACAAAGCAGTAATCTAATGGCCCTCGACATGTGTATCAATGCCATTTGAACCCGGAATGAACTCCTGCCATCAATTTCCCGATGCTGTCAGGTGTGCGAGGTGCAGTAATTAAATTGTGTGTTTTCTATCTGGCTGTTCCCTTTGTTTGGGGTGAGTTTGCGTGCGGAAGGTGTGGTCGGTGTTTAAAGGGGTGGGGATTGCACAGGTAAACAATATCAGTGCTAAATGCGTAGCTGTGGATCACCTACATTTTCGTTTCTCTCCTGCCCAGTCTGCGATGGAAGCAGTGACTTGATATCCTAGGCTGCCGTGGTGCCGGGAGATTCACTGTCACTGAAAATGGTCTCTTAATCTTAGGCTCTGGTCGCACTCCACTGCTGGTCAGAGACCAATAATTATCAAGTGCAAAGCACAGCCACAGGGACTGGTAGCTTTGAAAATATAAACTTGAGTGACCCGCTAGCTCAGCTTCTTTTTAAATTTGTTCTCATGATGTGGGAGAAGCTGGCAAGGATGGGCTTGGCACCCATCCCGAGCCGCCCCTGAGGTCATTAAGAGTCAATGACATAGCGTGGGTCTGGAGTAGGAGAGTGGCAGGTTTCTCTTCCCTGAAGGACACTCGTGGATCAGAAGGGTTTCTATGACAATCCGGGAGCTTTTATAGTCATTTTTCTTTCTGGTACTGAATCACCAGATTTATTGAATTCAGTTGCACAACTTGCCTTGGTACGGTTTTGACCTCTTTGACCAAGCATCTGGTCACCAGTCCTAACATCTCCTTACGTGACTCGGTGTCAAAGTTTGTTTGGTCATGCTCCTGCAAAGCATCTTAGGACGTTTTTACTACATTAAATGGCGCTATATAAATGCAAGTTGTTGTTGTTTAGACAACCTCCGAGTTGCTAGCCCAGTACCATAACCACTAGGCGACTGTCCTCTAGATACTTACTCATCCTTCAGTAGTACCTTCATTGACGGAATTGGGCTACTACTGGTCAGTTGGATATTTGATTGGTAACTTAAGCGAGTGATCGATCCAGCCTGTGTGATGCCACTGAAAGATGTGATGTGATGGGCGCGTGTGAGGTGCTAAGCCTTTGATTATATAGATAGCACAGTTTGATTCTTTGAACAGTCTGCACTGCACTGTACAGTCATGTGATGGGAGCTAACATTTGAACTCTGACATGCTAAAAAATATTCCACACTTCCCCTTCATTCCTCAAACAAAATGTCATTCTTGAATCAAAGAACCGAAACCTGCCTATGAATATGCACAAACTCCGAGGGGGTGGGGAATTTCCACGTGGTGAATGGTTTACGCCCGCCCGCTCGTGGTCTGGAGAGGCACATGCACACCCATTTAGTAATGATTGGTGTAAATTTAGTGTCAGCCCGTTGCTCAGTTTATACCACCCTCGCCTCTGAGTCAGGAAAATCGTGGGTTCAAGTCCCGTTACAGAGACTTGAACACATAATCTAGGCTGACACTCCCAGTGCAGTGCTGAGGGAGCGCTGCACTGTCGGAGGTGCCGTCTTTCGGATGAGACGTTAAACCGAGACCCTGTCTGCTCTCTCTGGTGGATGTAAAAGATCCAGTGGCATTATTTCGAAGAAGAGCAGGGGAGTTATCCCTGGTGTCCTGTCCAATATTTATCCCTCAACCGACCATGATCTCATTGAATGGCGGAACAGGCTCGAGGGGCCGAATGGCCTACTCCTGCTCCTATCTTCTATGTATCACAAAAAAATGTGGCCATTATCTCATTGCTGTTTGTGGGAGCTTGCTGTGCGCAACTTGGCTGCCGCGTTTCCCACATTACAACAGTGACTGCACTTCAGAAAGTACTTCATTGGCTGTAAAGCGCTTTGGGACGTCCCGAGGTCATGAAAGGCGCTATAGAAATGCAAGTCTTTCTTATAAATCCCATGGAAAACAGGTGTAATTTGCTGGAGTACACTGGAATTAGAGTGCAGCCGTTAAAGGGACAGTTCAGCCTGCGCACTTCAGACTGGGAGCCAAGCAGGTAAGGAAGGAACAGTGCTTGGCTCACTCACTCGACCCACCGAGAGCTTTGCTGCATGTCTCATCAATCTTTCTCCAGTACCTTCAGGGGCCGCATTGACATACGGGATTGTAGGGCCCCTACAAAATGTGGGGGCACCCACCCCCCCCCCGCACCCACCCCCCCCCCGCTAAATGTGGGGCCCTTGCAAAGGGCGCGGTGCCGCGTTAAAATAGGCAGCCCGCCTGTTACAACCCAAGGATCTCCGTCACTCCGCCCCCTGATCCTATTGGAACAAGAATCCTCCCGTCAGCACCTGCGAGTCCCAATGAGAACGCAGAACCTGAGGTCAGTTAGTGTATAATTGCTACTGGCGATTCTCTTTTTGTTTTTGAGGGGCCAATTGCTTTGTGTGATGGCGGTTATCATAAACTGGGGGTAATATTAACTCCCAACCTCTTCTGTTTTTGATTCAGAAATGGAAATACTCCAAAGGGCAAAATGTTGGACTCAACTTGGTTTTTCTACATATTTGGAAAGTCTCACTACTGACAGAGCCCTGCTATTGCAAGAATTCTCACTTATCAAGGCTTACAGCTCAACTCAGTTCCTGATGGGCTCAAGCCCATGGCATAAAACTGCCCACAAATGGACTTAAGCTGGCAGTAGATAGTGGGCCTCATATAAACTCCTTTTATATCTGGACCTGCACTAGATTTTGATCCGATTTCCTTAAAAGTCCCAGAAGTTGAAGCTGAGTCTGTCAGAGGCCCCCTTGTGTTTACGACTTCAGTTGACATACCAGAGATCTTTACAATGTCACCACACGCACAGTGGCCCGAGGATCTCTTGCCCAGGATTCCAACTCGGTGCGTCCCAGTTCCTCTGCTCTGATGAACCCTTTAAATGACAGCCTTTCAGAGGAGATGCTGCCCGAAAACTGGTAAACAACCTCCAATTTTCTCAGTCAAAAGCTACACACACAAGTGTCTCAGTTTCTTCAGGGAGGTTTACCTCAGGCACCTCATTTATCTGCATTAGACGAGTGCTCAGGTTGCAGTAATGGGTTACTGGAATGACTCAATTACAATGCTTCGGTCTGACTGTTGGGTGTCTAATGTATCTGTAATTTGAGACTGATAACAGCTGTAATTCCATTCAGAACAGATCCCTGTTACACTCCTATTCATTAACAAACCATCGACAGGATGCACTGCAACAACTCACCAAGGCTTCTTCGACAGCACGTGCCAAACCCGTGACTTCGACCACCTAGGACAAGGGCAGTAGGCGCATGGGAACACCATCACCTCCAAGTTCCCCTCCAAGTCACACATCACCTTGATGTGGAAATATATCAGCTGTTCCTTCATCGTCGCTGGGTCAAAATCCTGGAACTCCCTCCCTAACAGCACTGTGGGAGCACCTTCACCACACGGACTGCAGCGGTTCAGGAAGGCGGCTCACCACCACCTTCTCAAGGGCAACTAGGGATGGGCAATAACTGCTGGCCTTGCCAGCGACGCCCACATCCGGTGAATTATTAAAAATAAAACCCAAGAGAGCAGGAGAATGCATTCTTCTCTGGGACTGGGCAATATACACACTCGTGCTCCTATTGTTTAACCGAAAAGAGGACCAACATCACTAGTGCCTTATCTCCAGGGGTCTGAGTGCTCTCTGCTCCCTGCCTGCTTCCAGAATATCACGGTTAAAAATTCCCACACCCGCAGGAAACATCCAAGAAACAAACCACTGATGGGGCCAATCAGCCAGACGGTGAAGGACAGGAGCTGAGCAACAAGTAACAGGTACAGATGGGAGGGAGGGAATCAAGGAGAATAACAGGTACAATGTAGGCTGATCTACATTGGTTTCCGGTACACCAACATCTCAATTTTAAAATTCTTATCCTTGTTTTCAAATCCCTCCATGGCCTCGCCCCTCCCTATCTCTGTAACCTCCTCGAGCCCCACAACCCTCCGAGATCTCTGCGTTCCTCCAATTCTGGCCTCTTGTGCAACTCCCGCCATTGGCGGTCGTGCCTTCAGCCATCCAGGCCCTATGGTCTGTAATTCCCTCCCTAAATCTCTCCGCCTTTGAGATGCTCCGTAAAACCTACCTCTTTGACCAAGCTTTTGGTCACCGGTCCTGCTATCGTCTGATGTGGCGCGGTGTCAATTTTTGTCTAATTACACTCCCATGAAGCACCTTGGGACTTCTTACTATGTTAAAGGTGCTATATAAATGCAAGTTGTTGCTGTTTGGTGGAAACAAGGAGAATAACAGACCAGGAGGGACAGTAAGGAAAATAAAGGTAGAGACTGAGTGGTAAAGGGGGACAACAAAGAATATTATAGGCACAGACCAGGAGAGGGGGCAACAATGAGCATGAGGTGGAGACCAGGGGCGGGGGTGGGAGAAGGAAGCTGCAAGGAGAGTATCAGGTACAGATCAGGAGGGGGCACAAAGGCACTGGTTTCAGAACCACTTACTATAAATTTAAAGATGCCCAGATCCAGGATATTTGCCAACCTGATCTCGCAGCGAGTTTACAGAAGGGTAGAGACCAGTCTGAATGAAACACTTTTATTCTCGTGTCTAACATTCTCCTGAAATGCTTTAGGCTTTGAAAACGTTCCTTCCTCTCTATCTCCCTTTCATTATTTCGATATAATCTAAAGGACCCCACAGCATAACCTGAAGGATCAAACCTTCCTCGCAAACAGTGGACAACCATCAACCGCCTCAGAACCGGTCATGGTAGATGCTGCCACCTTCTCCATAGTTGGAAGGTTCAAGCATAAGAACATAAGAACATAAGAAATAGGAGCAGGAGTTGGCCATTCGGCCCTTTGAGCCTGCTCCGCCATTCTATAAGATCATGGCTGATCATCGACCTCATCTCCACTTTCCTGAACTATCCCCACATCCCTTGATTCCCTTAATATTCAAAAATCTATCGATCTCTGTCTTGAATATACTCAACGACTGAGCCTCCACAGCCCCCTGGGGTAGATAATTCCAAAGATTCACCACCCTCTGAGTGAAGAGATTTCTCCTCATCTCAGTCTTAAATGGCCGACCCCTTATTCTGAGACTGTGACCCCTGGTTCTAGACTCCCCAGCCAGGGGGAAACATCCTCCCGGGGCATCCCCATCATGCGACTGTGGAGCTCCTAATCAGACCCCGAAGCACATCATCGAGCACGGCCCGCAGGAGGAACTTCGCAGGCAGCCTGCAAGATATCCACACTGTTACACCAGAAGCTTTGGCCTGGATATCTGACTCAGATATTGACATTTGATTCGCTTTTAGCTGCTGACATGAATCAGTCATTCATGAAAGAAAGACTTATGAAATAATACTGAGCGGCCTACGGGTGGCGCTGTCCAGGGAGAGTATAAATATTCAGGCACGGGCCCAGCTTGCTCAGGACATTCTTAACAGGAACTAGTGAAGGACACAGCTAGACCTCCATGTTGTAAAACAGTTGATTAAAGCTTTGTTTAACGCTTAGACCAAGTGCCTAGTAGTTTTCTTACGTCAGCTGCTACCATAGGAAAGAAGATACAATTAAAAGCACTGTTAAACGTTTTAATCTGAGCGTGCTGTCACTGGGCGTATCTGCCGGGAGTTTTCCCAACATTGCCTCCCTGAACCTAATATTTATCAGCCCTGAGGCTCTGTCACACTGCGGAACTTCAAGATGCATTTGTTATGGGTGGGTTCCAAACTTGGCAAGACAAAGGCATCAGCAGCCTAGGTCAACTGCTTGACAGGGGTCAGATTTACGCCCTCTCGTTAGCTTACACATTCCATCGCACCCTTCCTGACTTGGTCGGCTGCCTTCCAATGAAAGACTTCCTCTGAGCCCCAGCCACACTTGATCAACTCCAGCTGGAACACTGCCTCGACTCCCCGGACAAACCCCACAGGCATTTCTCCACCGTGTTTGCTGCCGGGTAAAGGCGTAAAGACAGATAACGATGCCTGGGCTGTTGAGCAATGGAGGAAGAATGGGGAAGAGGTGTGGAAGAGGACACTGAGCCTACCGCACCTCCAGAGCTGGCCCATAAGCTTCACCCCTCCAAGATGGACAGATGCTAGGGGGACTATGGCTAAAAGAGGTATTGAGTCCAGCTCTGGTCACCACACTTTAGGAAGGATGTGAAGGCCCTTGCGAGGGTGCAGAGGAGATTTACCAGAATGGTTCCGGGTATGGGGGATCTTAGCTACAAGGACAGGTTGGAGAAGCTGGATTTGTTTTCATTGGAGCAAAGGAGGTTGTGGGGTGATTTGATTGAGGTGTGCAAGATTACGACGGGTTTGGATAGGCTAGACGGGGAAAGCCTGTTCCCACTAGTTGATGGTACAAGGACTAGGGGACACAGATTTAAGGTTTTGGGCAAGAGATACAGGGGGGATGTGAGGAAATGCTTTTTTACGCAGCGAGTGGTGAGGACCTGGAACTCGCTGCCGACAGAAATGGTGGAAGTGGAGACACTCGGGGAAAAATTCAGTTGTTTGCGCCTCCCGTTAGCACCTTAAGAGGGCGCTAATGGGGCACAAAGCAACTAGCGCCCGGGCGCGGCGATGTTTGCGCCACTCATGAAATTGACCAAACATTTTGCGGCGGCGCTAAACACTACTGCCACGATCGCCTGCGCCCGCAGATCGTGACATCAGTCGAGCGTGCAACGCCCCGGTAGCACCACGGACCGGATATTGAGCGGCGCCCCCTGCCTTACCGCCTGCCGCTAGCAATGACAGTTTGAGGGGAGCGTTTTGCAGTCGGGAAGGGACTGGAGGAGTGCTATTTAAAGGTGACCGCTTCCTGCCTTTTTTTTCGACGACATTTTTGCACCACGCATTCTGAGTGAGAGAGAGACTTCTGGAGAGATTCAATGCTGTGTGAAGGAGTTTTGGGTACTGAGCAGCACTTTGCAGGTTCATTTTGATTTGATCTTCCTTGCATCGATTTAGAAGCGACTATGGGGGCTGCACTCTGAGCTCTTTCCCTGGGCCTCTCCATTGTTCTTTCCAGCAGATTTGATGTACAGGTCTCTCCAGGCCGAGATTCAAGGCTGCAATGAGCAGGGTGTGGATGGAGAGCAAAATCGACCCTCCCCTTTAAGAACTGGCCGGCGCCAGTGTGTCTGTGTTCCATTGCTGACTGACATCACATGAGCTTCGCCAGCGCTCTGAGGTAACGCCTCGCTCCTCAGCGTTAGCGCCTTAAGAGAGGTGTGTAGCGCCTGATTTAGCGTTCCAATCACCTCCAGGGGCAATAAAAGCCAAGTTTGCAGTTGGAGGCGACAATTAGCGCCAGGCGCTAAACTTTACGCCCAGCTGATAATTGCGCCCCAAATGGGGCGATACCGAATTTCTCCCCCTGTGACTCTAAGAAGAACTTACAGTCATATAGCACGTGTCATGTCCTCAGGACATCCCAAATCACTTGACAGCCAATGAAGTACGTTTGAAGTCACTGTTGTAATGCAGTCATTTCGCGCACTGCAAGCTCCCACCAGCAGGAATGTGACAAGGACCAGATCATCTGTTTTAAAGTGATGTTGGTTGAGGGATAAATATTGGCCAGGATGCTCGGGAGAACACCCCTGCTCTTCAAATAGTGCCGCCGGATCTTTTACGTCCAGCTGAGAGGGCAGACGGGACCTCGCTTTAAAAACACATCTGAAAGACGGCCCCTCCGACAGTGCAGCACTCCCTCAGCATTGCACTCGGGAGTGTCAGCCTGGATCTTTGCGCTCGAGTCTCTGGAGTGAGATTCAGAACCCACAACCTGCTGACTCCGAGGTGAGAGAGTTACCCACTGAGACACCATTGACACATAGGGGGGGGGACACTTTCCTGGGCAGCAATCTTAAACAGAGGACATGACAGGCCTCACAGTGCCTGCAGATCCATGCCCTTGTCTGCTAGGCCTACCCATAAGGAAGCAATTCCACCCCCCACCCCCACCACCCATTGAGAGACACAGACTATGGGCAACTGTTGCTGGGAGCTGCAAGACAGGGCACCCTCCCACTGTGGCACCAGCCTCCCCACGAAAACTAAAACAGGAACATCTGTAGGACATATGCCAGTCAGAGAGGCTGTTGTGCAGACTCCGACTGGCGCCCGGTAATGCCAGGCTGTCTGGAACTCGTTCCTGGAAGTCCACATTACTCAGGAACCTCCCATCTAGGCCGAGACCACCCCATCAAGAGTGAAGCCACAAATAGACAAACCCCTCCCTGCCTCCCTCCCTCCTCCTGCTGCTCAACAGACCGTGGCCCCCCCAGCTGCCCAACGCCCATTGACATGAATCAGTCATTCATGAAAGAGAGACTTATGAAATAATACTGAGCGGCCTGCGGGTGGCGCTGTCCAGGGAGAGTATAAATACTCGGGCACAGGCCCAGCTTGCGCAGGACATTCTTAACAGGAACTAGTGAAGGACACAACTAGACCTTCATGTTGTAAAACAGTTGATTAAAGCTTTGTTTAATGCTTAGACCAAGTGCCTAGTAGTTTTCTTACGTCACCCATCAATGTATCTGTCAGAGTCTCAATAACCGTGACACCAGCCAGAGCCCAGGGACCCTGACATCCAAACGGCGCACTGTACCCAATACCAGGGGCAGAGGTTGAAGCTGGCGGGGGTGGGGGAGGGGAGGGGAAGGGGTTGAAGTCCAGATTTGGCAGAGCACAGATATGATGACACGTCCAGTGCCGTTTGGGTCGGACTCAAAATTGCAACCCGATCGGGAATTTAAAAGTCAGACGAGTTAATTATTTGCAGTCAGTTTTGGCCGAGTCCTCACATATAGGCCGACTTCAAAATCATTGCGGGGGGGCTGGGTAGGATCATGCCACCCTCTGACCCTTAACCCCACCCCCCACCGCCTCCAGTGGCTCAATGTACTGCTACCCCAAAGTACCAACATATCTAGTGTCAGTCTGTGGCTCAGTGGGTCGCACTCAATCCTCTGAGTCAGAAGGTTGTTGGTTCAAGTCCCACTCCAGAGACTTGAACGTAAAAATCTAGGCTGACTCTCCCAGTGCAGTGCTGAGGGAGTGCTGCACTGTCGGAGGTGCCGTCTTTCGGATGAGATGTTAAACCGAGGCCCCGTCTGCTCTCTCAGGTGGATGTAAAAGATCCCACGGGACAATTTTGAAGAAGAGCAGGGGGGTTATCCCCGGTGTCCTGGGCCAATATTTATCCCTCAATCAACATCACTAAAAAACAGATTATCTGGTCATCACATTGCTGTTTGTGGGAGCTTGCTGTGCGCAAATTGGCTGACGCGTTTCCCACATTACAACAACGACTACACTCCAAAAAGTACTTCATTGGCTGTAAAGCGCTTTGGGACATCCTGAGGCCGTGAAAGGCGCGATAGAAATGCAAGATCTGTCTTTCTTTCATATAAATACAAGTTGCGGTTGTATCATTCTACGAGTAAATGAGTCACGGCAATGCTTGTTGGAGAACTGATAGTCGCCCCGCTGGAACTGGCTCCAGCTGTCTCTGGCTTGTGTTGAGCTGCCTACTGCCATGACACAGGTGCTGCCTCCCAGTCATTTTGCAGTTTTAATGAAACAAAAAGCAACGCCAACCATAAATAATAAATATCATTATTTTTACAGACTGTCAGAAGGGTTTACTTCGTCAAGCTGAATGTGATGTCGCTGGTTTCCATGGTTACACGCGAAGCAGCAGCATGGAGCTGCAGAGAAGTGTCTTTGGTATTTTTTTCCCCCCCCAACGCTGTCTGCTTCAAGAGGGGAGATTAATAATTTATCTTCCCTACCTACCTACCATTGCTAATTTGTTAGTGACAGCCACACGAGTGATGCGGCCTACCTCTGCTCAAAGCTAACACCGGCTGTGCCCATTTTTACCCCAAAGTGGGTAAAGTCAAACGGGAGTTAGAGCGATGCAGCGCCGGAGGAGGCCATTCGACCCGTTGTGCCTGTGCCGGCTCTTTGAATGAGCTCTCCAATTAGTCCCCCTCCCCCTGCTCTTTCCCCCATGGCCCTGCAAACCTTTTCCCTTCAAGTATTTACCCGATTCCCTTTTGAAAGTTACTATTGAATCTGCTTCCACCGCCCTTTCAGGCAGCGCTTTCCAGATCACAACAACTCTCTGCGTAAAAAAATATTTCTCCTCATCTGCCCCCCCCCGCCACCCCCCCTGGCTTTTTTGCCAATGATCTTAACTCTGTGTCCTCTGGTTACTGACCCTCCTGCCAGTTTCTCCCTATCTACTCTATCGAAACCTCTCATCATTTTGAACACCTCTATAAAATCTCCCCTTAACCTTCCCTGCTCCGAGCTCTCTGGCGGTTGCATACTGTTATGCGGTTTAGAATCATAGAATGATGCAGCACAGAAGGAGGCCATTCAGCCCATCGCTCCTGTGCTGGCTCTTTGAAAGAGCTCTCCAATCAGTCCCACTCCCCCGCCCCGCTCTTTCCCCCATAGCCCTGCAAATTTCTCCTTTTCAAGTATTTATCCAATTCCCATTTGAAAGTTACTGTTGAGTCTGCTTCCACCGCCCTTTCAGGCAGCGCATTCCAGATTTATGTGGCAAATGGGCCTAGCTCAATGAGTACTGGCTCTGCCGTCACCAGCATACTGACGTAAGAAAACTACTAGGCACTTGGTCTAAGCGTTAAACAAAGCTTTAATCAACTGTTTTACAACGTGGAGGTCTAGTTGTGTCCTTCACTAGTTCCTGTTAAGAATGTCCTGCGCAAGCTGGGCCCGTGCCCGAGTATTTATACTCTCCCTGGACAGCGCCACCCGTAGGCCGCTCAGTATCATTTCATAAGTCTTTCTTTCATGAATGACTGATTCAGGTCACATACCTCAAATATTTCCCCTTGTACGGTGTTGGGTATTGAGCGGTTAAAGTTTCGGTTCCACCTCGAGTTTGTGACAGACCAAACCATGGCAACCTGAAATGTCTCGCACTTCCAGCTCAACCAAGCACGCCACAAGACACCAGAACAAAGAACACACTCTACACCTGTACTCCTTTGTGGAAGTGGCATCACAAAAAATGTCAGATAGCTTCAGCATCTTCATTTCCATTGGCTGAATACTCCGTGGCCCCGCCCACCTTACAGCAGCTTCCTCCTCCAGTCCGACACCCAATGTTCGGAATGGCCGTCAGGCGCTACAGCAATGCAAGTCTCTCTTTATCAGTTCGTCATTACTTTATGGGGAATAACCCAACCACAAACCTGCAGTGGATAGGAAGAGAAGAATTCGGTAACCGCACAATTTTTATTTAGAACTTGAATATTATTAACACTGTGGTCTCGCTGAGGTAAGCTGGGCCCAATCCTTTATGTTCCCGTATAAGTGCTTAATAAGGAGAAACTTCTTTACCCAGAGCGTGGTTAGATTGTGGAACTCGCTACCACAGGGAGTAGTTGAGACGAATAGCGCAGATGCAGTTAAGGGGAAGCTGGATAAATACATGAAGGAGAAAGGAACAGAAGGTTAGGCTGATGGGGTGAGATGAAGAGGGGTGGGAGGAGGCTCGTTTGGAGCGTAAACGTCGGCACAGGCCCGTTGGGCCGAATGGCCTGTTTCTGTGCTGTGGACTTTGTGTTATGCTATGTAACGTGGTTGTAATGTCCTAACAAGGCCTGTGTGCTTTTTGTTAATGCAGGGGCCTACACAATGGCTCGGATTTTACGGGGCTGACGATGGCGCATGATGTCGTAAGCGCCCCGCAGGTTCCGGCTTTCTGCACTCGATGCGCACACGCGCGAAAACCCAGAACTTGCCATCTGTCAAGTTTTTCCACGACAGATTGTGCCCATCCGCTGGAAATTCACTTTCGCTGGTGAAGAGTCAGGGCTGTTTGCCCAACTACTGCCCAGCGAATGCCCACCAAACCCTTATGCCTGGTAAAAGCAGGCTTAGGGCCTTCTTTTACCAGCGTAAGGGTTTAAATAAGCGTTAAAATAATTTTTAAAAAAATTATTTAAACATAGAAACATAGAAGATAGGAGCAGGATGAGGCCATTCAGCCCCTCGAGCCTGCTCCGCCATTCAATGAGATCATGGCTGATCATCCAAATCCAGTACCCTGTCCCTGCTTTCTCCCCATATCCCTTGATCCCTTTAGCCTTAAGAAATATATCCAACTCCTTCTTGAATATATTTAATGAATTGGCCTCAACTGCCTTGTGTGGTAGAGAATTCCACAGGTTCACCACTCTCTGGTTGAAGAAATTCCTCCTCATCTCTGTCCTAAATGGCTTACCACTTATCCTTAGACTGTGACCCCTGGTTATGGACTCCCCCTGCCATCGGGAACATCCTTCCTGCATCTAGTCTGTCTAGTCCTGTTAGATTTTTATGTTTCAATGAGATCACCTCTCATTCTTCTAAACTCTAGCGAATATAAGCCTAATCGACGCAATCTCTCCTCATACATCATTCCTGCCATCCCAGGTGTTAGTCTGGTGAATCTTCGCTGCACTCTCTCCATGGCAAGAACATCCTTCCTCAGATAAGGCGACCAAAACTGCACTCAATACGCAAGGTGTGGTCTCACCAAGGCCCTGTACAACTGCAGCAAGACATCCTTGCTCCTGTACTCGAATCCTCTCGCTATGAAGGCTAACATACCATTTGCCTTCTTAACCGCCTGCTGCACCTGCATGCTTACCTTCAGCGACTGGTGCACAAGGACACCCAGGTTTCATTGCACTTCCCCTTTTCCCATTCTATTGCCGTTCAGATAATAATCTGTCTTCCTGTTTTTGCCACCAATGTGGATAACCTCACATTTATCCACATTATACTGCATCTGCCATGCTTCTGCCCAATCACCCAACCTGTCCAAATCATACTAGAGTTTCTCTACATTTAAAATTAGTTCAGGTCAATTTTGTCCCGGTGAAAAATGTTTGTTTATTTTTCAAAATATTAAATTTGTATTAATTAAATGACATTTTAAATAATTTTGAACCTGTGATCATTTATTTTTATTTCAGTGTTGTGAAATTATATTTTTTTTAGGTGATTTCTATTCTGCTGATGGGGATTCCGTATGTAAATGGAATCCCTGTAAGCATAATGGGGATCCCCCCTTTGTCATTGGTTGGCCTGGCCCACGTGATCCCAGGGACGCCTTGCGAACCACGTGCCCCCCTTGGGCTGCGTGGGCCTGTATGCGGGCGTAGGCCCTTGCAGGCCCCGGGACCGCGAGAGTCCCAAGCTCCGGAGACAGCCGGCAAGTACGCGGAGTTTGCTTGCGGTTCGCGGGCGCACGCGGGATGGCACGCCTCCGACCGCAACTTGCCGACTGTTATCTTGAAAAACGCGCAGGGGGAAAACGCAGTCCGAACCCGCTGAGTGTTTGTGCTGGAGCCGGGCCAGTTGGGAAATATCTGCCTGCCGTTCTAATTGCCGTTGACGGCTTTATATAAACGTAAAAACTACTAAGTGTCTTATTTTGAAGTGTAGGCAAGGACAAAAAAAAATGGATCGCTCCAGCATGTTACCATGGTGAAGCTGTGTGAAGAATACTGTTACTGGGGCAGGAGCAGAGAGAAACACCCTGGGTTTAGATGTCTGTCGTCACTTCATCTAAGAACGCTTGCTAGGCAGGGTTAGAGAGAAGGGAAGCAGCTCTGGGGAAGGGACTCTGCTCTGAATATTAACCCGTCCTTTCGCCGTCAGATCTGATGATTCTGCTGCGTGTTTGCTGCATTCTCTGTTTCTGTAGAGGGAAACAGACTGGCTTAGAAAACAGGATATGGAAACAAAACGCAAAATAATGAACCATTCTCTCTATCTCTCTTATCCCTTTCTCGCTCTATCTATCCTATCCCTTTCTTGTTCTCTCTATCCTATCCTTTTATTGTTCTCTCTTTTATCCCTTTCTCGCTCTCTCTATCCTATCCCTTTCTCGCTCTCTCTATCCTATCCCTTTCTCGCTCTCTCTATCCTATCCCTTTCTGGCTCTATCTATCCTATCCCTTTATCGCTCCCTCTATCCTATCCCTTTCTCGCTCTCTCTATCCTATCCCTTTCTCGCTCTATCTATCCTATCCCTTTATCGCTCTCTCTATCCTATCCCTTTCTCGCTCTCTCTACCCTATCCCTTTCTCGCTCTCTCTATCCTATCCCTTTCTTGCTCTCTCTATCCTATCCCTTTCTCGCTCTCTCTATTATCCCTTTATCGCTCTCTCTATCCTATGCCTTTCTCGCTCTCTCTATCCTATCCCTTTCTCACTCTCTCTATCTTATCCCTTTCTCGCTCTCTCTATCCTATCCCTTTCTTGCTCTCTCTATCCTATCCCTTTATCGCTCTCTCTATTATCCCTTTATCGCTCTCTCTATCCTATGCCTTTCTCACTCTCTCTATCCTATGCCTTTCTCGCTCTCTCTATCCTATCCCTTTCTCACTCTCTCTATCCTATCCCTTTCTTGCTCTCTCTATCTTATCCCTTTATCACTCTCTCTATTATCCCTTTATCGCTCTCTCTATCCTATGCCTTTCTTGCTCTCTCTATCCTATCCATTTCTCACTCTCTCTATCCTATCCCTTTCTCGCTCTCTCTATCTTATCCCTTTCTCGCTCTCTCTATCTTATCCCTTTCTCGCTCTCTCTATCCTATCCCTTTCTCGCTCTCTCTATCCTATCCCTTTCTCACTCTCTCTATCCTATCCCTTTCTCGCTCTCTCTATCCTACCCTTTCTCACTCTCTCTATCCTATCCCTTTCTCGCTCTCTCTATCCTATCCCTTTCTCGCTCTCTCTATCCTATCCCTTTCTCACTCTCTCTATCCTATCCCTTTCTCGCTCTCTCTATCCTATCCCTTTCTCGCTCTCTCTATTATCCCTTTCTCACTCTCTCTATCCTATCCCTTTCTCACTCTCTCTATCCTATCCCTTTATCGCTCTCCCTATTATCCCTTTCTCACTCTCTCTATCCGATCCCTTTATCGCTCTCTCTATTATCCCTTTCTCGCTCTCTCTATCCTATCCCTTTCTCGCTCTCTCTATCCTATCCCTTTCCCACTTTCTCTATCCTATCCCTTTCTCGCTCTCTCTATCCTATCCCTTTCTCGCTCTCTCTATCCTATCCCTTTCTCGCTCTCTCTATTATCCCTTTCTCACTCTCTCTATCCTATCCCTTTCTCACTCTCTCTATCCTATCCCTTTCTCGCTCTCTCTATCCTATCCCTTTCTCGCTCTCTCTATTATCCCTTTCTCACTCTCTCTATCCTATCCCTTTCTCACTCTCTCTATCCTATCCCTTTCTTGCTCTCTCTATCTTATCCCTTTATCACTCTCTCTATTATCCCTTTATCGCTCTCTCTATCCTATGCCTTTCTTGCTCTCTCTATCCTATCCCTTTCTCACTCTCTCTATCCTATCCCTTTCTCGCTCTCTCTATCTTATCCCTTTCTCGCTCTCTCTATCTTATCCCTTTCTCGCTCTCTCTATCCTATCCCTTTCTCACTCTCTCTATCCTATCCCTTTCTCGCTCTCTCTATCCTACCCTTTCTCACTCTCTCTATCCTATCCCTTTCTCGCTCTCTCTATCCTATCCCTTTCTCGCTCTCTCTATCCTATCCCTTTCTCACTCTCTCTATCCTATCCCTTTCTCGCTCTCTCTATCCTATCCCTTTCTCGCTCTCTCTATTATCCCTTTCTCACTCTCTCTATCCTATCCCTTTCTCACTCTCTCTATCCTATCCCTTTATCGCTCTCCCTATTATCCCTTTCTCACTCTCTCTATCCTATCCCTTTATCGCTCTCTCTATTATCCCTTTCTCGCTCTCTCTATCCTATCCCTTTCTCGCTCTCTCTATCCTATCCCTTTCCCACTTTCTCTATCCTATCCCTTTCTCGCTCTCTCTATCCTATCCCTTTCTCGCTCTCTCTATCCTATCCCTTTCTCGCTCTCTCTATTATCCCTTTCTCACTCTCTCTATCCTATCCCTTTCTCACTCTCTCTATCCTATCCCTTTCTCGCTCTCTCTATCCTATCCCTTTCTCGCTCTCTCTATTATCCCTTTCTCACTCTCTCTATCCTATCCCTTTCTCACTCTCTCTATCCTATCCCTTTATCGCTCTCTCTATTATCCCTTTCTCACTCTCTCTATCCTATCCCTTTATCGCTCTCTCTATTATCCCTTTCTCGCTCTCTCTATCCTATCCCTTTCTCGCTCTCTCTATCCTATCCCTTTCTCACTTTCTCTATCCTATCCCTTTCTCGCTCTCTCTATCCTATCCCTTTCTCGCTCTCGCTATCCTATCCCTTTCTCGCTCTCTCTATTATCCCTTTCTCGCTCTCTCTATCCTATCCCTTTCTCGCTCTCTCTATCCTATCCCTTTCTCGCTCTCTCTATCTTATCCCTTTCTCGCTCTCTCTATCCTATCCCTTTCTCACTCTCTCTATCCTATCCCTTTCTCGCTCTCCCTATCCTATCCCTTTCTCGCTTCTCTAGCCTATCCCTTTCTCGCTCTCTCTATCCTATCCCTTTCTCGCTCTCTCTATCCTATCCCTTTCTCGCTCTCTCTATTATCCCTTTCTCACTCTCTCTATCCTATCCCTTTCTCACTCTCTCTATCCTATCCCTTTATCGCTCTCCCTATTATCCCTTTCTCACTCTCTCTATCCGATCCCTTTATCGCTCTCTCTATTATCCCTTTCTCGCTCTCTCTATCCTATCCCTTTCTCGCTCTCTCTATCCTATCCCTTTCCCACTTTCTCTATCCTATCCCTTTCTCGCTCTCTCTATCCTATCCCTTTCTCGCTCTCTCTATCCTATCCCTTTCTCGCTCTCTCTATTATCCCTTTCTCACTCTCTCTATCCTATCCCTTTCTCACTCTCTCTATCCTATCCCTTTCTCGCTCTCTCTATCCTATCCCTTTCTCGCTCTCTCTATTATCCCTTTCTCACTCTCTCTATCCTATCCCTTTCTCACTCTCTCTATCCTATCCCTTTCTTGCTCTCTCTATCTTATCCCTTTATCACTCTCTCTATTATCCCTTTATCGCTCTCTCTATCCTATGCCTTTCTTGCTCTCTCTATCCTATCCCTTTCTCACTCTCTCTATCCTATCCCTTTCTCGCTCTCTCTATCTTATCCCTTTCTCGCTCTCTCTATCTTATCCCTTTCTCGCTCTCTCTATCCTATCCCTTTCTCACTCTCTCTATCCTATCCCTTTCTCGCTCTCTCTATCCTACCCTTTCT
Organism: Somniosus microcephalus; assembly: GCF_052327205.1. NCBI lineage: Eukaryota > Metazoa > Chordata > Chondrichthyes > Squaliformes > Somniosidae > Somniosus > Somniosus microcephalus. The sequence goes on along the minus strand of NC_141015.1, from coordinate 37,089,783 downwards.
CACTCTCTCTATCCTATCCCTTTCTCGCTCTCTCTATCCTATCCCTTTCTCGCTCTCTCTATCCTATCCCTTTCTCACTCTCTCTATCCTATCCCTTTCTCGCTCTCTCTATCCTATCCCTTTCTCGCTCTCTCTATTATCCCTTTCTCACTCTCTCTATCCTATCCCTTTCTCACTCTCTCTATCCTATCCCTTTATCGCTCTCCCTATTATCCCTTTCTCACTCTCTCTATCCTATCCCTTTATCGCTCTCTCTATTATCCCTTTCTCGCTCTCTCTATCCTATCCCTTTCTCGCTCTCTCTATCCTATCCCTTTCCCACTTTCTCTATCCTATCCCTTTCTCGCTCTCTCTATCCTATCCCTTTCTCGCTCTCTCTATCCTATCCCTTTCTCGCTCTCTCTATTATCCCTTTCTCACTCTCTCTATCCTATCCCTTTCTCACTCTCTCTATCCTATCCCTTTCTCGCTCTCTCTATCCTATCCCTTTCTCGCTCTCTCTATTATCCCTTTCTCACTCTCTCTATCCTATCCCTTTCTCACTCTCTCTATCCTATCCCTTTATCGCTCTCTCTATTATCCCTTTCTCACTCTCTCTATCCTATCCCTTTATCGCTCTCTCTATTATCCCTTTCTCGCTCTCTCTATCCTATCCCTTTCTCGCTCTCTCTATCCTATCCCTTTCTCACTTTCTCTATCCTATCCCTTTCTCGCTCTCTCTATCCTATCCCTTTCTCGCTCTCGCTATCCTATCCCTTTCTCGCTCTCTCTATTATCCCTTTCTCGCTCTCTCTATCCTATCCCTTTCTCGCTCTCTCTATCCTATCCCTTTCTCGCTCTCTCTATCTTATCCCTTTCTCGCTCTCTCTATCCTATCCCTTTCTCACTCTCTCTATCCTATCCCTTTCTCGCTCTCCCTATCCTATCCCTTTCTCGCTTCTCTAGCCTATCCCTTTCTCGCTCTCTCTATCCTATCCCTTTCTCGCTCTCTCTATCCTATCCCTTTCTCGCTCTCTCTATCCTATCCCTTTCTCGCTCTCTCTATCCTATCCCTTTCTCGCTCTCTCTATTATCCCTTTGTCGCTCTCTCTATCCTATCCCTTTCTCGCTCTCTCTATCCTATCCCTTTCTCACTCTCTCTATCCTATCCCTTTCTCGCTCTCTCTATCCTATCCCTTTCTCACTCTCTATCCTATCCCTTTCTCGCTCTCTCTATCCTATCCCTTTCTCGCTCTCTCTATCCTATCCCTTTCTCGCTCTCTCTATCCTATCCCTTTCTCGCTCTCTCTATTATCCCTTTCTCGCTCTCTCTATCCTATCCCTTTCTCACTCTCTCTATCCTATCCCTTTCTCACTCTCTCTATCCTATCCCTTTCTCGCTCTCTCTATCCTATCCCTTTCTCACTCTCTATCCTATCCCTTTCTCACTCTCTCTATCCTATCCCTTTCTCACTCTCTCTATCCTATCCCTTTCTCGCTCTCTCTATCATATCCCTTTCTCACTCTCTATCCTATCCCTTTCTCACTCTCTCTATCCTATCCCTTTCTCGCTCTCTCTATCCTATCCCTTTCTCGCTCTCGCTATCCTATCCCTTTCTCGCTCTCTCTATTATCCCTTTCTCGCTCTCTCTATCCTATCCCTTTCTCGCTCTCTCTATCCTATCCTTTCTCGCTCTCTCTATCTTATCCCTTTCTTGCTCTCTCTATCCTATCCCTTTCTCACTCTCTCTATCCTATCCCTTTCTCGCTCTCCCTATCCTATCCCTTTCTCGCTCTCTCTAGCCTATCCCTTTCTCGCTCTCTCTATCCTATCCCTTTCTCGCTCTCTCTATCCTATCCCTTTCTCGCTCTCTCTATCCTATCCCTTTCTCGCTCTCTCTATCCTATCCCTTTCTCGCTCTCTCTATTATCCCTTTGTCGCTCTCTCTATCCTATCCCTTTCTCGCTCTCTCTATCCTATCCCTTTCTCACTCTCTCTATCCTATCCCTTTCTCGCTCTCTCTATCCTATCCCTTTCTCACTCTCTATCCTATCCCTTTCTCGCTCTCTCTATCCTATCCCTTTCTCGCTCTCTCTATCCTATCCCTTTCTCGCTCTCTCTATCCTATCCCTTTCTCGCTCTCTCTATCCTATCCCTTTCTCGCTCTCTCTATTATCCCTTTCTCGCTCTCTCTATCCTATCCCTTTCTCACTCTCTCTATCCTATCCCTTTCTCACTCTCTCTATCCTATCCCTTTCTCGCTCTCTCTATCCTATCCCTTTCTCACTCTCTATCCTATCCCTTTCTCACTCTCTCTATCCTATCCCTTTCTCACTCTCTCTATCCTATCCCTTTCTCGCTCTCTCTATCATATCCCTTTCTCACTCTCTATCCTATCCCTTTCTCACTCTCTCTATCCTATCCCTTTCTCGCTCTCTCTATCCTATCCCTTTCTCGCTCTCGCTATCCTATCCCTTTCTCGCTCTCTCTATTATCCCTTTCTCGCTCTCTCTATCCTATCCCTTTCTCGCTCTCTCTATCCTATCCTTTCTCGCTCTCTCTATCTTATCCCTTTCTTGCTCTCTCTATCCTATCCCTTTCTCACTCTCTCTATCCTATCCCTTTCTCGCTCTCCCTATCCTATCCCTTTCTCGCTCTCTCTAGCCTATCCCTTTCTCGCTCTCTCTATCCTATCCCTTTCTCGCTCTCTCTATCCTATCCCTTTCTCGCTCTCTCTATCCTATCCCTTTCTCGCTCTCTCTATCCTATCCCTTTCTCGCTCTCTCTATTATCCCTTTGTCGCTCTCTCTATCCTATCCCTTTCTCGCTCTCTCTATCCTATCCCTTTCTCACTCTCTCTATCCTATCCCTTTCTCGCTCTCTCTATCCTATCCCTTTCTCACTCTCTATCCTATCCCTTTCTCGCTCTCTCTATCCTATCCCTTTCTCGCTCTCTCTATCCTATCCCTTTCTCGCTCTCTCTATCCTATCCCTTTCTCGCTCTCTCTATCCTATCCCTTTCTCGCTCTCTCTATTATCCCTTTCTCGCTCTCTCTATCCTATCCCTTTCTCACTCTCTCTATCCTATCCCTTTCTCACTCTCTCTATCCTATCCCTTTCTCGCTCTCTCTATCCTATCCCTTTCTCACTCTCTATCCTATCCCTTTCTCACTCTCTCTATCCTATCCCTTTCTCACTCTCTCTATCCTATCCCTTTCTCGCTCTCTCTATCATATCCCTTTCTCACTCTCTATCCTATCCCTTTCTCACTCTCTCTATCCTATCCCTTTCTCACTCTCTCTATCCTATCCCTTTCTCACTCTCTCAATGATATATCTCTTTCTCCATCTCTTTATCTTTATTTCCCAGTAATTATTTGTTGATCAACTGTTGATAAATGTGCAGTAATTATTTCCCGATCGTTAATCCATCAGTGTGGATGTCATCCTGCATTAACTACATCGCCTGCCCAGGTCGTCAACCTTCAGCGTGTGACAGAAATAGGAGCCAAAGCAGAATAAAACCACCCCCGTGAAGTATAAATGTTTAAGAAAAAGGGGCCCAGAATTTTGTCTCGGGCTGTGGCACGAAACGGTTGTTGTCGGATTGCCCGCCCGTTATACGCAGCACCTGATACTCAGTTCCAGTGGAGTCAATGAATGGAGCCTGCGTACAACAGGCGGCCGATCCGATGACGTCCGTATTGCGGCACTGCCCGAGACAAAGTTCTAGGCCCTGGTCTCCTGAGATAATTTCAGGCCTTCAACTCACTTCAGGACTCCAGTGATATCATCCGAACTTCTCAATACCTTGTAAAGTGGTATTTATTAATATCTGTATACCACTACACTGCAGACTCTTTAGACAAGGCCTTGGGCAACGTGGACCACTTTCCATACCTCGGGAGCCGACTGTCAACAAGGGCAGATGTCGACGACGAAGTCCAACACCGCCTTCAGTGTGCCAGTGCAGCCTTCGGTCGCCTGAGGAAGAGAATGTTTGAAGACCAGGACCTCAAACCCGGCACTAAGCTCATGGTCTACAGGGCAGCGGTGATACCCGCCCTGCTGTATGCCTCAGAGACATGGACCATGTACAGCAGGCACCTCAAAGCACTGGAGCGGTACCACCAACGCTGCCTCTGCAAGATCCTGCAAATCCATTGGCAGGATAGGTGCACCAACGTCAGTGTTCTTGCTCAGGCCAACATCCCCAGCATCGAAGCTCTGACCACACTCAATCAACTTCGATGGATGGGTCACATTGTCCGCATGTCCGATACGAGACTCCCAAAACAAGGGCTCTACTTGGAGCTCTGGCACGGCAAGAGAGCCCCAGGTGGGCAGAGGAAATGCTTCAAGGACACCCTCAGAGCCTCCTTGAAAAATTGTAACATCCCCATCGACACCTGGGAATCCCTGGCCCAAGACCGCACAAAGTGGAGGAGAAGCATCCGGGAAGGCGCCGAACACCTCGAGTCTCTTCGCCGGGAGTAAGCGGAAGCCAAGCGCAGGCAGCGCAAGGAGTGCACGTCAACCCAAGCACCCCACCCACCCGCCCCTTCAAGCACCATCTGCCCCACCTGTGACAGAGACTGTAGGTCCCGCACTGGATTCATCAGTCACCTGCAAACTCATTTTTAATGTGGAAGCAAGTCATCCTCGGTTCCGAGGGACTGCCTCAGAAAAGAAGAGACTCTTTAAAGCAATACCTGAATGCTCACTGGAATGTTTCCCAGCCTATATATAGCATATTCATCAATACCTAGCTGAAATGAACAGTATATATTCCTGTATTCACTAGAGTTTAGAAGAATGAGAGGGGATCTAATTGAAACGTATAAAATTCTGACAGGGCTAGACAGACTGGATGCAGGGAAGATGTTTCCCCTGGCTGGGGGTCTAGAACGAGGGGTCACAGTCTCAGGATCCGGGGTAGGACATTTAGGACTGAGATGAGGAGAAATTTCTTCACTCAGAGGGTGGTGAACCTGTGGAATTCTCTACCACAGAAGGCTGTGGCGGCCAAGTCACTGAATATATTTAAGAAGGAGATAGATAGATTTCTAGACACAAAAGGCATCAAGGGGTCTGGGGAGAGAGCGGGAATATGGTATTGAGATAGAGGATCAGCCGTGATCATATTGAATGGCGGAGCAGGCTCGAAGGGTCGAATGGCCTACTCCTGCTCCTATGTTTCTATGTTTCTATATCTGTGTCTCCGACTCGGTTGTAGATTTATATGTGCATTAGGATCAGACTAACTGGAGCTCTTCCTTGTATTACCTGAAACAGACTGAGGATCTGTTTACCGTCTTCAGTACACATTCCCACACAGAAACAGGCACGGTGCTCTTTGAGCCTCTGAAAGACTGAACAGTCTTCAGAAGCTGGGGCTCTTTTCTCTAGAATAGAGAAGGCTGAGGGGTGACCTGATAGAGGTCATTAATATAATGAAAGGGTTCGATGGGGGAGACGGAGAGAAGATGTTTCCACTTGTGGGGAATCCAAAACTAGGGGCCATCAATATCAGATAGTCACTAATAAATCCAGTAGGGAATTCAGGAGGAACTGCTTTACCCAGAGAGTGGTGAGAATGGGGAATTCTCTACCACAGGGAGTAGTTGAGGCGAACAGCAGAGATGCATTTAAGGGGAAGCTCGATAAACACATGAGGGAGAAAGGAATAGAAGGATAGACAGATAGGGTGAGGTCACAGAATCATAGAATGGTTACAGCACAGGAGGAGGCCATTCGGCCCGTCGAGCCCGTGCCAGCTCTCTGCAAGAGCGCTTCAGCTTGTCCCACTTCCCCGCCCTTTCCCCGTAGCCCTGCAAATTATTTTCCTTCAGGTACTTATCCAACTCCCTTTTGAAAGCCACGATCGAGTCTGCCTCCACCACCCTTTCAGGCAGTGCCTTCCAGATCCTAACCACGCTGCGTAAAAAAGGTTTTCCTCATGTCGCCTTTGGTTCTTTTGCCAATCACCTTGAATCTGTGTCCTCTGGTTCTCGAAACCTTCCGCCAACGGGAACAGTTTCTCTCTATCTACTCTGTCCAGACCCCTCATGATTTTGAACATCAAATCTCCTCTCAACCTTCTCTGCTCCAAGGAGAACAACCCCAGCTTCTCTAGTCTATCCACGTAACTGAAGTCCCTCATCCCTGGAATCATTCTCGTAAATCTTTTCTGCGCCTTCTCCGAGGCCTTCACATCCTTCCTAAAGCCCAGAATTGGACACAATTGGATGAAATAAATAGAGTGGGAGGAGGCTCGTGTGGAGCATAAGCACTGGTTGGGCCAAATGGCCTGTTTCTGTGTTGTAAATTCTATGTAATTTTATAGGTGAGGTAACAAAGGAAAGCAGACGCACTGACATTTGGCTGTGTCCAAATCTTTTACTGTTCTATTGATTATCTGTTGCAGTGATAAATTCTGGAGTGAGTGATGGCTTGTGCTTAATTGCATTCTGGAATACGTGACAGGATGCTTTTAAGATGGCTAATTTTAATTCTATTTTTACGAAGTTATTTATGTACTAGCAGCTCTCCCGTGGTGTTGCTCGTGGTAAGTCGGACCGGGCGCTGAGTTATGAGGAAAACAGTGTTGTATCATGTGAGGCACGATGAATCATTCTACTGCAAGGGTGTAAAAGAAAGAAAGACTTGCATTTCTATCGCGCCTTTCACAACCTCAGTACAGGAAACTCTCGTTTAAACAGCACCTAAATATCTGGAATTCTCTATTAACCGGCAAAATTCTCACTCCGAAAACAACACCTCAATAACCGGCAATGTTGCCGAGTCCGAGTCCGAGTCCGAGTCTCCCACGGTGGCCGAGTTGGTCAGTGGGGGTAATTCTCCAAACTGCCACTACTCGGCTTCTTGGCGCTGTCGGAAGTCCGAACATCTCAATAACAGGAGTCGGACTCTTTGTTTGTTAAAAACAGCCTCGGTAGATAACCCTCTCCGTCATCCGGAATTTTGAATCAACCGGCAACACGCCGGTCCCGTCGGTGCCGGATACCAAAGAGTTTCCTGTACGTCCCAAAGCGCTTTACAGCCAATGAAGTACTGTTCTGAAGTGTAGCCGCTGTTGTAATGTAGGAAACGCGGCAGCCAATTTGCGCACAGCAAGCTCCCACAAACAATAGCCAGATCATCCGTTTTAATGATGCTGGTTGAGAGATAAATGTTGGCCCCAGGACACCGGAGAGAACTCCCCTGCTCTTCCTCAACATAGTGCCATGGGATCTTTTACGTCCACCTGAGAGGGCAGACGGGGCCTCGGTTTAACGTCTCAACCGAAAGACGGCACTTCCGGCAGTGTGGCACTCCCTCAGCACTGCACTGGGAGTGTCAGCCTAAATTTTGGGCTCAAGTCTCTGGAGCACGACTTGAACCCACAACCTTCTGACTGAGAGGCGAGAGTGCTACCCACTGAGCTAAGGTTGACCGCTATAGAAAGAAGGAAAGAACTTGCATTGATATAGAGCCTTTCACATCCTTAGGATGTCCCAATGTGCTTCACAACCAATGAATTACTTTTGATGTGTAGTCACTATTATTATGTCAGAATAGAGAAAGTTAAACTGGAATATTGTTTTTAGTTAAACCACGGTTTCAGACAAGGGACATGATTCAAACTTGGAAAGGACATTTCCATTTTTAGTATCGGTTATCCACCTGGCCTCTTAGAATGAAGTTGTCAGTTCACCAACAACTTGTGCTGACCAGTTCCACCCCACTGTATCTGCAGCACATCAAGGCCTGTGAACAATGTGCTCGACTCGATACAACATCACTGCACTCAGCAAACACTTGCAGCTATCGAAAGAAGGAATCGTATGATCCCACATGGACCCAGGTCTCAGAGTTGAAAGAAAATTACGCCAATCAAGCAATCAAGGCAATGTGATGGTGTCAAAACTGAGGGCACAAGGAGTTAGCGGGTCAGCGAGATTTGAATTGCAGCCCTTACTGTCTGACCCAGTCTGTTATTTTATTTAATGTACATTGATATTGTTGCTTAAAATGGTTATGTAATAGCTGCTGTGCTGAGCTGGGACACAGCTATTAGGCCAGCAGCTGTTTAAATAAACTACCAAGAGTTGAAGTTATTGCCGATTGGCACGATCAACTCGTACTGCGCTCTCCGAAAGGGAGATCCTTTCACCGACTGAAAGTAGCGAGCTTGCAAACTTGTGCGGCTCCCTGATCGCTTTGCGTGCGTGCGAGTTTGTACAACGGGCTGTCTGCTGGTGATGCCCGCGGTCCCTCGGAGAACGTGCGAGAGTTTTATTAGAATCATAGAATGATACAACACAGAAGGAGGCTATTCGACCCATCGTGCCTGTGCCGGCTCTTTGAAAGAGATCTCCAATTAGCCCCCCTCCCCTTCCCTTTCCCCATAGCCCTGCAAAGTTTCCCCCCCTTCAAGTATTTATCCAATTCTCTTTTGAAAGTTACCATTGAATTTGCTTCCCCCGCCCTTTTCAGTGCATTCCAGATCATAACAACTCACTGCGTAAATAAAAACATTCTCCTCATCGCGCCTCTGGTTCCTTTGCCAATCACCTTAAATCTGTGTCCTCTGGACACCGACCCTCCTGCCACTGGAAACAGTTTCTCCTTATCTCCTCTATCAAAACCCTTCATAATTTTGAACACCTCGATTAAATCTCCCCTTAACCTTCTCTGCTCCAAAGAGAACAATCCCTGCAGGCAAATTGTACTAAAGTCAGGGCTCAACAAAGCCATTTTCCTGTGTTGCCCAACCCTCACTCCCTAAGTTCTTCCGCCTTGCTACCTCCCTCTCTGTTTGCAAAAAAAACTTTAAGACCCATCTCTTCAGCCCCCTCCCCCACCCCTAACGTCTCCAGCCTCCCGTTTATTCTCGCCTGTTCACTGTTTTCCCTCCACTCTGGAGAGTGCTTTGAGTAGGGGGTTGCCAACCCTCCAGGACTGCCCTGGAGTCTCCAGGAATTGAAGATTCATCTCCAGGACACGGCAAAAACCCGGGAGAAAAACCATAGGGGCATTAAAACAACATGACGTTCATTTTTCAATTTCTTTGAACATTTTCATTTATTAATTATAAAAATATTGGAGATAGGGAAACATGTGATGTAACCTCCAGGAATACATCCAACTGGAGTTGGCAACCCAACTTTGAGACATCTCTGTGTATGTTAGAGGAGGGGGATGTGTCATTGCTGTTCTATAGCCACAGGGTCACAGGGAGAGGAAGATAAATAAAATACCATTTAAAGAGAGAAAAAAATTGCATCGCTCAGTATTGTACTTCCTCCCAAATTGCTGAATAAGAACATAAGAAATAGGAGCAGGAGTCGGCCATTCGGCCCCTCGAGCCTGCTCTGCCATTCTATCTCAGCCTTGAATATATTCAATGACTCCGCCTCCACGGCTCTCTGGGGTAGAGAATCCCAAAGATTCACGACCCTCTGAGAGAAGAAATTCCTTCTCATCTCTGTCTTAAATGGGTGACCCCTTATCCTGAAACTATGCCCCCTAGTTCTAGATGTCCCCACGAGGGGAAACATCCTCTCTGCTTCTACCCTGTCAAGCCCTCTCAGAATCTTACATGTTTCAATAAGACCACCTCTCATTCTTCTAAACTCCAATGAGTATAGACCCAACCTGCTCAGCCTTTCCTCATACGTCAACCCCTTCATCCCAGGAATCAACCTAGTGAACCTTCTCTGAACTGCCTCCAATGCAAGTCTATCCTTCCTTAAATAACGTGACCAAAACTGTACCCAGTGCTCCAGGTGTGGTCTCACCAACGCCCTGTACAGTTGTAGCAAGACTTCCCTACTTTTATACTCCATCCCCCTAGCAATAAAGGCCAAAATTCCATTTGCCTTCCTAATTACTTGCTGTACCTGCATGCTAACCTTTTGTGTTTCATGTACGAGGGCCCCCAGATCCCTCTGTACCGCAGCATTCTGTAGTCTCTCTCCATTTAAATAATATTCCGCTTTTCTATTCTTCCTACCGAAGTGGATAGCCTCAATAAAATAAATGGGATGTGGTAGAAAGTGGACCTGCTTTGCATAGGAAACCGTGATTCACGCAGAAGATTGCTGCAAATGCCGTTTTGTGCTTCCCAAAATACAACTCTTTCGCTTTTACTTTGACCGAGATTCAGTTGCCACAGAAACCTCTGGAAATTTCAAGTTGCAAACAAACAAGCGCACAAAGGAAGATCTTGCTGCGTTTGGCAAAGCAGTTCCCCTCTCCGAGACTCACTGAAATTCCTCAATGACGCGACTTGGGGGGGTGGGGGGGGGGGGGTGGGATCGAGGAGGTGATCCCAACCGCTTGGCTCCCAGAATGTGAAAGCCAGCCCGGAGTTTGGCGCCCCCCTCAATCATTCCCACTTACTACATTTCCCCGTCAGCTACAACGAGGTACTGGGCATTCGGAACACAAACATCTTTTTCTACTTTTCGTAAGAGTCCAAGTTTTTTTTTTCTTTGAAAAAAGCACATTTGGGAAGTGGTTTACAGTAAAATGTATGATGTGTCCAGAGAAAATTTTTCTGTGCATTCTTCAGCATTGGGGAAAGGTCACTTTATTCTCAATACTGAACTCACTTGGCTTCTCATCAAATGATTCATCACATCTATTAGTCAGAATTTCTGATGACTTTCGCCCCTCCTCTCACCCCCGCACTCCCCCCTTCCATTTTTAATTTTATTTATATTCCACATTATTTTTGTTGCTTTCTTCCCCTTCTCTTCAAGAGGCAGGCGCCCTTTACGCTAGTCCATTGAACTTGTTCCCGTCTCGGGACTGACCTCTGCCTGCCACCGCTCCTCTTTATAAAACCCTCCACGGTGCCATTCCCAGACCTGGTTGCCATGAGTGACCACACGGGGGAAGGGAAATCGGCCGCCTTAAGCTAATGGCTGATTCGCGGGCCCCCAAATATATTCCTGGTCTGCGAGGTTGCCAGTCACTGATCATATAGACTGAACGGGCGGACAAAAGAGAGACAGAAACAGAACAAAACTGTCTGAAGAGAGTTAATTATTCGCAACAGCAACGCCGAGCTATGTGCTACTGTCGGTCATAAAAGGTCAAGTAATAAATGGTCTTTAGACTCTAATTCAGTTCCCCCATCACCCCACCCCCCCCGAGAGGAACCTATCCCCCAATTCAGTTTGTTCGGTGGCTGTGCTGAATTCTGATTCTTGTACTCGATCTGACACTAGGATTGTCGCACTCCACTGCTGGTGATCGGACTAGTGTCGTACATGTGTAGTTTATCACTATCGCAGCGGGGGCCAAAACTCTGGATAATATGCACCATGAGGTGTTTAAGATGATTAACGGAGTCGATAGGGTAGACAGAGAGAGAGAGAAACTATTTCCTCTGGTCGGAGGGTCCAGAACAAGGGGGGCATAACCTTAAAAGTAAAGCTGGGCTGTCAGGGGTGATGTCAGGAAGCACTTCATCACACAAAAGTGTAGAGGAAATCTGGAACTCTCTCCCCCAGAAAGCTGTTGAGGCTGGGGGGAGTCAATTGAAAGTTTCAAAACTGAGATCGATAGATTTTCGTTGGGCGAGGGTATTAAGGGTTACGGAACCAAGGCGGGTAAGATGGAGTTAAGGTACAGATCAGCCATGATCTAATTGAATGGCGGAGCAGGCCCGAGGGGCTGAGTGGCCTCCTCCTGTCCCCATGTGCTTCAGTTTGGAGCACGGTTGGGCTGGCTTCATTGACTATGTCAGCAAAGCCGGTCTGTGTACATAGTTGCTGATTTTCGGCATCTGCCCTAAAATTGTCGGTGTGTGAAATGAGATATTTTCTCTCTCTTTTCACGTCAGGATCTTGGCGCGTTGGTGGCTGGATATATTCCTGCAGGTTTCGTCACGTGACCCTTTGCCTCCAACCATATTTTGTTTAACGGCCCGGTGATTGTTCTCCCGGGGTGTTTGCTGGCACCCATGTCCTGGGAGATTAATCCTCCATTCCTGGAGACTCCAGGGCAATCCCGGAGGGCTGGCAAACCCCCCCAATGCCGACGATTTGTCGCTCCTCGCTCCGGGTGCGTAAGGCTCCAATCTGGGAATGCAGATTCGGGAAAATCAGTCTCTGGCCTCGTAAATGAAAATGATTAACGGAAGCGCGCCGACAGACTCGTTTTCTGATGAGCGTGCGCTTCTGATTCTCTCCGATCTTCTGATTTCCTTTACTGAAGCTGAGGCAGAATAGCACACAGCTCGAAATGAATCAGTCGCCTCTCTTTCACTTTACTCATATAAAGTAATAAACTTCGCCCAGCTGGGGCCCAGACTGCCAGATTGAAGACTGATTACCACAAAAAGATGCCACATTGTGAATTGACAAGAGGGAGAAGCAGTTGACAACTGGGATTCCCACAGGCTGTGGTGACACGGTGCGGCCCACACTCCGCATCTCTTGTGATTCAGCTTCCGCCCACGCTGCACTCAACTCTCGCAAAAACCTCGGTGGTTGCCACACGCCACCAGCGGACTCACCTCAATCTGACATCCCCGCCCCTGCCCACCGACCCCAACCGCCCCCTGCCGCCCACCCCCCCCCCCCGCCCCCACCTTCCGATCCCCCTCACTCTGACGTCAGACCTGAAATCTCACCATTACGATAGCAAAATACTGTGGATGCTGTTCAACAATTTCAGATCATAACCTCGGCCCCTATTACATTTTTATATATATTTTTTATCCACACCTTTGTTTTGTGCCCTTCCCCCTTTTTTTCTCTCCCACATGGCAGCTGTCTCCCATTCTGCCAGCGCATTTCACACCTCATCTAGAGCCGTCTTTTGTCTCCACTAGTCCTATCACCATCTCGTCTGGTTTTGAATACCTCTTAATGTCTCTTCACTTCTCTCTTGTTCTCTCATCCCCATTTCCCAGCCCCCAAACTGACCTTTTAATCTGTTTCATTTCCTGTGTTTTCTCAGTTCTGACGAAGGGTTTCGACCTGAAACGTTGACTTTGTTTCTCTCTCCACGGATGTTGACTGGCCTGCTGAGTTTTTCCAGCATTTTCTGTTGTTATTCTGGAATCTCACCATCTGCCTTTGCATTCGGACTCGGAAAAAGTGTTTCTTCCGCACCCCTCGAATCCCAGAGTGGACTTAACGAGTGGTCTCGCCGCGAGGCCTCCCATGAGGGCGGGCTTCTCTGCTTACAGGCTCCCCAGTCTGGAGTCACACCCTGCCGGGAGCACACGTCATTAGCTAGTTTTCCTACGGTTTTCCTGTCCGCGTTGCATGGAAAACATGAGGTTCCGCTCACGTGCGATTAACCGCTGAGTGTCAGGAGTGCACAAGTGGAAAGTTTTCTCTGACGGCGATCCAGTTTTACCTGGAATGGCTGGGATGGGTGGGTTGGGGGTCTGTCCACTTAGGAACGTTTTGGGCTTACAGCTGTCCCATGAGATTCCATGTTCCTCGCCTGGGTGACCCAGAAGACAAAAACCGGAGACGTTTCTGAGATGTCTATGCATCAGAGTGCTGGGGGGGTCGGGCGGGGGGTGGTGGTGATGAAGGGTGGGGTGGGGAAGGGGGATTGTGTGGGGACAGCTGTCTCAGGGGTTTACTACAGCAGTTTTCATTTATCGAGCGCCTTTAATGTAGAGGAACGCCATAAAGTGCTTCACAGAGGCGGCACATTAAAAAAAACATGGACGCTGAGCCGAAGATGTTAGGAGGGGCAGTGGTGGGTTTTAAAGGGGGTCTTAAAGGAGGAGAGGGAGATGGAGAGGTTTAGGGAGAGAATGTCACAAGTGTAGGGCCTAGACGGCTGAAGGCACGGCCACCAATGGTGGGCCAAAGGGAGGAGGGTTGCACGAGGTCTGAGTTGGAGGAACAGGGAGATTTGGGGCGGGGGCAGTTATAGAGATAGGGAGGGGCACGGCCGTGAAGGGGTCACCCTCCCACTGTCTGAATTTCCCATTAATCACAGTTGGGTTGGGCTAAGCCCAAGAGTGACAGGTTGCGCCTGTACACTCCACGGCACGGCCCATCGCATTGAAACGTATAAAATTCTGACAGGGCTAGACAGACTGGATGCAGGGAGGATGTTTCCCCTGGCTAGGGGCTCTAGAACGAGGGGTCACAGTCTCGGGATACGGGGTAGGACATTTAGGACTGAGATGAGGAGAAATCTCTTCACTCAGAGGGTGGTGAGCCTGTGGAATTCTCTACCACAGAAGGTTGTGGAGGCCAAGTCACTGAATATATTTAAGAAGGAGATAGATAGATTTCTAGACACAAAAGACATCAAGGGGTATGGGGAGAGAGCGGGAATATGGTATTGAGATGATCATATTGAATGGCCATGATCATATTGAATGGCGGAGCAGGCTCGAAGGGCCGAATGGCCGACTCCTGCCTCTATTTTTCTATGTTTCTATGTTTCTATCCAGCCTCCCGGCATCACCGTGCCGATTCAGGGGCACTTCTCTCGTCACTTGACTTGACCACGGTCCTCGTGAGCCCCTAAAAACTTGCGACGCCATCACAGTTGCAGCCATGGCAACAGCGCCTCCCCGCCTCCCCCCACCCCCACCCCGTAGCGAGCTCACAATTTCACAGCTTCGCACTGGTCTCAAAATAACTAGAACATCCAGAATGTTCCTTGACACTCTGCTGAAGGGTGTCGCTTTGCACATTCGTGCGACTATTTTGAATGCAGTGGTGGTCTGAAAGCGGCAACATTGCCTGTCATTGCCCTGAACTGAGCCCGTCAGCCCCCCCACCACTAAGCTCATGGTCTACAGGGCCATGGTGTGGAGATGCCGGAGTTGGACTGGGGTGGACAAATGTAAGAAGTCACACAACACCAGGTTATAGTCCAACAGCTTTATTTGAAATCACAAGCTTTCGGAGCGCTGCTCCTTCTTCAGGTGAAGTGGAGAAATGCACAAAGACACAGCTTATATAGTCAGAGAATCATGTCAGATGTTTACAGGTAACCTTTCCAACTGCCATTTATCACACCTCGGCAGAGAGATAATCACAGCAGTCAAAGGTGTGAATGGTGTCCAAACCGGTCAGTCAGGGAAACATTACATCAAAGAACAATGAGGTGGGGTCACAAGGGGTCAAATATTGCAGATGCTGGGGTCTGTATGAAAAACAAAAAAACAGACAAAAAACATTTTTTTTGGCTGGAAATCACAGCAGGTCCGGCCGCATCTGTGTAGAGAGAACAAGCCAATGTCGACTCGAGTCTGGATGACCCTGCATCAGGTGGGGTTACATGTAGCGTGACATGAACCCAAGATCTCGGTTGAGGCCGTCCTCATGGGTGCGGAACTTGGCTATCAGTTTCTGCTCGACGATTTTGCGTTGTCGTGTGTCTCGAAGGCCACCTTGGAGAATGGTCCGCAGGGCAGCAGTGATACCCGCCCTGCTGTATGCCTCAGAGACATGGACCATGTACAGCAGGCACCTCAAAGCACTGGAGAGGTACCACCAACGCTGCCTCTGCAAGATCCTGCAAATCCATTGGCAGGATAGGTGCACCAACGTCAGTGTTCTTGCTCAGGCCAACATCCCCAGCATCGAAGCTTTGACCACGCTCAATCAGCTCCGATGAACGGGTCACATTTTCCGCATGCCCGATACGAGACTCCCAAAACAAGCGCTCTACTCGGAGCTCCGGCACGGCAAGAGAGCCCCAGGTGGGCAGAGGAAACGCTTCAAGGACACCCTCAAAGCCTCCTTGAAAAAGTGCAACATCCCCCACCACCGACACCTGGGAATCCCTGGCCCAAGACCGCACAAAGTGGAGGAGAAGCATCCGGGAAGGCGCCGAACACCTCGAGCCTCTTCGCTGGGAGCAAGCGGAAGCCAAGCGCAGGCAGCGGAAGAAGTGCACGTCAACCCAAGCACCCCACCCACCCGCCCCCTTCAACCACCGTCTGCCCCACCTGTGACAGAGACTGTAGGTCCCGCATTGGACTCATCAGTCACCTGAGAACTCATTTTTAATGTGGAAGCAAGTCATCCTCGGTTCCGAGGGACTGCCTAAGAAGAAGATGAGATATTACTCAGAGAGTGAATTTAAGCAACGCTACAAACAGGAAGGAGGTGACACGGTGAAGGAATTGCAATAACCTCGTGATGCACTTAAAAGTGGTTGCTGCCGATGCCTACGCTTCCCTTTTTTTGCAATCTGAAAGCAGTCGAGGGGTGACGTCACTCACACTGTGACTAAAATGAAAGCCAAGGGCAGAAAGATTTTAGGCGGCACCAACAGGAAGTGCAGCAAGAGGTGTTGCCGTGTGTTTGTGCATCGCCAGGACAACGAACAAGAAAGCGCCGCAGCGGGGTTTTTTTTTGTTGCCGCTGACCTCCCACTGTTCGGACGGGCACCCGTGCGAAATGGAAATTCATCAGTCGCGGGGGCTGTTTTTGCCCTTACAAAAAAAAGCAACAGTTGCCTGCAGCTTCAGTCAGTGTTGACTTTCAGAGGCTGCGATACCATCTCCGCCGGTGTCTTTTATCTTCTGCAAGCGAGCCCACATCTTACACGTCTCTGTTCCAAGCTCAGTGTTTTCCACAATACGTAAGTGGTGCTCTTTCCAACCCCCTGCCCGGCCCCCCCTCCACAGTGACGCAGTGAGACGGCATTGAGTTGACATGGCCATTTATGGCTTTTGGGTTCACCTGCCCCGCCGATCATGCCAATGAAGCGAAGCAACTTGCATTTATGTAGCGCCCTTAACGTAGTAAAAACGTCCCAAGGCGCTTCACAGGAGCGTAATCAGACAAGATCTGACACCGAGACACACAAGAGATACGGGGGGGACATGAGGGAAAACTTTTTTACGCAGTGAGTGGGGAGGACCTGGAACTCGCTGCCGACGGAAGTGGTGGAAGCGGAGACACTCAATGTTTTCAAGGGGAGACTGGGTAGGCACTTGAGGGAAATAAACTTGCAGGGCTACGGGGATAGAGCGGGGGAATGGAACTGACTGGTTCACTCTACAGAGAGCCGGCTCGGACTCGATGGGCCGAATGGCCTCCTTCTGTGCTGTTATGACTCTATGGGGGAGAAATTCGGTATCGCCCCGTTTGGGGTGCAATTATCGGCCGGACGCAAAGTTTAGCGCCTGGCGCTAATTATCGCCTCCAACTGCAAACGTGGCTTCTATCGCCCCTGGAGGTGATTGGAGCGCTAAATCAGGTGCTACACACCTCTCTTAAGGCGCTAACGCCGAGGAGCGAGGCGCTACCTCAGAGCGCTGGCGAAGCTCATGTGATGTCAGTCAGCAATGGAACACAGACACACTGGCGCCGGCCTGTTCTTAAAGGGGAGGGTCGATCTTGCTCTCCATCCACACCCTGCTCATTGCAGCCTTGAATCTCGGCCTGGAGAGACCTGTACATCAAATCTGCTGGAAAGAACAATGGAGAGACCCAGGGAAAGAGCTCAGAGTGCAGCCCCCATCGTCTCTTCTAAATTGATGCAAGGAAGATCAAATCAAAATGAATCTGCAAAGTGCTGCTCAGTACCCAAAACTCCTTCACACAGCGTTGAATATCTCCAGAAGTCTCTCTCTCTCTCTCTCTCAGAATGCATGGTGCAAAAATGTCACCGAAAAAAAAGGCAGGAAGCGGTCGCCTTTAAATAGCGCTCCCCCAGTCCCTTCCCGACTGCAAAATGCTCCCCTCAACCTGTCGTTACTAGCGGCAGGCGGTAAGGCAGGGGGCGCCACTCAATATCCGATCCGGGGCGCTACCGGGGCGTTGCACACTTGACTGACGTCACGATCTGCCGGCGCAGGAGATCGTGGCGGTAGTGTTTAGCATCGCCGCAAAATGTCTGGTCAATTTCGCGAGCGGCGCAAACATCATCGCGCCCGGGCGCTAGTTGCTTTGCGCCCCATTAGCACCCTCTTAAGGCGCTAACAAGAGGTGCAAACCAACTGAATCTTTTCCCCCATGACTCTATGAGCTATTAGGACAGGTGACCACAAAGTTTGGTCAAAGAGGTATGTCTTAAAGGAGGAGAGGAGAGGCGGAGAGGTTTAGGGAGGGAATTCCAGAGCTTAGGGCCCAGACAGCTGAACGGCATCGGTCTTCCCAATGTCAGTTATGTACCAATCCACAGGGGACTGGTTTTACACACATTCTGAATCCCATGAAATGTGCTAAACAGGCTGCACCCTTCACTCGTGTTGTATCCGTGTGTTAATGGAGACACGGAATGCAGGAGTTGGTTTAACAGGTGTTTACTGAACAAAGTCTGGAGGTGAACTAAAAGTTACAAGACGCTATACAGGCTTATATACCCGAGTGGTCACTACCGGTATTACAGTACACAGGGGCTCTTAAAGGTACATACACTACAACTCGTTCAATCCCTGAAGGTGCTTTTTATGCATTGATGTGACCTTTGACTTTCACACTAGGGTTGAGAGCCCGCCAAGGATGGTCCTGGAGCCTCCACGGATTAGAGATTAATCTCCAGGACGTTGCGACGAGCAACCCGGGGAGAAAAATCATAGGCGCCTTAAAAAAAATTTGCACATTTCTCTCATTTTCTTTGAACATTACTGTTCTAAAAAAATTTGGAGATCGGGAGGGTGTGGGGGTGGAAGGGGGGGAAGAGGTTGTTTGACTGACAGTCAAGATACATCCAATCGGGTGAGGATTTAGCGTGGGACAGCGGTGCGCCGCGGGGCTGAATGTGCCGGGCGACCAATGACGGGCACGTGGTGGGGGGGGGGGGGGGGCGGGGGTGGGAGATCATGTGAAGAAACCTCATCCAACCAGAGATGGCAACCCTTGTTTTACTTTGGCGCAAACAAAACAACACGATTCAACTGCAAGATCCTGAAAGTAAGAGAATCAAAATCAAGCAGAGAATAATGGGTCTCATGCGGAGGATGGGAACTGAACAGATTGAAGGACAATGAGCCGTAGCTTATTCTCTCACCCATCCCGCTGTTCTCAGCCACGTGTAACCATGCTAGTTCAGTAACTCCGCACTCATTCAACTCTGCTTTCTAAAAGGTATTTAAGTAACGTGCCAGCTGTGGCTCAGTCGCTCTCTCTCTCGCCTCGGAGTCAGAAGGTCATGGGTTCACAGTCCCGCTCCAGAGACTCGAGCACAAAAATCTAAGCTGACTCTCCCAGTGCAGTGCTGAGGGAGTGCCGCACTGTCGGAGGTGCCGTCTTTCGGATGAGACGTTGAACCGAGGCCCCAACTGCCCTCTCGGGTGAATGTAAAAGATCCCATGGCCACTATTTCGAAGAAGAGCAGGGGAGTTCTCCCCGGTGCCCTGGCCAATATTTATCCCTCAATCAACATCACTAAAACAGATTATCTGGTCATTATCACATTGCTGTTTGTGGGAGCTTGCTGTGCACAAATTAGCTGCCGCGTTTCCTACATTACAACAGTGACTCCAGAAAAAAGTATTTCATTGGCTGTAAAGTGCTTTGGGCGGTCTCGAGGTTGTGAAAGGAGCTATAGAAATGCAAGTCTTTCGTTTCTTAAATATTTTTATATTGGCATGCACGGGCAGCATGAGGTAGCGCACCAAGATGAAAAACTTTCAAACACTGCTCTTTAATTCTCTTTTGATGTAACAGGCAATAAAAATCTAAGAGGCAACACACTCCTTGCTAAGCTGCCTGGGGCACACCTCGATAATGTCGACGTGTGTGCATGATGGCGGGTGGGGGGCTGGAGGGTGTCCTCAATTAGCCGAGTGCCCTCCTCCACCATCACAGGAAAATCGAGACCTCCTGTGTGACCAATTAAAGGAATGGAAAGTGATCAAGTATAACTGAATTTGCAGCGGTCGTGTTTAGCAAATGTTTCTCGTTTAAAAGAAAGGCTTGCCTGTCCATAGTGCCGCATCACACCTCTCGTTGCTCCACAGACTGTGGATTTGCAGTGCAGAGGCTGCACACAGCAAAAAATCCCACAAACAGCAATGAGATCACAGGTCCAATAGGAATGACAGTGCAGATGGAGGCCATTCATCCATTGTGTCTGTGCTGGAACTAGCTCTTCAGCTGGACTGTGATATAGGCACCACTCTTTAGGAAGGATGTCAAGGCCTTGGAGAGAGCGCAGAGGAGATGTATTGGAATGATACCAGGAATGAGGGACTTCAGTTACGTGGAGAGACTTGAGAAACTATGGTTGTTGTCCTTAGAGCAGAGAAGGTTAAGGGGAAATGTAATACAGGAAACTTTCAATTTACCGGCACCTAAATAACCGGAAATCTCGGTTAACTGGCAAAATTCAGGAGTAGGTTCATACTTCATATTACTTGCCTTCCTCCATCTGTTGCTGTGCAAGGGTGTGGCTGTAGCTGTTGCTAAGCTACAGAGACACTTGTAACTTGTGGCCATTGTTCTGAACATGTTGCTAAGCAACAGGGTTTGTTGCTTTATACAGAGCTCTCAGCTCTCGTATCTTTTACTATAGCGCTCGGTGATCCGGAATTTTTGATGAACTGGCACCACGTTGGTCCCGTCGGTGCCGGATAAAAAAAAGTTTCTTGTAGTGGTGTTCAAAATTATGAGGGATTTAGATAGAGCAAATAAGGAGAAACTGCTTCCACTAGCAGAAGGCTCGGTAACCAGAGGACACAGATTTAAGATAATTGGCAAAAGAACCAGAGGGGAAATGAGGAGATTGATTTTACGTAGCGAGTTGTTATGATCTGGGAATGCACTGCCTGAAGGGGTGGTGGAGACAAGTTCAATAGTAACTTTCAAAAGGGAATTAGATATATATGTGAAAAGGAAAAAAATTACAGGGCTAAGGGATAATAGCAGGGAGGTGTGACTAATTGGAGAGCTCTTTCAAAGAGCCAGCACAGGCACGATGGGCCGAATGGCCTCCTTCTGTGCTGTATCATTCTATGATTCTATGACATTTCTTTTGCATGAAGGCAGTTCCTCTTTAGATGACTGTGCGATTGCCGGCGCTGCGCAGCTCCAGAAAATGAGTCAAAGACCTAAAGTCAAGTCCTTCACTTGGACTCTCGGTCCTTCGATCCCCAGTCAAAGGCAGGGGGCTCCTTGTTGATGCTCAGTCTGTTGATAGAATCAATGCCTTTCTGTCGATCACAACAGTGAGTGCGGCACATTGACTGCCCCTGTGGGTTAGAGCACGGCTCATGCTGTGGCGTAAGTGAAAATACAATTTGTGTGTACGTTCTTGTGTGAAGCAGATTCCCCAACACTTGTATCGACCGGTTGGACAAAATGACCAATCATTCAATGAGATTTTGTTGTCCATAACCAACTATAAATGGGAAGAGGGTTATGAAAGGTTTAGTGCAGTGGCAGCCATGATTTAATACAGGGTTTAATACAGACTGTACGTATTGATGGATCAGCTAATCCATGTGACTCCATGCATGGCGTGTCTTGCTGTCAGACATTACTCAGCTATGCTCCCTTTAGGGGGGGATCTATTTCACCCTCCACAGTGCGAATGAAAGTCCTATCCAGCCTTCTAATCGCATTCCTTGGCTCTCTCTCACCACACAGCAAGAACACGATGGAGCAGGAGAGAGAACAGAGATCGATCCCAGCAACAGGCTGAAAAAGGGGAGGGAGGCGGGGGGGGTGGGGAAAGAGAGGTAAAAAGAGAATGGAGAGAAATGGAAAGAAGGAGAGGGACTGGGGAATGGAGAAACATTCTACAGGGATAAGAAGCCAAAAACAAACAGGAACAGACACTCTGTAGGAGAGAAATGGAGATATAGTGAGTGAGTGAACCCAGTTCATCTCATTTATTTTTCTGATTACAGGAAACTCTCATTTAAACGGCACCTAAACTATCCGGAATTCTCTATTAACGGGCAAAATTCATACTCCGAAAACAACACCTCAATAACTGGAAATGTTGCCGAGTCCGAGTCTCCCGTGGTGGCCGAGTTAGTCAGTGGGGGTAGTTCTCCAAACTGCCACTACTAGGCTTCTTGGCGCTGTCGGAAGTCGGAACACCTCAATAACAGGAGTCGGACTCTTGTTTGTTAAAAATAGCCTCGGTAGATAACCCTCTCCGTCATCCGGAATTTTTAATCAACCGGCACCATCCCGGTCCCGTCAGTGCCGGATACCAAAGAGTTTCCTGTACTTCACCGGAGACCATGGATTGCAGGCCGATTCCCAGGTAGCCATTAATGTCACTCTGTCATTAATCATTGGGAATTACATATGCCATGACCCAGGAACATGATTTCAGCTGGTATCAAGGCTGAGGTCAAGCGCCTCTCATGCAGAGGGCTCTACGCGCACAGCAAGATCCCATCATTCCAACAATTAGTACAAACATGGAAACATAGAAGATAGGAGCAGGAGTAGGCCATTCGGCCCCTCGAGCCTGCTCCGCCATTCAATGAGATCATGGCTGATCATCCAAATTCAGTACCCTGTCCCTGCCTTCTCCCCATATCCCTTGATCCCTTTAGCCTTAAGAAATATATCTAACTCCTTCTTGACTATATTTAATGAATTGGCCTCAACTGCCTTGTGTGGTAAAGAATTCCACAGGTTCACCACTCTCTGGGTGAAGAAATTCCTCCTCATCTCTGTCCTAAATGGCTTACCCCTTATCCTTAGACTGTGACCCCTGGTTCTGGACTCCCCCGCCATCGGGAACATCCTTCCTGCATCTAGTCTGTCTAGTCCTGTTCGAATTTTATAAGTTTCAATGAGATCCCCTCTCATTCTTCTAAACTCCAGCGAGAATAAGCCCAATCAACCCAATCTCTCCTCATACGTCATTCCTGCTATCCCAGGTATCAGTCTGGTGAATCTTCGCTGCACTCTCTCCATGGCAAGAACATCCTTCCTCAGATAAGGCGACCAAAACTACACGCAATACTCAAGGTGTGGTCTCACCAAGGCCCTGTACAACTGCAGCAAGACATCCTTGCTCCTGTACTCGAACCCTCTCGCTATGAAGGCCAACATACCATTTGCCTTCTTAACCGCCTGCTGCACCTGCATGCTTACCTTCAGCGACTGGTGCACAAGGACACCCAGGTCTCGTTGCACTTCCCCTTCTCCCAATCTATTGCCATTCATATAATAATCTGCCTTCCTGTTTTTGCCACCAGAGTGGATAACCTCGCATTTATCCACATTATACTGCATCTGCCATGCATCTGCCCAATCACCCAACCTGTCCAAATGTACCAGAGCACTCATGAGGGCGGATCTTGAAGGCGGCACCACTTACGATTGTGACTCTCCAGGAACCAGTGCAAGCACCGCTGTGATAAAACCTGGCCTACGATCAGGGTGCCCTTTGCCACCCTTTTCAGCTCAGGAGGAACAGATAGGCTGTTCAGTGACTAGATGTAGGGAGGTAGGTAGGGAGAGATTACAAAACTGCCGTGAAATGTGTCACTCAGGTAGAGGTAGGGAGAGATTACAAAACTGCCGTGAAATGTGTCACTCAGGTAGAATAATGGCCCGATTTTACTTGTCCATAGATCATATTTATTAATGTATTCAACTCTCGAGCTCCCCTGCGAGGGCTTTCAAATTCAGCACACATTAAATATGTATGCTAAGGAAACAGGCAGCTCCAGAGCAGCACAGGATGGATGCAAGGATAAGCAGGGAGTAAGTGAGCATGCATGAATTCACTCAAGTGATTGACTTACATAGTGTTACAGTTACAGTATTTACAGCACAGAAACAGGCCATTCGGCCCAACTGGTCCCTGCTGGTGTTTATGCTCAACGCGAGCCTCCTCCCACCCCTCTTCATCTACCTCCATCAGCCTCCTCCCACCCCTCTTCATCTACCTCCATCAGCCTCCTCCCACCCCCTTCATCTACCTCCATCAGCCTCCTTCCACCCCTCTTCATCTACCTCCATCAGCTTCCTCCCACCCCTCTTCATCTACCTCCATCAGCCTCCTCCCACCCTCTTCATCTACCTCCATCAGCCTCCTCCCACCCCTCTTCATCTACCTCCATCAGCCTCCTCCCACCCCCTTCATCTACCTCCATCAGCCTCCTCCCACCCCTCTTCATCTACCTCCATCAGCCTCCTCCCACCCCTCTTCATCTACCTCCATCAGCCTCCTCCCACCCCTCTTCATCTACCTCCATCAGCCTCCTCCCACCCCTCTTCATCTACCTCCATCAGCCTCCTCCCACCCCTCTTCATCTACCTCCATCAGCCTCCTCCCACCCCCTTCATCTACCTCCATCAGCCTCCTCCCACCCCTCTTCATCTACCTCCATCAGCCTCCTCCCACCCCCTTCATCTACCTCCATCAGCCTCCTCCCACCCCTCTTCATCTACCTCCATCAGCCTCCTCCCACCCTCTTCATCTACCTCCATCAGCCTCCTCCCACCCCTCTTCATCTACCTCCATCAGCCTCCTCCCACCCCTCTTCATCTACCTCCATCAGCCTCCTCCCACCCCCTTCATCTACCTCCATCAGCCTCCTTCCACCCCTCTTCATCTACCTCCATCAGCCTCCTCCCACCCCTCTTCATCTACCTCCATCAGCCTCCTCCCACCCCTCTTCATCTACCTCCATCAGCCTCCTCCCACCCCCTTCATCTACCTCCATCAGCCTCCTCCCACCCCCTTCATCTACCTCCATCAGCCTCCCCCCACCCCTCTTCATCTACCTCCATCAGCCTCCTCCCACCCTCTTCATCTACCTCCATCAGCCTCCTCCCACCCTCTTCATCTACCTCCATCAGCCTCCTCCCACCCCTCTTCATCTACCTCCATCAGCCTCCTCCCACCCCTCTTCATCTACCTCCATCAGCCTCCTCCCACCCCTCTTCATCTACCTCCATCAGCCTCCTCCCACCCCTCTTCATCTACCTCCATCAGCCTCTTCCCACCCCTCTTCATCTACCTCCATCAGCCTCCTCTCACCCCTCTTCATCTACCTCCATCAGCCTCCTCTCACCCCTCTTCATCTACCTCCATCAGCCTCCTCTCACCCCTCTTCATCTACCTCCATCAGCCTCCTCCCACCCCTCTTCATCTACCTCCATCAGCCTCCTCCCACCCCTCTTCATCTACCTCCATCAGCCTCCTCCCACCCCCTTCATCTACCTCCATCAGCCTCCTCTCACTCCTCTTCATCTACCTCCATCAGCCTCCTCCCACCCCTCTTCATCTACCTCCATCAGCCTCCTCCCACCCCTCTTCATCTACCTCCATCAGCCTCCACCCACCCCTCTTCATCTACCTCCATCAGCCTCCTCCCACCCCTCTTCATCTACCTCCATCAGCCTCCTCCCACCCCTCTTCATCTACCTCCATCAGCCTCCTCCCACCCCTCTTCATCTACCTCCATCAGCCTCCTCCCACCCCTCTTCATCTACCTCCATCAGCCTCCACCCACCCCTCTTCATCTACCTCCATCAGCCTCCTCCCACCCTCTTCATCTACCTCCATTCAGCATATCCTTCGATTCCTTTCTCCCTCACGTGTTTGACTAGCTCCCCCTTAAATGTATCTATGCTATTCGCCTCAACTAGAAAGAAAGACTTGCATTTCTATAGCGCCTTTCACGACCGCCGGACCTCCCAAAGCACTTTACAGCCAATGAAGTACTTTTTGAAGTGCAGTCACTGTTGTAATGTGGGAAACACGGCAGCCAATTTGCGCACAGCAAGCTCCCACAAACATCAATGTGATAATGACCAGATAATCTGTTTTAGTGATATTGATTGAGGGATAAATATTGGCCCCAGGACACCGGGGACAACTCCCCTGCTCTTCTTCCAAATAGTGCTGCGGGATCTTTTACGTTCACCTGAGGGAGCAGAGGGGGCCTCGGTTTTAACGTCTCATCCAAAAGACGGCACCGCTGACAGTGCGGCGCTCCCTCAGCACCGCCCAGGAGTGTCGGCCTAGATTTTTGTGCTCAAGTCTCTGGAGTGGAGCTTGAACCCACAACCTTCTGACTGAGAGGCGAGAGAGTGCGGCCCACTGAGCCACAACTCTTTGTGGTAGCGAGTTCCACATTCTCACCACTCTCTGGGTAAAGAAGTGTCTCCTGAGTTCCCTTTTGGATTTATTAGTGGCGATCTTATATTTATGGCCCCTATAACAGGTTAATATTTGTATTACAATAAAGGACAGAGCTCTGTTAAGGAGATGTGAGAGTTCATGAACTCTGCCTCTTTTAGTTCGCTCCAACCAACCCCCTCTCCTCCCACCCCCCCTCGACCCCATGTTCCAGGCATCAGCTTCATCAGATTAGGTTACTTTTAGCGGTCTGGCTGATTGCTTCATTGCACAGCAAGATCCCAACCAGTCAGTGCAACACTCCCACAGGGAGTCAGAGTTTGAACCTTTAATGTAACAAGACCTTCACAAGCGAGGGGTGGGGGCGGGGGTGCGCACAGAATAGGGATAGTGAGAAGAGTTAGGGGAGGTGACTGAAAGTAAGGTCGACCAGAGAGGTTACGAAGGGGCCTTTGAAGATGCAGAAGAGAGGTAGCCATGGAGAAAGGGTTTAGAAAGAGCATTCCAGAAATCAGAGAAGTCTGAAGGCTGTATCACTAATGGAGTGGGGGAGGGGTTGGAGGGTTAGGGGGCGGGCGGGGGGGGTGGGGGGGGTAAATGTACAGTAGACTCAAGTTGGAAGAATGGAGGGCGTGAACTGAGCTGATAAACCAGAGAATGTTGCGGCGATAGGATGGGCGGGGGGAGACCAGAGGAAGCTGTGACCAAGAGCAAGGATGTGGAAGTCATATGTTGGGGGATGGAAGCCAGCGGAGGACTGGGTGATGGACAAGCAGGATGCAGTCGAGAAAAGGACGTAGGCAGCAGAAATCTGGACTCTGTCGTGCATCAACGCATTGCTTTGCCAGGACTTTACATATTGTCTATTAACCAGTAGCAGATGGGAGTGGCTATTTTAATACAGATCACTTCAAAGCTCCAGAATATAGTCAATGCCAGGCAAACTTTGAATTCCAATGGACCAGACCATTCACTTCCACTATATTGAATTCTTCATAGCAACCGACTATGAGCTCAGCAATGTGACGTGACTTTTCTCTGAGCATTGGTACTTACAATGAGCGCAATACTGGTAGAAAGCATTGCTGGACTACTTTGCGTGGTTTCCATCCTAAAATGGGTTAGTGAAAATTGGCCAAAAAATAAACCCCATAGGTGTTTGCTGTTTCAGGCCTGGTTAAAAGCCAGTCGTGAGAACCACGAGCATTGATACCCAAGGGAGGTAAAACTAAAAATGGGCGTCGAACTCCACATCGTGCCTGCTGTTAGTCAGCTGATCAGTGTTCTGGCTTCAGCTGCAGGGGCCATTGGCACATTCCATCTACAAGATGCACTGCAGCAACTCGCCAAGGCTTCTTTGGCAGCACCTCCCAAACCCGCGACCTCTACCGCCTAGAAGGACAAGGACAGCAGGCGCATGGGAACACACCATCCTGACTTGGAAATATATCGCCGATCCTTCATCGTCGCTGGGTCAAAATCCTGGAACCCTCTCCCTAACATAAGAACATAAGAAATAGGAGCAGGAGTAGGCCATTCAGCCCCTCAAGCCTGCTCCGCCATTCAATAAGATCATGGCTGATCTGATCTTGGCCTCAACTCCACTTTCCTGCCTGTTCCCCATACCCCTCGACTCCCTTGTACTTCAAAAATCTGTCAATCTCCGACTTGAATATATTCACTGACTCCACCTCCACGGCTCTCTGGGGTAGAGAATTCCAAAGATTCACGACCCTCTGAGAGAAGAAGTTCTTCCTTATCTCCGTCTTAAATGGGCGACCCCTTATTCTGAAACTGTGCCCCCTCGTTCTAGATACCCCGAGGGGAAACATCCTCTCAGCATCCACCCTGTCAAGCCCCCTCAGAATCTTATATGTTTCAATAAGATCACCTCTCATTCTTCTAAACTCCAATGAGTATAGGCCCAACCTGCTCAACCTTTCGTCATACGTCAACCCCTTCATCTCAGGAATCAACCTAGTGAAACTTCTCTGAACTGCCTCCAATGCAAGTATATCCCTTCTTAAATAAGGAGACCAAAACTGTACGCAGTACTCCAGGTGTGGTCTCACCAACGCCCTGTACATTTGTAGCAAGACTTCCCTACTTTTATACTCCATCCCCCTAGCAATAAGGGCCAACATTCCATTTGCCTTCCTAATTACTTGCTGTACCTGCATGCTAACTTGTTGTGTTTCATGTACGAGGGCCCCCAGATCCCTCTGTACCGCAGCATTCTGTAGTCTCTCTCCATTTAAATAATATTTTGCTTTTCTATTCTTCCTACCAAAGTGGATAACCTCGCATTTCCCCACATTATACTCCATCTGCCAAATTTTTGCCCAGTTATTTAACCTGTCTATATCCCTTTGCAGACTCTGTGTCCTCCTCACAACTTGCTTTCCCACCTATCTTTGTGTCTTCAGCAAATTTGGTTACAGTACACTCGGTCCCTTCATCCAAGTCATTAATATAGATTGTAAATAGTTGAGGCCCCAGCACTGATCCCTGTGGCACCCCACTAGTTACTAACAGTGCTGTGGGAGTACCTTCACTGCAGCGGTTCAAGGCGGCGGCTCACCACCACCTTCTCGAGGGCAACTAGGGATGGGCAATAAACGCTGGGCCTTGCCAGTGACGCCCAGATCCTGCGAATGAATAACAAGAAACCTTCTAGTCAAGCAGAAACAAGAGTACAGAGTGGCCTGGCTAGCAGGGGCCATTGTCACTGCTAAATTTCACCTGAATAAAGGCCAAGCTAGTCTGTGAAATATTTTCATGCACGCTCACCAGGTGAACGGCCGATTAAATGGGTTTGTGAAACAAACGCTTTGCAGATTGATGACTTTTTTTCTAAATTGAAGCTAATAAAATGACTGCTCTAATCATTACAGCGTTGGCCGCCTGTGCTTTTCAGCAGGATACAGCTACACCACGCTGATGAAAAAAAAATGATTCATCACAACACAACACATTATGGGATTTTCTGAACCTCCAACAATTTCCAGTACTCACAAGGGAACTCCAACAGAATTGTTGTGTTTTTTTTTGTTGCTTCTGCTCTTTCATGGTTTTTATCTGGAATTACGGCAATAACTGTGCCCGATGTGCTGGCCCAAGTACTTCCGTTATTTTTTTGCATTAAGAAATCCCTGAGGTAGTAAAATTACTAGTTTCTGAGTGGCTCTGAATGATTGCAAACCACTTGTTCCAGTCATGAGATAGATTGTCCGGTCCTTGCTGTACCAGCTATGGTATACCTGATGTATAATTCGTTTTGTATTTAATATCCCATCACATTAATTCACACCATTAACATTGATCATTTGCTCCTGTCCGTGCAGGATAGCAATACCACTTCATATCACTTTTACGTTCAAAAATTAAAAAGCTTGACGTTATGCAGATTAAATGGGGAAAAAGTGCCACTAGGTTAAATTTTCCATAAATTATCTTTAAGTGTCAATAAAATAGTCGGGGGGAAGGCAGAGCAATGTAATTTATTACTAAAATAAATTGCAAAAATATGACTTGAAGTGTAAAGAATGTTCTTGAAAATCCATTAATGAAAGGCGCTGACAGAGAAGGTTGTGAAAATCTTTTAAAATGCAGTCAAGGGGAACGAGGTGGGATAGTAGTTTCGACCATTGTCCTATTGTTTCCGAGCTCTGGGTCCAGATCGAGCCTTGACTGATGGAATGAAGGTCTTTTCTGTCTCAGTGTGCTGTCAAAATCCTCCCTTGATTGAAACATATAAGATTCTGAAGGGGATTGACAGGATAGATGCTGAGAGGTTGTTTCCCCTGGCTGGAGAGTCTAGAACTAGCGGTCATAGTCTCAGAATAAGGGGTCGGCCTTTTAACACTGAGATGAGGAGGAATTTCTTCACTCAGAGGGTTTGAATCTTTGGAATTCCCTGCCCCAGAGGGCTGTGGATGCTCAGTCGTTGAGTATATTCAAGACAGAGAGCGATAGATTTTTGGATATAAAAACATAGAAGATAGGAGCAGGAGTAGGCCATTCGGCCCCTCGAGCCTGCTCCGCCATTCAACGAGATCATGGCTGATCATCCAAACTCAGTACCCTGTCCCTGCCTTCTCCCCATATCCCTTGATCTCTTTAGCCTTAAGAAATATATCTAACTCCTTCTTGAATATATTTAATGAATTGGCCTCAACTGCCTTCTGTGGTAGAGAATTCTACAGGTTCACCACTCTCTGGGTGAAGAAATTCCTCCTCATCTCTGTCCTAAATGGCTTACCCCTTATCCTTAGACTGTGACCGCTGGTTCTGGACTCCTCCGCCATCAGGAACATCCTTCCTGCATCTAGTCAGTCTAGTCCTGTTAGGATTTTATAAGTTTCAATGAGATCCCCTCTCATTCTCCTAAACCCTAGCGAATATAAGCCAATCGACCCAATCTCTCTAAGGGAATCAAGGGATATGGGGATCGGGCATGAAAGTGGAGTTGAGGTTGAAGATCAGCCATGACCTTATTGAATGACGGAGCAGGCTCGAGGGGACGTATGGCTGACTCCTGCTCCTAATTCATATGTTCTTATGTTGCATGAACTTGGCGTATAGAGCCAGGTCCTTGGGCATGGGACAACAAGGAACTAGCTAGATACATCAAAGATGCCCACCAGTCGCTGATCTAGAAATTGGGAAACGCCACCATGGTGTGGCCGGGACTTCTCCTCCAAGGCTGCGGTTTAAGGCACATCTTTGGGTGGTGAAGGGATAGAGCTTTAAATTCCATCGGATTCATGCCGTACTTGACTCCACGTAGTCTTTGCTGACACTGGGAGCAAGAAGCGACAGAGCATCCCATTCTTTAAAATTATTGTGCACCTTCTCATATCTCTCAGAAACGGCTCAAAGTGTCTCACACATAAGCTACCTTGAGGGGCGATGACTGTTTTCATGGTGGCAAACGCGACAGCCACATTACGTACAGCAAGATCCCACAGGCAGCGTGCGAGATGAACGACCAGTTAATCTGCTTTTACTGACACCATGGCGGGAGGAATGCGGGCCAGGACACTGGGAGAGCTCTGTGCTCTCCTCCGAATGGTGCCGTGGGATCTTTAACACACACTTGAAGCACCAGGAAAAGCAGGCAGGGCCTCTGGCAATGCAGCACTCCCTCAGTGCGGCCAGCCTAGGTTATGTGCTAAAGTTGTAAACGCACAACCTTCTGGCCCAGAAGTAAGCACCAGCATCCCCGAGAGCCTTGAAAAGCAGACACGTCGCAAGTTTAAGAATGACGTTTAATAGAGTGACTGACGTAAGAAAACTACTAGGCACTTGGTCTAAGCGTTAAACAAAGCTTTAATCAACTGTTTTACAACATGGAGGTCTAGTTGTGTCCTTCACTAGTTCCTGTTAAGAATGTCCTGCACAAGCTGGGCCCATGCCCGAGTATTTATACTCTCCCTGGACAGCGCCACCCGTAGGCCGCTCAGTATTATTTCATAAGTTTTTCTTTCATGAATGACTGATTCATGTCAGTGAAATTTTGGGGAAATGTAATGGAAAGTAAAAGCAAGCAATTACAAAAATATCAACCAATATTTTCCCCCAAAACGGTCCAACCAGTTGCCCTCACGTAGACAGTATGGAGATCATTTTCCGCCAGAGAGCTTCATCCGCCTGGAATTTCTGGGCTATGCTCCTGGGCTGGCGAGGCTCGGAAAATTACCGCTTACGTTTAAATGCTGAAAGAGTGTTGCGTCAGGTAATGAAACACCACGTACAGCAAACATCAGGCCGGCCTGTCCTGCCGGGGTTATTATTATTATTATTTGATCATCTTTTTATTTAGTCATTGTTACAGACGTGCAGCTGTTTCCTCTGGTGCACAATTAATAGGATATGAAAAATTAATCAACCTGAGAAATTACACCGTGACAGGAGGGCGCAAACTTCCGGTCTTAGTGAAACACTTGGTGACCCAACCTAAATCCACTAATGAGCAAACAGCTTTTTTTCTTCCACCAATGAAGCTTCCAAATCGCCGGGCCCACAACATTCAAAAATGTTTTAACTAGCAGCATAAGAAATATAAACACAGATGGAAACGGAGTGACTGGGCTTCATTGCACAGAGTACGAGGGCTCGTACAAGGATCTGGAGCGTACTTCGGGCAAAACATTTAATAGCAAGAAGGAAAAGCGCCATATTCAAGGTCGACACTCCAGATGTTTAGGCCTAGAAATTCGTTGATGCCGCGCCCACTTTACAGGTGTTAAACAGCCTATAGATATACACTCCTTACCGAGACACTCCAGAGATAGGCACGCGGTGAATTAAAAAAAAAAAATTCCTTCCTGGGATCTGGGTGTCGCTGGCAAGGCCGACATTTATTGCCCATCCGTGGTTGCCCTCGAGAAGGTGGTGGTGAGCCGCCTTCTTGAACCGCTGCAGTCCATGCAGCGAAGGTACTCCCACAGCGACTTTGTCGTAGTGGTTTGTTACAACTGAGTGGCTTGCTAGGCCATTTCAGAGGGCAGTCAAGAGTTGACTGCCCTCTGAAGGGCAATGGGCAGACCCATTGCTGTGGGTCTGGAGTCACATATAGGCCAGACTGGGTAAGGACAGCAGATTTCCTTCCCTAAAGGACATTAGTGAACCAGATGGGTTTTTATGACAATCTGGTAACTTCATGGTCACCATTACTGATATCAGCTTTTTAATTCCAGATTTATTTAATTAACTGAATTTAAATTCCCCAGCTGCTGTGGTGGGATTTGAACTCATAGCCTCTAGATCATTAGTCCAGGCCTCGGGATTACTAGTCCAGTGACAATAACCACTGTGCTACCGTTCCTTTAATTGCACAGTCATTGTCACCTGTAACCTCAATGCCTACGTATTCGAGTCTGGTTCATCCCCAAGAACTTCCATAATCAGAGACCTTCTGAACCTATTCAATGCCCGGTAAAAGAGCTTGTGTCAGTTGTAATGATGTCTTTAGTGTATTGAGTTGGAACATCAAGCACAGGTACACCTGGGATTGGAATGCTTTCAGCTCACCTGCAATCAAAAGGAACTCTGAATCTCGCAAAACATCCCTTACTGATTTCAGTGTCATCTTGAGTCATAGATGTGACAATTTCCTATTGCAATAGGACTGCTTACAGACCATCCGATGCACTGGTGGTTCCTGGTACAGCACGTTTTGAAAGGAACCCAAAGGATGATGAGAGAAAATCCTTCACTGAGTTTGGCAAAACTCAAAGATGCTCCAATTCTAAATGTATTCGTTTGAAAATATCTATATCAGACCAAGGATATACACCACGACTCAAACCAAGGATCTACACCACTGGGATCTTGCTATGTATATAACACCCACTACATTTCAAAAAGTAATTCATTGCATGTGAAGCACTTTACGATGATTAAAAAATAAGAACATAAGAAATAGGAGCAGGAGTCAGCCATACAGCCCCTCGAGCCTGCTCCGCCATTCAATAAGATAATGGCTGATCTACAACCTCATCTCCGCTTTCCCGCCCGATCCCCATGTCCCTTGATTCCCCGAGAGTCCAAAAATCTATTGATCTCAGTCTTGAACATACTCAACGACTCAGCCTCCACAGCCCTCTGGGGTAGAGAATTCCAAAGATTCACCACCCTCTGAGTGAAGAAATTTCTCCTCCTCTCAGTCCTAAATGGCCGACCCCTTATCCTGAGACTATGACCCCTGATGTAAGAAAACTACTAGGCACTTGGTCTAAGCGTTAAACAAAGCTTTAATCAACTGTTTTACAACATGGAGGTCTAGTTGTGTCCTTCACTAGTTCCTGTTAAGAATGTCCTGCGCAAGCTGGGCCCGTGCCCGAGTATTTATACTCTCCCTGGACAGCGCCACCCGTAGGCCACTCAGTATTATTTCATAAGTCTTTCTTTCATGAATGACTGACTCATGTCAACCACTAGTTCTAGACTCTCCAGCCAGGGTCAAACAGCCTCTCAGCATCCACCCTCTCAAGTCCTCTCAGATTCTTAGATGTTTCAATGAGATCACCTCTCGTTCTTCTAAAATCCAGAGTATCGGCCCAATCTACACAATCTCTCCTCATAGGACAACCCTCTCACCCCAGGGATCAATCAATCAAAATGAGGTGCTAATAAATGTAAGGCTTTCTTTACTTTTAATGATGTAATCTGAATTAGTTGGCTCAATTGGGATGACCCTAAATTCAACTTTTTCCTTTGTGGTTGCGAGGCAAACGTTTAAAAAGAAATCTCAGAATATTTTATCTTTTTTTTTTGTTTCAGTTAATTGTTGTGAGAGTTGATGTGGATTTTTTAACATTGAATTATACATGAGAATGCACTCTAGTGTTTTTTGGCAATGCTCCCAGAATATAAAAACTCCAGAATAAAGTTTAAGAAAAGGTTGCTGGGCCAGGTCAGTGGGCTGGGCTGTCTCACGATGGCTTAGCTGTTCTAAAGATGCATCTCCATGATGTTGTTCAAAGGGAGGAATTCTGCCCACTCATCAGCCAGGAATTTGAATAATTACTGCGACTAGACCTGTTTAAAGAACCACACTCTATAGCTAAAACCCATCGGTAGGGATGGTGTTGAGCGAAAAGTCTAAAGTTGAACAGACCAGAGGGAATTAAAGGGCATTGACTCTGGAGCAACTTGTATCTGATCCAAGTTTAGAATCGAATAGAATCCAATGGACCAAACCCCTTCCCATTCATTCCCATGGAACAAAATCCCAAAGGACCAAAGCAACTATTCACTCCCATCCTAAAGAATCCCAGTGGGCTAAACCTATTCCCAACCGTTTACATTCTACAGAATCCCAATGAAAACAAACCTCTTTGCAATCCATTCCCATTGTATAGCACCCCAATGGACCATCCATTTCCCATTGCCTCGGTCTATCCAAAAGTGTTGTTCCGTGCTCAATTTTTCCATCACATTAAAAAGAAAGACTTAACATAAGAACATAAGAAATAGGAGCAGGAGTCAGCCATTTGGCCCTTCGAGCCTGCTCCGCCATTCAATAAGATCATGGCTGATCTTTTACCTCATCTCCACTTTCCTGCACTATCCCCGTATCCCTTGATTCCCTTAATACTCAAAAATCTATCGACTTGCATTTATATAGCGCCTTTCACGACCACCAGACGTCTCAAAGTGCTTTACAGCCAATGAAGTACTTTTGGAGCGTAGTCACTGTTGTAATGAGTAGCTCATATATCTCTCTAAGGTGATCTCTTTATGAAGCTGAAGAGCCTCAGCTCATCACCAATTCACTCCTTCCGACACCAACAAGATCAGTTAAAAATTTTACGTTGCAATCGGTTTAAACTTTAATAGCTTAAAATAAGATAAAAATATAAAATCTGATGTATTTCACTGGGACAACTGAGGCACTTTGAGAGGTTCTAATGCAAAAATTTTACCTTGAAACTCCAGAACGACATCCCCGCTGCCTTGGAGGGCGAGTTTGCCGCACTGGTGCCAATCATTACCGAGCACGAGCAGCAGCTCAAACCCAAGACCCCGAGCTGAAAACAGAGATTGAACAGATTGTACCGCACAACTGCATCGAAACCAAAAAAAAAGAAATCTGCAATTCAAAATGCATTGTCTAAATGGAGCTCCTCCGCAGATTATTTTAATTATCTGCACCTCTCCAAGGCTGGGCTGGCGTTTGATCTTAAAAGCATAAATTCACAAAATGTGGGCGCACTGTGCTAGAATCAAAATAAAGGCCATTCACGTATTTCTGCAAGGCTGACATTGCTGCAACGTTTAGTTGCTGCAGTACTTGACATTGGAAGGATCGCTCGTCTGTGAAAAGCTGCAAACCTCCTCCACAATGCCCGTCCAGAAAATAGATTTCTTAGCCAGTGTGATTTTGTTAAAGGAATTTTATTTTTTCTTTGCAAAGAACACATTTTTGAAATGGTTGGTTTATACGTTTTATAAGCTCTTGATCTAGTGTTCCAAACTGATCAGACACTTTTGGGGGTAATTTGGACACTGTGCTAGTGTAAAACGGGCGAGGGCAAACTGGCGGCCTGTTTGACGTCTCCCCTGATTGACTTCATCGGAAATTAAAAAAATCGGGAGAGATGGGGCTGCCGATTCGCTAGCGCCTG
Organism: Somniosus microcephalus; assembly: GCF_052327205.1. Lineage (NCBI taxonomy): Eukaryota > Metazoa > Chordata > Chondrichthyes > Squaliformes > Somniosidae > Somniosus > Somniosus microcephalus. Next base: position 37,053,649 of record NC_141015.1, on the reverse strand, counting down.
TTCTGCACTGCCGTACAAAGTCAAGATTACGCTCTTTGGTTCTTGGCACCGACTATTTGATTGGAAGTTCTCAGCTAATCGAACCAATCAGATGTCTAAACTGGGAAAAAGAAAAGAAAGGCTTGCATTTCTATAGCGCCTTTCACGACCACCGGATGCCCCAAAGCGCTTTACAGCCAATGAAGTACTTTTTGAAGTGTAGTCACTGTTGTAAGGTAGCGAACCCGGCAGCCAATATGCGCACAGCAAGCTCCCACAAACAGCAATGTGATAATGACCAGATAATCTGCATTAGCGATGCTGATTGAGGGACAAATATTGGCTAGGACACTGGGGAGAACTCCCCTGCTCTCTTGTTCCAAATAGTGTCAGGCAATCTTTTATGTCCACCTGAGAGGGCAGGCGGGGCCTCGGTTTAAGGTCTCATCCGACAGTGCGGCACTCCCTCAGCACTGCACTGGGAGTGTCAGCCTAGATTTTTGTGCTCAATTCCCTGGAGTGGGGACTTGAACCCACAACCATTCGAGACTCAAAGGAAAGAGAGATAGAGAGAGTGCTGCCCACTGAGCCAGAGCTTACACACATACCGTGTGGTTAAGTTGGTAAAGGGGATGTTGGTGTGATTAGGTTTACTATGACCAGCTTCTGGCTGATGAGTGGGCAGAATTCCGCCCTTTGAACAACATCATGGAGATGCATCTTTAGAACAGCTTAGCCATCGTGAGACAGCCCGGCCTACTGACCTGGCCCAGCATCCTTTTCTTAAACTTTATTCATTCACGGGATGTGGGCGTAGCTGGCAAGGCCCAGCATTTATTGCCCATCCCTAATTGCCCCTTGAGAAGGTGGTGGTGAGCCGCCGTCTTGAACCACTGCAGTCCGTGTGGTGAAGGTGCTCCCACAGTGCTGTTAGGGAGGGAGTTCCAGGGTGTTGACCCAGCGACGATGAAGGAACGGCCGATATATTTCCAAGTCAGGATGGTCTCCGCCTCTCCTTAAAACCTACCTCTTTCACCAATCTTTTGGTCACCTGCTCTAATATCTCCTATGTGGCTGGGTGTCAAATTTTGATTGATAATCGCCCCTGTGCAGCGCCTTGGGACGCTTTACTGCGTTAAAGGCGCTATATAAATACAAGTTGTTGTCGTATGATACTATGATAAATAACAGCTGACAGAATCTTTTACAAAATGATATTAAAAAGGACTACAATGTGCACAAACAAGACACTGCAATGAACAAACCAATATCTCCAAAAAAAAAAGTCGTCTTCTGAAGTATAAGGCAGCAAATAACCCAGTTTACAGGCCCACGTGGGCACACAGGCAGGATAATAAAAAATTGATTGCGTATTCCAACTTTTGAATAATTTATTCAATATTTTGACTGTTTTCAGGTTTGTTTTCTTCTGAAGCTCATATGCAAACTGAGGAGAGTTCAGGAGTAAAATTTATTCTGAGACTGCACTATCGTAGTTGACATGACTCAGTCATTCATGAAAGAAAGACTTATGAAATAATACTGAGCAGCCTACGGGTGGCGCTGTCCAGGGAGAGTATAAATACTCGGGCACGGGCCCAGCTTGCGCAGGACATTTTTAACAGGAACTAGTGAAGGACACAACTAGACCTCCATGTTGTAAAACAGTTGATTAAAGCTTTGTTTAATGCCAAGTGCCTAGTAGTTATCTTATTTCAGTAGTAAGATGAGACGGTTTCTTAAAGCAAGAGCTGTTACGTTGGGTAAACTCCTCTGTCAGTGATTTGCAGGTTCTTATATTGGCGAGACTGCGGAGGCTCATCAGTTGGCGAGCCACAGGAACCGACAAGTTCCAGAAGGATGTTGAAGGTGCCCATTGGAAGACCAGGCCAAGCCCCAGTTTCTACCACTTGGCAATCTGCTTTCAGGGTCAACTTCAGACCTGGGCTGGGTTGGAGACTGAACTATGAATTTCCAACCGTCCGCACGAGGGTTACCAACTCTGGTTGGATGTATTCCTGGAGGCTTCGTCACATGACCTACCATCTCCAACTACCCCACTCAGTAAAAGAGCCCTATCCCCAATATTTTTATAACTAATAAATGAAAGTGTTCAAAGAAATTGAAAAAAACCCATAATTTTTTTAATGCCTCAATGATCTTTCTCCCGGGAGGTTAATCTTCAATTCCTGGAGACTCCAGGGCAATCCTGAAGGGTTGGCAACCATAGTCCCCACCTACATGGTCAGTACCTCACCAATGTACTACACCAAGCCTCTTTAGGGTCCCCAGTGCTTTATACTTCCACCTTAGACTTTTATTAATCAATTGCCATAAGCTTAATTAACACAAAGAAAAAAGAAAGAAACATTTGCATTTCTATAGCGCCTTTCACGACCACCGGACGTCTCAAAGCGCTTTACAGCCAATGAAGTACTTTTTGGAGTGTAGTCACAGTTGTAATGTGGGAAACGCAGCCGCCAATTTGCGCACAGCAAGCTCCCACAAACAGCAATGTGATAATGACCAGATCATTTGCTTTAGTGATGTTGAATGAGGGATAAATATTGGCCAGGACACCCTCCCATGCTTATCTTTGAAATAGTGCCATGAGATCTTTTATGTTCACCTGAGAGAGCAGACGGGGCCTCGGTTTAACGTCTCATCCAAAAGACAGCCCTCTCCGACAGTGCAGCACTCCCGCAGTACTGCACTGGGAGTGTCAGCCTAGATTTTTGTGCTCAAGTCTCTGGAGTAGGACTTGAACCCACAACCTGCTGACTCTAGAGGTGAGAGTGCTGCCCACTGAGCCACGGCTGACAAGACCTTCCTATTCCCCAACCTACGGGGTACGAGAGGTCAGGAGATCATTGTCAATGGGGAATTCAATAGGCTTATAACAGAAAGAAAGACCTTGCTTTTATATAGTGCTTCTCAGCCAATGAATAACATTTGGAGTGTGGTCACTGTTCTTTAGTCGGCAAACATGGCAACCAATTTGTGCACAGTAAGGTTCCACAAAGAGTTCTGTATTTGCTGCTCACGATGCGGTCTCCTCTACATTGGGGAGACCAAACGCAGATTGGGCGACCGCTTTGCGGAACACCTCCGTTCAGTCTGTAAGGGTGACCCTGAGCTTCCGGTTGCCAGTCACTTTAATTCTCCGCTTCACTCCCACTCTGATCTCACTGTCCTTGGCCTCTTACACTGTTCCAATGTAGCTCAACGTAAGCTCGAGGAACAGCACCTCATCTTTCGATTAGGCACTTTACAGCCTTCTGGACTCAACATTGAGTTCAACAATTTCAGATAATAATCCCTGCCCCCATTTTTCATGCTATATGATTTTGCCACTCCCATTTGCAACATTTTATCTTTCCTGCCTCTTACATGAGCACAGTATATTCCTTCAATTCCTTCCCCCCCTCCCCGTCTCTGCACCTGCTTAATATCTGTTACATCTCCAGCTTTTTCCAGTTCTGATGAAGGGTCCCAGACCTGAAACGTTAACTCTGTTTCTCTCTCCACGGATGCTGCCTGGCCTGCTGAGTATTTCCAGCTTTTTCTGTTGTTATTTCAGATTTCCAGCATCCACAGTGACGTAAGAAAACTACTAGGCACTTGGTCTAAGCGTTAACCAAAGCTTTAATCAACTGTTTTACAACATGGAGGTCTTGTTGTGTCCTTCACTAGTTCCTGTTAAGAATGTCCTGCGCAAGCTGGGCCCGTGCCCGAGTATTTATACTCTCCCTGGACAGCGCCACCCGCAGGCCGCTCAGTATTATTTCATAAGTCTTTCTTTCAAGAATGACTGATCCACAAAGGATTCATCTGTTTTTGCTGGTGTTGGTTGAGGGATAAGTGCCAGCCAAGACGGTGGGAAAGGTCCTTGCCCTTCGTTGAGTAGTGCCGTGAGGTCTCTTGTGTTCACATCAACACGAAGACAGGGCCTCGCTTTAATGTCTCATCTGAATGACAGCACCTCCGATCATGGAGCGAGTCCCTCGGCACTGCCCTGGAGTGCCAACCGTGATTGATGTGCTTAAGTTCTGGAGTGGGGCTTCTGCCTCAGAAGCCATATCGTTACCACTGAGCCAAGGTGTGACACAATAATAAGATGCTACAGTCTGGTCTGGGTAGTCAACCCTGTTGGTTTCCAGTAAACACAACACATAGTGGCTTTTGTTTGGCTATCTGACATCCTAGGTATGTTTTTTTGCCTCCGCACTTATATCAAAGATAGGGAGATACCGGGCTGGATTATTTCAGCCTTGAGGAGGCGGGACCGCCGGTAAAGTTGCAGAATCTGGGGGCGGCTGGCAAACCCGCCCCCAACCCGCCTCCGTGCCCTCTTGCCAGGAGGCGGGAAGCCGTCCTGCCCCGGGTCCCATCTCCTCGAGGCAGGAAAGGGATTAAAGCCTATTAACTGCCTGTTAACAGCTAGTTAACAGGCAGAAAATAGGATTATCCCCATTTTTCCTTCCGAAGTGCAGGCTTCCCGACCTCGGGGAACCCCGCCAGGGTGTAGGAGCCGAGTAGGAGGTCTGCGGAGGTCAGAGGGGTCTGAAAGTGCGATGTAGAGATGAGTGATGGGTGCAAGTGTGGAGTGGTAAGTATGTGAGGCGAGTGTAGAGTGTTAAAAATTGTTCACTTTATTTGTTTCTGCCTACAGCCTTCAGCCGCTGTGGAGCCGGAGTCCTGACATCTCCATTGTAGATATCACAGACTGGCTGTTGGATCCTCCTTACCAACAGCCAGGTGATTTCTGCAAAGTAGAAAGGTTTGATGAGTCCTGAACACAAGGGCTCATCAAACTACACAGAATGTCAGTGTTTGACAGCTTCACAGAGCTGTCAAATGATGACATTTCTTCTTTCAAAAAATCTTGACAGATGACACGTCAGATGTTGACGTGCTCTGTCAGTGACTTCCCCCTAATTGGCCTGCTGAGCCCGCTGGGCGGGCATAAAAAGGTCAATCAGGGGAAAATCCCGCTGGTTGGCCAGAAGCTGATGGAGGCGGGATTGAAAGCCGGCAAGCAGCAGTCCCACCTCCAAAAGCTTCCCATTGACAAAATCAAGCCCACCACCTCTGTCATTGACGAAGGCATTTAGGTTTACCTTTTACAAATTAACCAAACAGCACCTCAAGAATGGGCCTGTCTGGTTGATAAACAGATGAGTGGTAACCCTGTAAAATACAGCCTGCAGAGACTGCCTCACTGAGGGCTTGTACTGAATTATAGTTTGTAACAACACAGAAATAGACAATTTTGACCTTCTCTTTACAAAATAAAGTGGGATGTACACGCTTTTTTAATTCATTCTCGGGATGTGGGCGTCGCTGGCGAGGCCGGCATTTATTGCCCATCCCTAATTGCCCTACAGAAGGTGGTGGTGAGCCGCCTTCTTGAACTGCTGCAGTCCGTGTGGTGAAGGCACTCTCGCAGTGCTGTTAGGGGGGGACTTTGTACAAACTGATGCTCAGATAGTCCCCTTATAAGGAAGCGACGGAGTAAGCAAGTAAAAAAAAAAGCTCACTTTGGACTGTCACGTGTCTAACTTGTTCATTACCGTGACGGAAAAATATGGATCTGCCGAGATAGGCTTCATGTTGAACTGGCATGAATGCAGCTTGATGCTTCTACTCTGTGCCGTTCCCAAATTTCGCTAACTCCACCCGCTCGAGGTGCTATAAGCTTGCTGGCAAATTAAGTAGGGTAACAAGAGGCTACACTGAAAGAAAATCGGATAGGCTTTGAGGGACTGGGAGTCAATTTGGCCTCGCTTGAGAAAACGGGTGCTGGGGTAGAAGGAGACAACCTGTTGAGACAAAGACACTGATTCAAGGTCGATTTAAATTGAAACTGAATGAGGGCGCTCAGCGTTATAATGGAGCTCGATTTTCAAACTGGGTGCACTTTAAGATGCAGAATTCATAGCTCATTGAGTCTCATCCATTTTGCGCACACCTCATCTCCACAAGGTTTCTCATCTTTTAATTCATCCTGTAATTCCTGTTCCACAAATTCACGATAAGTAAATAGATCTCTGTCAAGCACAAAACAGGCCATGCTCTATATTGTTCATGTATTTTTCTGGTCAATTATTCTTATTTCCCCTGCTCCCGCGAATGTATTAACTCCTTGTTGGTGTACAGTTCCACAGATTCCCTCACCCAAGCTCCATGCAATGCCTGTGTTAACACCAGGGAACATAACGGAGAAGCCTGGTCCTCACCTAACATCCACACACATGCGCTTCCAGCTGGGCTATTGGGTAGCCATTTCGAGCAAAAACAACAACTTGCATTTATATAGCACCTTTAACACAGTAAAACGCCCCAAGGCGCTTCACAGGAGCGATTATCAAACAAAATTTGACACCGAGCCAAATAGGGAGATATTAGGGCAGATGACCAAAAGCTTGGTCAAAGAGGTAGATTTTAAGGTGCGTCTTAAAAGAGGAAAGAGAGGTAGAGAGGCGGAGAGGTTTAGGCAGGGAATTCCAGAGCTTAGGGCCCAGGCAACAGAAGGCACGGCCACCAAAATCGGGGATGCTCACAAGGCCACAGCTGGAGTACTGTGTGCAGTTCTGGTCGCCTCACTATAGGAAGGATGTGATTGCTTTGGAGAGGGTGCAGAGAAGATTCACCAGGATGTTACCTGGGATGGAGCGCCTCAGCTATGAAGAGAGGCTGGACAGGCTGGGGTTGTTTTCCTTGGAGCAAAGAAGGCTGAGGGGGGACCTGATTGAGGTGTACAAAATGATGAGGGGCATAGATAGGGTAGACAAAGAGGAACTTTTCCCCTTAGTAGGGGGGTCAATAACAAGGGGGCATAGATTCAGGGTAAGGGGCAGGAGATTTAGAGGGGATTTGAGGAGGAACTTTTTCACCCAGAGGGTGGTTGGAATGTGGAACTCAATGCCTGAAAGGGTGGTAGAGGCAGGAACCCTCACAACATTCAAGAAGCATTTGGATGAGCACTTGAAATGCCATTGCATACAAGGCTATGGACCAAATGCTGGAAAATGGGATTAGACTGGACAGGGATGGATGGGCGGCGCAGACACGATGGGCCGAAGGGCCTCTTTCTGTGCTGTAAAACTCTATGACTCTATGACTCTAAGGCCAGAATTGAAGGAGCGCAGATACCTCAGGGGGTTGTAGGGCTGGAGGAGATTACAGAGATAGGGAGGGGCAAGGCCATGGAGTGATTTGAAAACAAGGATGAGAATTTTAAAATCGAGGCGTTGCTTAACCGGAAACCAATGTAGGTCAGTGAGCACAGGGGTGATGGGTGAGCGGGACTTGGTATGAGTTAGGATACGGGCTGCAGGGTTTTCGATGACCTCAAGTTTACGTCGGTTGAAGGTGGGCGGCCAGCCAGGAGTGCGTTGGAATAGTCAAGTCTAGAGTTAACAAAGACCTGGAACAGTTTCCTCTACTAACCCAAGGAGGCCAAGGACATTTTCAGCACCCTTACCATCACCCCAGCTAAGATCAACTCATCACAGACGTAGATAGAACTTTGGCCTTCAGTGACTCGCTGACGTAAGAAAACTACCAGGCACTTGGTCTAAGCATTAAACAAAGCTTTAATCAACTGTTTTACAACATAGAGGTCCAGTTGTGTCCTTCACTAGTTCCTGTTAAGAATGTCCTGCGCAAGCTGGGCCCGTGCCCGAGTATTTATACTCTCCCTGGACAGCGCCACCCGCAGGCCGCTCAGTATTATTTCATAAGTCTTTCTTTCATGAATGACTGATTCATGTCACTCGCTGTGTTAATGGTGTGGATCTGTACCTCGGGATTGCTGTCCCACCGAGAGCTGTCCATGGCACCTCTCACCTAAAGCTGGCCAACCCCATGTGACACGGCTGGCCTTATTTCCACTTAGTTTCATGAAGCACAATCAGTATGAAAAACATTCACCCAACCTTTTAAAAAAATTATTTGCAAAGCATTGATGCAACAGCGTGAATCACTGGAACAGCGTCACAGCGATATCATCACATCTCTTACCGAGAATGTACCGACCACAAAAAGGAGATGAACATCTTTTGGCTCCTCCCCATCCCTGTTACAAAGACAATCCCTCATTAACACTTGGACTGCTGGCAGCTCTAAGGCAGCCCAGACTCCCTGTCTGGAAGCTCTAGGGATCCCCAGACTTCCTGTCTGGCCAGTTTCAGCTCATGCACTGTGATGTTGGAACAAGTCCCAATAATAAGCCTCTGTGATGCTAATTGGAGTGCGGCCTGCTCACCTTCTCTCCCTTTACCCGCAGTCTTTCTATCAGCTTAGCTCAGTCGGTGGCACTCTCGCGTCCCACCTCCACCCTGTAGCACCCAGCAGTATTAACAGGCCCAGGCACGGCTTCATTTTAAAGATAAGTTGTTAACGTATTTGCAGGTTCGGTTGAAATGCTTACTTTTGGCTGATAGACTGACAAAATATAGCCCTGCACTGATATTCACTACATGACGAATTTCTAAGCCACACTTTGCCAAATATCAACCTGGCCCAGTTAGCATTCTTACCTTTGAGTCAGAAGATTGCAAGTTCAAAGCCTGCACTTGGATTTATACCTATAATAAATAAATAGTGAGGTTTTTCCATAACGTGTCAGGAATAATACTCTACACTACCTGAAACAGCAACTCTTAATGCAATAAAATTCCACAGGAGCATAATCGGACAAAAATTGACACTGGGCCAAAGAAGGAGGCATTAGGACAGGTGACCAAAAGCTTGGTCAAAGAGGTAGGTTTTAAGGAGAGCAGAGAGCTTTAGGGAGGATATCCTAGAGCTTAGGGCCTAGACGGCTGAAGGCACGGCTGCCACTAGTGGATCGAAGGAAGTGGGGGATGCACAAGAGGCCAGAGTTGGAGGAGCACAGAGATCTCGGGGGGGGGGAGGTTGTGGGGCTGGAGGAGATTACAGAGGTAGGGAGGGGCGAGGCTATGGAGGGATTTGAAAACAAAGATGAGAATTTCGAAATCGAGGCATGGCTTAACCGGGAGCCAATGTAGGTCAGCGAGCGACAGGGGGTGATGGGCGAACGGGACTTGGTGCGAGTTAGGACGCGGGCGGGCAGCAGTAGGTTAGAATGCACAAAAGCCATGACTAGGGTTGCCTGGTGATTACCAAAGCTGACAGAGCCACTAAAAAATAGGATGTGGCTTTTGTGACTGTGATTTCCCAATATACCGAGTTGCCAGTCATGGCCCCAACCATCAGACAAAGTGCTGACAAATTACAAAATCAAGGAGCGGAGAGGTTTGCGCTGCTCTCTTTTACTTCACAGCAGTGGACGGCTGAGGACAGGCCACCTTGTCACCCTCAGTTGGGCAGATAGTCCTTCTCCCAAAACAAGCACTCTACTCGGAGCTCCGACACGGCAAGAGAGCCCCCAGGTGGGCAGAGGAAACGCTTCAAGGACACCCTCAAAGCCTCCTTGAAAAAGTGCAACATCCCCCACCACCGACACCTGGGAATCCCTGGCCCAAGACCGCACAAAGTGGAGGAGAAGCATCCGGGAAGGCGCCGAACACCGAGTCTCTTCGCCGGGAGCAAGCGGAAGCCAAGCGCAGGCAGCGCAAGGAGCGCACGTCAACCCAAGCACCCCACCCACCCGCCCCTTCAACCACCGTCTGCTCCACCTGTGACAGAGACTGTAGGTCCCGCATTGGACTCATCAATCACCTGAGAACGAATTTTTCGTGTGGAAGCAAGTCATCCTCAGTTCCGAGGGACTGCCTAAGAATTGGGGGATTGGGTGGCGGGGGCTGCTAAACTTTTTAAAAAGGGAGCAAATATTATCACTTTTTGCAATGGACTGAAGTCTAACCCAATTCCTGTAGAAAGTCAAGCCTAGTACTCAGAGATCACAAACTGTACCCATTTAAAGAGGCTTCCAATTCTTAAATCAGAACGCAAATGCACTCATGCCACTTTATTGTTTCGTATCAGCGCAGCATTTAAAGTAAGAACTTGCATTTATATAGCGCCTTTCACAACCTCAGGACGTCCCAAAGTGTCTTACAGCCAATTAAGTACTTTTTGGAGTGTAGTCACTGTTGTAATGTAGGAAACGTGGCAGTCAATTCAACCACAGCAAGCTCCCACAAACAGCAATGTGATAACGACCGGATAATCTGTTTTAGTGATGTTGGTTGAGGGATAAATATTGGCCCCAGGACACTGGGGATAACTCCATTGCTCTTCTTCGAAATTGTGCCGCGGGATCTTTTACATCCACTGAGAGGGCAGACGGGGTCTCGGTTTAACGTCGCATCCAAAAGACGGCACCTTCAATAGTGCAACGCTCCCTCAGCACTGCACTGGAGTGTCAGCCTTGACTTTTGTGCTCAAGTCTTTAGAGTGAGACACAGTGGGGACCTGTGGCTCAGTGGGTGGCACCCTCGCCTCTGAGTTAGAAGGTTGTGGGTTCGAGTCCCACTCCAGAGACTTGAGCACAAAAATCCAGGCTGACACTCCAATGCAGTGCTGAGGGAATGCTGCACTGTCGGAGGAGCTGTCTTTCACATGAGACGTTAAGCCGCGGCCCCGTCTGCTCTCTCAGGTGGATGTAAAAGATCCCGTGGCACTATTTCGAAGAAGAGCAGGGGAGTTATCCCCGGTGTCCTGGGGCCAATATTTATCCCTCAATCAACATCACTAAAACAGATTATCTGGTCATTATCACATTCCTGTTTGTGGGAGCTTGCTGTGTGGAAATTGGCTGCTGCGTTTCCTACATTACAACAGTGACTACACTTCAAAAAGTACTTCATTGTTTGTAAAGTGCTTTGGGATGTCCGGTGGTTGTGAAAGGTGCTATATAAAGTCTGTTATGAATCTTATGATCCATGAAGAAAGACTCATGAAATAACACTGAACGGCCAGCTGGTGGCGCCGTCCAAGGAGTATAAATACTCGGGCGTGGGCCCAGCTTGTCCAGGACATTTTGTAAACAGGAACTAGTGAAAGATAACTAGACCTCCATGTTTTGAAACAAGTTGATTAAAGCCTTGCTTTATATTCAAATCAAGTGCATAGTGAGTTTTATTACATCAAAGTCTTTCTTTTTTTTATTTGTTCGTGGGATGTGGGCATTACTGGGAAGCCCAGCATTTATTGCCCATCCCTTAATTGCCATTGAGAAGATGGTGGTGAGCCGCCTTCTTGAACCGCTGCAGTCCGTGAGGTGAAGGTTTTCCTAGCAATTTGATCCAACTGAGTGTTTTGCTCGGCCATTTCAGAGGGCATTTAAGAGTCAACCACATTGCCGTGGGTCTGAAGTCACATATAGGCCAGACCGGGTAAGGGCGGCAGATTTCCTTCCCTAAAGGACATTAGTGAACCAGATGGGTTTTTACAACAATTTGAACTCATGTCTCTGGATCGTTATGTCCAGGCCTCTGGATAACTAGTCCAGTAACATAACCACAATGTTACTGTACCCTTCGAGACACGGGTGAATACGTCTCTTGAGCTCTGTTCACATTCAGTAAAAGAAATCTCACGGACAGTTGGAGGCCAGCCCAGCAGCTCTTGCGAGCGGACGTGTGCTCGGGGCTTGGCTGTTTCCAACCCCACACTGCGGCTCGCACGTGGCAGGGGCAGAACTCCCCGTCTCCCGGCTCTGGCCGGGCACTGGGTAACCAGCTGTACTGACCTGCGTCAGGGCAAAATTAGGAGCGGGGAACAATCAGTGAGGACAATGCTAGCAATTTGTTAACGCTGCATCAGAATGGGTTACATGTCATGCGGATGTAATTGCAAAGTTATTAATGTGTAATGACATAGGCAGCCCTGGCACTACAGTGCGACAGGCAGTAATATCAATAGGATTACCATATAAATTACAATCAATAAGTAATTATTTGATAAGAATTACATTGCTAGTTATGGAATACCAATGAAACATCATGTAATAACACAGGTATCATTCATGTGGCTGTGACTGACCCTGAACCCAGGGGACAGGCTGTTAATTAATGCACGTGCAAAGACAACAATGCTTTAATCTCAACCCTGTTATTATCATAGGTAACTATTTCCTATTTGTTCAAATAAGGTCAGTGCCCAGTGGGGGAAGAACGCTCTTCTGGCGCTCTGCATAGCCTCACTGGAAATATGTGGATAATATATTTAATGAATTGGCCTCAACTGCCTTCTGTGGTAGAGAATCTTCAAGATAAACCTTTAAATCCCGGAGACTCCAGGGCTATCCTGCTGGTTGGCACCCCTGATTGTCAATATTGTGGAGCTCCTCATCGGGACCTCCTTCCCAACAAAGTTCACCTTACGCTCCAAAACTCTCAGACTCTTTCTTTCGAGTTTTTTTCCCCCCCCCACTCCGGTCATCACGTTCCGGTCAGTTCCGCTGCCAATTCTACAGTGAGTTCCAGGGCTCATGTCTTACGTAGATACTTAAGTGATTATCGCCGCTGTCTTCATCCATAACTCGGCTGCCCTGTGTCCTAACTCGCGCCAAGTCCCGTTAAACCCATCAGTCCTCGCTGGCTCCTGGTCCAGCAAAGTCTCGATTTAAACATTTTCTTCCCTGTTTTCAAATCCTTCTCTGGCCTCGCCCCTCCCTATCTCTCTAATTTCCTCCAGTCCTACAACCCTCCGAGATCTCAGCGCTCCTCCAATTCTGGCCTCTAGCGCATTCCCCGATTTCCATCGCTCCACCATTGACGGCTGTGCCTTCAGCTGTCAAGGCCACAAGCTCTGGAATTCCCTCCCTAAACCTCTCCGCCTCTCTCTCCACTTTTAAGACGCTCCTTAAAACCGATCTCTTTCACCAAGTGTTTGGTCACCTGTCCTAATATCTCCTTACGTGGCTCGGTGTCAAATTTTGTTTCGATAAGGCTCCTGTGAAGCGCTTTTGGACGTTTTGCTACGTTAAAGGTGCTACAGGAAACTTTGGTTTATCCGGAGGTTGTATGTCTGGAATACTCGATCTAACGGCAAAAATCAGGAGCCGTTTTCTATAAGTTTTTTTTAGTTCTCGTTGCTTTTTTTCCCCAGTCAGGCACTGCAAGGTCTGTAGCTATAGCAACAGCTTCAGCTACAGACGCTTGCAGCTGCAGCCGACTGTTTTGAAGCTGTTGCTAAGCAACAGGGTTTGTTGATTCACACGGAGCTTCTCAGTTCCGTATGTTTCAACATTAACGCTGGTATGTCCGGCACTTTTGATGTTACGGCACCAGCTCGGTCCCGTCAGTGCCGGATATCAGAAAGTTTCCTGTATATAAATACAAGGTGTTGTTACATTACATCGGATTACATCGGATATACGGCACAGAAACAGGCCATTCGGCCCAACCAGTCCATGCCGGCGTTTATGCTCCACTCGAGCCTCATCCCGTCTTTCCTCATCTAAATCTATCAGCGTAACCCTCTATTCCCTTCTCCCTCATATGCTTGTCCAGCCTCCCCTTAAATGCATCGATACTATTCGCTTCAACCGCTCCCTGTGGTAGCGAGTTCCACATTCTCACCATTCTCTGGGTAAAGAAGTTTCTCCTGAATTCCCTATTGGATTTCTTGGTGACTATCTTATATTGATGGCCTCCAGTCATGCTCTTTCCCACAAGTGGAAACATTCTCCCTGTTGTTTGCAAAAAGAACATGCTTGGAAATGACGGTTAAACTTGGGTGCAAGCAGCAGCGGAGCTGGGTTTGGCTGACTGAGGTGGGCTGGGGTGGGCTAGGAAGGGGTATGGTCTATTTGGCCGACTTGACAGAAAAGGGGACTGCCACATCTGGTCCAAAGCCTGAGCCAGGAAACCACGCAGACTTTCAGGCCGTACCCGAAGGCCGAAGATGGGTGTCCGAGGTTCCTGGGGGGGGGGGGCGGGGGGGGGAGGTGAGGAGGAGATGGGGAGGGAAAAATGGAGGCAGACCTCAACATTATTGAGTGGGGTGCGGGGGGTGGGGGGGAACGATCATGCCCTCCCTGCCCCACTAGCTCCGTCACACTGTGCAAGTTATCTTTGTGAAATAGCAGAGCTGTCGGTGATGAATCCAGCTGCAATGCATCCTGCTGTGTTCGTACTCCGATTACTGGATTCATTACAGTCTAGGCAACGGTGTGTGACTGAACTCTGGAGGAAAATGGGTGACGATTTACTGTGCCTCAGGATCCGTGGCTGCAAAGATGTGCGATTAACACTTAGCTTACACCAACACTTCCACTGACCAAGTAGAAACTCATCAATGCTTCTCCACATGAGTCAAAGCGAACACGACAGGGACCCTGACTAAAATACAGGGCTACTATTAAAGGCCTGTTAAAACCTCTTAGCGATTCCAAAATCAGAAAGAGAACACGTCCAAGATTGTTTTTTTTTCTAAGACAACCATCTGACCCTGGCGTCAGCTTGGCTCGGTTTGGCAGTGCACTCACGTCAGACCCTGAAAGTTGTAGTTTTGGAGTGCCACGCCAGGGCTCGAGTGTGCAAACCTGACACTCCCGATGGAGTGCAGCACTGTCAGAAGGTGCCGTCTTCTGGATGAGACGTTAAGCCAAGTCTCATCTGTCCATTTTTGTTTTTCTTTATTCGTTCCTGGGATGTGGGCGTCGCTAGCAAGGCCAGAATTTATTGCCCATCCCAAATTGCCCCTTGAGAAGGTGGTGGTGACCCGCCTTCTTGAACCGCTGCAGTCCGAGTGGTGAAGGTGCTCCCACAGTGCTGACTTCTTTGTAACGGATTGGTACAACTGAGTGGAATATTTGCCACATTTCAGAGGGCAGTTAAAAGTCAGCCACATTGCTGTGGGTCTGGAGTCACATATCGGCCAGACCGGGTAAGGACAGCAGATTTCCTTCCCTAAAGGACATTAGTGAACCAGATGGGTTGTTACGACAATCTGGTAGTTTCCTGGTCACCATTACGGATACTAGCTTTTTATTTTGGATTTACTTAATTAACTGAATCCCATGGATGGGATTTGAACTCACGTCTCACAGATCATTAACCAGGCCTCTCTCTTCTCTCTCTTAGGCAGTCCCTCGGAACAGAAGATGACTTGCTTCCACATTAAAAATGAGTTCGCAGGTGACGGATGAGTCCAATGCGGGACCTACAGTCTCTGTCACAGGTGGGGCAGATGGTGGTTGAAGGGGCGCTTGGCTTCCGCTTGCTCCCGGCGAAGAGACTCGAGGAGTTCGGCGCCTTCCCGGATGCTTCTCCTCCACTTTGTGCGGTCTCGGGCCAGGGATTCCCAGGTGTCGGTGGTGGGGATGTTACACTTTTTCCGAGGAGGCCACTGGAATACTAGTCCAGGAAGATAAACACTATGCTACTCCGTGAATGCTGAAAAAGTTGCTGTGGAACTATCTGAAGAAGAGTTGTTGTCCCATTGTCCTGGACAAGATTCTCCCCCGCTCAACCAACACTAACTAAAACAGACAGACGAGCCGTTCACCCATCTCACCGCCGATTCTGGGACGTCACTGGAACAGCCTATGTAAGGACTGTAACTGTATTTGGTCTGGGGCACCTTTGGAGATGTTTCAACAATGCGTTAGAGGTGTTAAAGAAAGAAACGCTCACATTTGTACAAGCCACGACATATTGGTTTGGCAATAATTATACGGAGGGAACACTGCAGGGTGTGAATTTAAACCTGACAATCTGAATATTTACCCCTTAACGTTTAATATTGTAAAGAAACCAAAATCCCTGCTGATACCAATTGCAAATTCAAAGGAGCTTCTACAATGTCAACAATGCAGTGACATTCCCTGGTAATTACAGCACTGCTACAGTTCATTACAGCAAGCTCCAGAGATAGAGGCACAGCCTATATTGCGGTGGTTTCATTAAAAAAAAAACAGGTCTTTATTGTATAACTGTCAGTTCCGATCTACAGTGATTAGAACAAGAATATTCCAGAATTCCCAGCGCTGTCTTAATGGACCTGTCCTCGCCCTAGTTAACATTACCGCACTGGGTTATGAGTTGAAACATTTGACCATTTGCACTCCAGAAGCGTTTAATCAATCACGTTTCAGTCTAAACAATTCTGGCCAGGAAACAAACTGTTTATCTGCACGGGCACAACCGGGGGCAAGAATGAATGAGAACATTCTGGAACTTTTTAAACTTTTGTTCTCATGATGTGGTCAACACCGGCAAGGTCGCATTTATTGCCCATTGAGAAGGTGGTGGTGGTGGTGGTGGGCCTTCTTGAACCGCTGCAGTCCTTGCCCATAATGGTTATGCAGGGTAACAATAGTGAGAGTCCAACACCAAGGTTACAGAGAACGCAAGCTTGCGATACTGCTTTGTTTCATGAACTGCAGCTCACCAAGTCATTGCTAGCGGCAAATTGACTGTCTGCTTGGCACAGTGTGGTCGCACACTTAGCCAAGGGTGACCATACGTCCCCGATTTCCCGGGGGCCGTCCCAAGATGAGGTACGGTATCCCCGGGCAAACAAGAGACCCCGGTTCACAAAACACATCCCCGAAGTGCACCCCTGGGCAGAGAGTGTCCCCCCTGGGCAGTGAGTGTCCCCCCCCGGGCAGTGAGCGCCCCCCCCCGGGCAGTGAGTTTACCCCCCGGCCAGAAAGTATACGCCTGGGCAGTGAGTGCACCCCCCCGGGCAGTGAGTGCACCCCCCCGGGCAGTGAGTGTCCCCCCCGGGCAGTGAGTGTCTCCACGGGCAGTGAGTGCACCCCCCCGGGCAGTGAGTGTCCTCCCCTGGGCAGTGAGTGTACCCCCTGGGGAGTGAGTGTCCTCCCCTGGGCAGTGAGTGTACCCCACGGGCAGTGAGTGTACCCCACGGGCAGTGAGTGTACCCCACGGGCAGTGAGTGTTCCCCATGGGCAGTGAGTGTTCCCCATGGGCAGTGAGTGTCCTCCCCTGGGCAGTGAGTGTCCCCCCGGGCAGTGAGTGTACCCCACGGGCAGTGAGTGTCCCCCCGGGCAGTGAGTGCTCCTCCCCTGGGCAGTGAGTGTCCCCCCCTGGGCAGTGAGTGTCCCCCCCTGGGCAGTGAGTGTCCCCCCGGGCAGTGAGTGTACCCCACGGGCAGTGAGTGTCCTCCCCTGGGCAGTGAGTGCTCCTCCCCAGGCAGTGAGTGCGCCCCCCCGGGCAGTGAGTGTCTCCACGGGCAGTGAGTGCACCCCCCCGGGCAGTGAGTGCACCCCCCCGGGCAGTGAGTGTCCTCCCCTGGGCAGTGAGTGTCCCCCCCTGGGCAGTGAGTGTCCCCCCGGGCAGTGAGTGTACCCCACAGGCAGTGAGTGTCCTCCCCTGGGCAGTGAGTGCTCCTCCCCAGGCAGTGAGTGCTCCCCCCCGGGCAGTGAGTGTCTCCACGGGCAGTGAGTGCACCAACCCGGGCAGTGAGTGTCCCCCCCGGGCAGTGAGTGTCCCCCCGGGCAGTGAGTGTCCCCCCCGGGCAGTGAGTGTCCCCCCCGGGCAGTGAGTGTACCCCCCGGGCAGTGAGTGTCCCCCCGGGCAGTGAGTGTACCCCACGGGCAGTGAGTGTACCCCACGGGCAGTGAGTGT
This sequence comes from Somniosus microcephalus, assembly GCF_052327205.1. Classification (NCBI taxonomy): domain Eukaryota; kingdom Metazoa; phylum Chordata; class Chondrichthyes; order Squaliformes; family Somniosidae; genus Somniosus; species Somniosus microcephalus. The sequence continues at coordinate 37,036,139 of NC_141015.1, read as the reverse complement.
TCCCCATGGGCAGTGAGTGTTCCCCATGGGCAGTGAGTGTCCTCCCCTGGGCAGTGAGTGTCCCCCCGGGCAGTGAGTGTACCCCACGGGCAGTGAGTGTCCCCCCGGGCAGTGAGTGCTCCTCCCCTGGGCAGTGAGTGTCCCCCCCTGGGCAGTGAGTGTCCCCCCGGGCAGTGAGTGTACCCCACGGGCAGTGAGTGTCCTCCCCTGGGCAGTGAGTGCTCCTCCCCAGGCAGTGAGTGCGCCCCCCCGGGCAGTGAGTGTCTCCACGGGCAGTGAGTGCACCCCCCCGGGCAGTGAGTGCACCCCCCCGGGCAGTGAGTGTCCTCCCCTGGGCAGTGAGTGTCCCCCCCTGGGCAGTGAGTGTCCCCCCGGGCAGTGAGTGTACCCCACAGGCAGTGAGTGTCCTCCCCTGGGCAGTGAGTGCTCCTCCCCAGGCAGTGAGTGCTCCCCCCCGGGCAGTGAGTGTCTCCACGGGCAGTGAGTGCACCAACCCGGGCAGTGAGTGTCCCCCCCGGGCAGTGAGTGTCCCCCCGGGCAGTGAGTGTCCCCCCCGGGCAGTGAGTGTCCCCCCGGGCAGTGAGTGTACCCCCCGGGCAGTGAGTGTCCCCCCCGGGCAGTGAGTGTACCCCCCGGGCAGTGAGTGTCCCCCCGGGCAGTGAGTGTACCCCACGGGCAGTGAGTGTCCTCCCCTGGGCAGTGAGTGTTCCCCATGGGCAGTGAGTGTCCCCCCGGGCAGTGAGTGTCCCCCCCGGGCAGTGAGTGTCCTCCCCCGGGCAGTGAGTGTACCCCACGGGCAGTGAGTGTACCCCACGGGCAGTGAGTGTTCCCCATGGGCAGTGAGTGTACCCCCCGGGCAGAGGGTGTGCCCCCCGGGCAGTGAGTGTCCTCCCCTGGGCAGTGAGTGTCCTCCCCTGGGCAGTGAGTGTCCCCCCCCTGGGCAGTGAGTGTCCTCCCCCGGGCAGTGAGTGCACCCCCCCGGGCAGTGAGTGTCCTCCCCTGGGCAGTGAGTGTCCCCCCCCGGGCAGTGAGTGTCCCCCCCCTGGGCAATGAGTGTCCCCCCCCTGGGCAATGAGTGTCCCCCCCCTGGGCAATGAGTGTCCCCCCCCCGGGCAGTGAGTGACCCCCCCCCGGGCAGTGAGTGTCCCCCTGGGCAGTGAGCGTCCCCCCCGGGCAGTGAGTGTCCCCCCGGGGCAGTGAGTGTACCCATCGGGGAAGTGAGTGTACCCCCCGGGGCAGTGAGTGTACCCCCCGAGGCAGCGAGTGTCCCCCCTGGGCAGTGAGTGTCCCCCTGGGCAGTGAGTGTACCCTCCTGGGCAGTGAGTGCTCCCCCTGGGCAGTGTGTGTACCCCCCTGGGCAGTGAGTGTCCTCCCGGGCAGTGAGTGTACCCCCTGGGCAGTGAGTGTCCCCCCCCGGGGCAGTGAGTGTCCCCCTGGGGAGTGAGTGTACCCCCGGGCAGTGAGTGTCCCCCTGGGCAGTGAGTGTCCCCCCGGGGCAGTGAGTGTCCCCCCGGGCAGTGAGTGTCCCCCCGGGCAGTGAGTGTACCCCCGGGCAGTGAGTGTCCCCCCTGGGCAGTGTGTGTACCCCCCTGGGCAGTGAGTGTCCCCCCGGGGCAGTGAGTGTACCCCCCGGGCAGTGAGTGTCCCCCCGGGGCAGTGAGTGTCCCCCCTGGGCAGTGTGTGTACCCCCCTGGGCAGTGAGTGTCCCCCCGGGGCAGTGAGTGCTCCCCCTGGGCAGTGTGTGCACCCCCCTGGGCAGTGAGTGTCCCCCCGGGGCAGTGAGTGCTCCCCCTGGGGAGTGAGTGTACCCCCGGGCAGTGAGTGTCCCCCCGGGCAGTGAGTGTACCCCCCTGGGCAGTGAGTGCTCCCCCTGGGCAGTGTGTGTACCCCCCTGGGCAGTGAGTGTCCCCCCGGGCAGTGAGTGTACCCCCCTGGGCAGTGAGTGCTCCCCCTGGGCAGTGTGTGTACCCCCCTGGGCAGTGAGTGTCCTCCCGGGCAGTGAGTGTCCCCCTGGGGAGTGAGTGTACCCCCGGGCAGTGAGTGTACCCCCCGGGCAGTGAGTGTCCCCCCCGGGCAGTGAGTGTCCCCCTGGGGAGTGAGTGCACCCCTGGGCAGTGAGTGTCCCCCCCAGGCAGTGAGTGTCCCCCCCGGGCAGTGAGTGTACCCCCCGGGCAGTGAGTGTACCCCCCCCGGGCAGTGAGTGTCCCACCCCTGGGCAGTGAGTGTACCCCCCGGGCAGTGAGTGTCCCCCCCCTGGGCAGTGAGTGTACCCCCCGGGCAGTGAGTGTACCCCCCGGGCAGTGAGTGTCCCACCCCTGGGCAGTGAGTGTCCCACCCCTGGGCAGTGAGTGTCCCCCCGGGCAGTGAGTGTACCCCCTGGGCAGTGAGTGTACCCCCTGGGCAGTGAGTGTCCCCCCCAGGCAGCGAGTGTACCCCCAGGGTAGTGAGTGTACCCCCTGGGTAGTGAGTTCACCCCTGGGCAGTGAGTGTACCCCCTGGGCAGTGAGTGTCCCCCCCAGGCAGTGAGTGTCCCCCCCCCGGGCAGTGAGTGTCCCCCCTGGGCAGTGAGTGCCCCCCCTGGGCAGTGAGTGGCCCCCCTGGGCAGTGAGTGCTCCCCCTGGGCAGTGAGTGTCGCCCCCTGGGCAGTGAGTGTCGCCCCCTGGGCAGTGAGTGTCCCCCCTGGGCAATGAGTGCTCCCCCTGGGCAGTGAGTGTCCCCCCTGGGCAGTGAGTGTCGCCCCCTGGGCAGTGAGTGTCCCCCCTGGGCAGTGAGTGCTCCCCCTGGGCAGTGAGTGTCCCCCCTGGGCAGTGAGTGCTCCCCCTGGGCAGTGAGTGTCCCCCCCTGGGCAGTGAGTGTCCCCCCCTGGGCAGTGAGTGTCCCCCCTGGGCAGTGAGTGCTCCCCCTGGGCAGTGAGTGTCCCCCCTGGGCAGTGAGTGCTCCCCCTGGGCAGTGAGTGTCCCCCCTGGGCAGTGAGTACTCCCCCTGGGCAGTGAGTGTCCCCCCCGGGCAGTGAGTGTCCCCACCTGGGCAGTGAGTGTCCCCCTGGGCAGTGAGTGCTCCCCCTGGGCAGTGAGTGTCCCCCCTGGGCAGTGAGTGCTCCCCCTGGGCAGTGAGTGCTCCCCCTGGGCAGTTTGTGTACCCCCCTGGGCAGTGAGTGTCCCCCCCTGGGCAGTGAGTGCCCCCCCTGGGCAGTGAGTGTACCCCCCCGGGCAGTGAGTGTACCCCCGGGCAGTGAGTGCACCCCCCGGGCAGTGAGTGTAACCCTGGGCAGTGAGTGTACCCCCCTGGGCAGTGAGTGCACCCCCTGGGCAGTGAGTGTACCCCAGGGCAGTGAGTGTCCCCTCCGGGCAGTGAGTGCACCCCCTGGGCAGTGAGTGTACCCCAGGGCAGTGAGTGTCCCCTCCGGGCAGTGAGTGTCCCCCCCGGGCAGTGAGTGTCCCTGTTAAGTCTGTGCGTTCTAGTTGTATTTAAGATTAATTACTGACACAGACTACAAGAATAACGTTTCAACAGGTCTTTACTAGTTGGAGGTCAGGGCTATACTAACAGCAATATCACTACACAGTACTTATATACCGGTGGTCACCACCGGTATTACGTATACAGCAGCCAGAGAAAGAAGTACATCTCTTAAGGTGGAACAGGCTTAAGTTCTCTTAAGGTGGAACAGGTTACATACACCACAATCCTCCCTTTTTAGCTTAACAGTCATATCCCCATTTAACATAACATAATAACATATATACATATATAACTTCAGGTATAAACAGTTCAAAGGTTCAGTCTCTCAGGAGGCCTTCTGATTCGGGTTGGATAACGCCTTTCAGTGGTCTCTGATTCTTGTTGCTGAGGTGACTCCTCTAGTTGGTTTCCTATGTATTGGACGCCATCATCAGGTACATTCCCTGCCGAGGTAGATGCTTCAGGTTCATTAACGTCTTCCACAGTTGTCTCTGTCGCAACCATGGGTTCGACCCTTGCTCTCGATTCTACCAGTTGATCCGCATGACGCCTTATCACATTGTTACCAATATCTACTGTGTACATCAGAGGTCCTTGTCTGGCCCGAATTGTTCCGGACTGCCATTTTTCGTTTCCATAGTCCCTTGCCAACACTGGTTGTCCTACGTCGAAACTTCGAGTGGTCCTGTTATTAATATGCCAGAACTGTTTGTTTTCCACTTCCTTCCGCACATTTGGTTTTAACAAGTCCAACCTGGACCGCAACCTCCTGTTATAAAACATCATGGCAGGACTTTGGTTAGTTACTGCATGAGCGGCGTTTCGATATGCCATTAGGAAATTGTCCACCTTGTGTTGTAGCGGAATCTGATCATCGTTCATGGCCTTTATTGCCTTTTTGAATGTTTGGACAAATCTCTCGGCCAACCTGTTTGTCGCCGGATGATATGGGGCAGAGGTATAATGTTTCACCCCATTCTTCTTTAAGAATTTTTGGAATTCTTCCGACACGAACTGTGGTCCGTTGTCCGAACATATCTGTTCTGGCAATCCGTTCCTTGCGAATATTGTTCTTAACACCGCAATTGTCTTTTCTGAAGTAGTGGTATTCATCTTGATCACTTCTGGCCATTTGGAATGTGCGTCCACCGCAATTAGGAACATGGAGTCCATGAATGGACCAGCAAAGTCAATATGTACGCGTTGCCATGGGGCTGAAGGCCATTCCCATGGGTGTAGCGGTGCGATCGGAGGTGCATTTTGCACTTTTTGGCACCCAGCGCAGCTTTTCGTCAACTCCTCTATCTGTTGGTCAATACCCGGCCACCATACATAAGCCCTAGCAAGACTTTTCATCTTAACTCCCCCCAGATGACCTTCATGCAGTTCCTTTAGAACTCTTTCCCTTAACTTGGGAGGAATAATCACTCTTGTCCCGTACATCAAAGTACCATGGCAGACGGACAGCTGGTCTCGCCTTGCCGAGAATGCCGGTAACAGAGGATCACCATGTGTTGGCCATCCCTTCACTGTCACCTCGTAGACTCGGGACAGTGTCGGGTCGTTCCTGGTTTCTCTTTCAATACTTGCATTGGTGACTGGTAAACACTCGATGATGGTCGAATGAAATAACTCAACAGGGTCAACTTTCATCGTCTCTTCTTCTTCAAGTAGTGGCAGGCGCGACAGCCCATCAGCATTGCCATGCTGCTTTGTACCTTTGAATTCTATTTGATATTGATGTGCCCCTAGGAAAAGGGACCATCTCTGGAGTCTCTGTGCTGTCATCACCGAAACACCCTTCTTAGGGTTAAAAATGGATACCAACGGCTGATGGTCTGTCAGAAGTGTGAATTTTTGGCCCTGCAGGTAATGATTAAACTTCTTCACTCCCCATACAAGGCTGAGAGCCTCCCTATCGATCTGCACACAGTTGCGCTCAGCGGAGGTCAATGATCTGGATGCAAACGCGACTGGCCTTTCCGTGCCATTTGGCAACTTGTGTGAGAGTACTGCCCCAATACCATATGGAGAAGCATCACAAGCCAACCGAATAGGCAGTGTCGGGTTGAAGTGAGCCAACACTTCCTGTGAGGTGATCAATTCTTTGCTTTTGCGAAATGCCTTCTTACAGTTTTCACTCCATTCCCATGGTACCCCCTTCTGTAAAAGAGCGTTCAGCGGGTGCAGTACCGTGGATAGATTCGGTAGAAACTTATGGTAATAGTTAATCAATCCTAGAAACGACCTCAACTGAGAGACATTATCCGGAGCGGGAGCCTTTACAACTGCCTCTATCTTGTCAGGAGACTTATGAAGCCCCTCCCGGTCAATGACATGACCACAGTACGAGATCCGCTTCTGAAAGAACTCACATTTCTGCCGATTAACTCGAAGTCCATACTCTTTCAGTCTGTTGAGCACCAGTTCCAAGTTTGCGAGGTGTTCTTCATCACCATCACCTGTAATCAGAATATCGTCCAGGTAACATTGTGTGCCTGGAATTCCCTGTAATACCTGCTCCATGGCCCTCTGCCAAATTGCTGGAGCCGATGCCACTCCAAAAACCAGCCTATTGTACCGGTACAAACCTCTATGCGTGTTGATCGTGAGGTACTGGCGTGACTCTTCTTCAACCTCCATCTGCAAGTACGCCTGCGCCAGGTCTATCTTGGTGAAGTGTTTCCCGCCAGACACCGAAGCAAAAATATCCTCAATCCGCGGTAGCGGATACTGCACCGTGTGAAGCACTGGATTAACGGTGATCTTGAAGTCTCCACAGATGCGAACCTTCCCTGGTTCTCCTGGCTTGTTGCTCGAAGGACGTTTCATAACGGGAACAATGGGCGTAGCCCACTCACTCCAATCTACCTTAGACAGTACACCTGAACGTTCTAGCGCTTCCAGTTCCGCTTCTACAGCAGGTCGTATTGCATAGGGTACCGGTCTGGCTTTGAAAAATTTTGGGTGTGCATGTTCATCAATCTTGATGTTTGCCGTAATTCCTCTCAGTGTTCCCAGTCCCTGCTGGAACACCTCTTTAGCATCATCCAATATTCTGGACAATCGTTTAGGTTTGACATCTGTTTCCCCGGAATCTACCGTTAGTGCCTTTAAGGAGTGCCAGTCCATATTCATTTTCCTAATCCACTCCCGTCCCAGTAGTGGTGGACCTCCTTCAGGTAGCACATATAAGTCCATTACTTGGCTTTCTTTGCCCTTGTGGACCACTTTTACCTCTATCTTTCCGATGGGGTACACTCTTTGCCCCGTGTATGTTTTCAATATAATCTCCGTATCCCGTAGGGGAATATGTTGGAATAACCTTTTGTAATCTTTCTTATTCATGACCATCAATGCCGATCCAGTGTCCAATTCCATCTTTACTTGGACTCCTGCTATCTGAAGAGTGACCCAAATTGTCTGGAGATCTGCATCCTTACCAACGTTGTGTACTCTTAAGCTACCCAGTTCATTACTGCTGGCGTCTGAATCTGACTTCTGTTCGTTCGAACTGTTCTTTGTCACCTTGTGTACCTTTATGTATTTTCCTTGCGGTGACTTTTTGTTGCTGGTCTTCTTTCCTGACCGGCATACTTTAGCTATGTGGCCAAGCCTGCCACACGTTCTGCATTCTTGGTTTTTAAACCAACACTGGTTCTGATCGTGCGTTGTCTTTCCACAACGATAACATTTTACAGTACTCAAAACCAATTGATTTGTACTGAGTTCCGGTGACCGTAGCTGCATTACTGCCGTGCCTCTCGCTGCGGCTTCGTGTGATGCTGCCATAGTGACCGCTTTCTCAAGCGTCAGCTCATTCTCCTCGAGCAGTCGCTTTTGTGTATCTTCTTTTAATAATCCACACACAAATTTATCTCTTAGTGCATCTGTTAGTCCCGTTCCAAACTGACAGTACTTTGCTAGCTTACGCAATTCCATTAAATATTCAGCATTGCTTTCATCTTTCAGCTGCTTTCTGCTGTAAAATTTAAATCGTTCCGCTAGCATCAGCGGCGTGGGGTTTAGATGATTTCTCAGGACAGTAACAATCTCCTCGAACGTCTTCTCCGCCGGTTCATCTGGTGATAAAAGGTGTTTCAATTGCCCGTATGTCTTCACAGCCATTAAGTTTAATAAAGTTAGTGCTTTCTCATCATCTGGGATTTTATTTGCTTTACAATAATTTTGTATGCGTTCTACATACGTGGCCCAATCTTCGATGTCGCTATCAAAGGTATTAATGTTCCCATGTTTAGGCATCGTTGCAATTTTTTTTTAGTGATTTCCCTTTTTCCAAGATGGCGGCTTCCCGCTCTTGTCTTCGTCCTCCGCCTACAAAATGGCGGTTTCCCGCGCTTGGCGGTCTTTCCCGCGCTCGCCTTCTTCACCCGCTGGCTGCAATGGTGTTTGGCGTGCCGCTGCTGCTCCCCTTTCCCAGCGGTTAGTAACTCCCCCGACGCTGTCTCCGCTTCACCGCGGCTCCCTCGGGCATTCGCGCTTCCCCGATGTCGCGCCTCGCAGCCCTTCTTGCAGCCCGGTTATTAGCACCGGCTGCGTTCGCCTTCACCGCGGCTCTCACGCCTTCAGTCGCCCCAGACGCTGCGCCTTTTTGGCCCGAATGCAGCCCGGCCCTTATCACCAGCCGCGATCGATGTCCCCGTGCTGCGCCTTTTGGCCCGAATGCGGCCCGGCCCTTATCTCCGGTCGCGATCGATCTCACCGCCCTTATTCCTCCGTCTTCCCTCCCCGTCTGTACAGCCAACGTGGCTGACTTTCTGCTCGCGTCGCTGACCGGCTTACCCACCACCGAGGTAGAAGGAAGATAGCTGACTGCCGCTGATGGAGGCTTCGAGTTCAGGATATCTTCTGCACTCCGGGTTCTCGATGCCTGCCGCGCGACGTGTCTTCCAGCAGGGTGATGAGGGTGGATGCCTCTCTTCGACGCCCGTTCTGTGGACGAAGCCGCCGTGGATATAAACTGCCGCAGGGTAAGAATCGGACTCGTCGCCACTGTTAAGTCTGTGTGTTCCAGTTGTATTTAAGATTAATTACTGACACAGACTACAAGAATAACGTTTCAACAGGCCTTTACTAGTTGGAGGTCAGGGCTATACTAACAGCAATATCACTACACAGTACTTATATACCGGTGGTCACCACCGGTATTACGTATACAGCAGCCAGAGAAAGTAGTACATCTCTTAAGGTGGAACAGGCTTAAGTTCTCTTAAGGTGGAACAGGTTACATACACCACAGTCCCCCCCGGGCAGTGAGTGTCCCCCCTGGGCAGTGAGTGTCCCCCCGGGCAGTGAGTGTACCCCCAGGGTAGTGAGTGTACTCCACGGGCAGTGAGTGTCCCCCCTGGGCAGTGAGTGTCCCCCCCGGGCAGTGCGTGTGCCCCCCGGGCAGTGAGTGTCCCCCCCGGGCGGTGAGTGTACCCCCCGCCAGTGAGTGTACCCCCTGGGCTGTGAGTGTCCTCCCCTGGGCAGTGAGTGCACCCCTGGGCAGTGAGTGTACCCCTGGGCAGTGAGTGCACCCCTGGGCAGTGAGTGTAACCCCCAGAGCTATCAGTTTGAGGCTCTAAGGCTAAATTAAACAACAGCGTGTACAATGGTCAGCGTGAGCCACTGCGGATGCGGGACGGGGCGCTCTTTCTGCGCACGTGCCGGTTGTTGTTTCTGAGTCTCCGGCCGGGCTCGAGCTGCTGGATTGTCGGAGCTGGAAGTGTCTGGGAGCACGGCAACTGGAGCGGGGGAGGGAGAAATCGTGGGGGAGGGCCCGGTCACGGTCACAGTCTCCGCAGGAAGGGGAAGGGCTAATCCTAGACACTGGGGGGGGGGGGTCAGGTGTGACCTCAGTCACTGGGGGGAGGGGTCAGGTGTGACCTCAGTCACCGGGGGGAGGGGTCAGGTGTGACCTCAGTCACTGGGGGAGGGGTCAGTTGTGACCTCAGTCACTGGGGGAGGGGTCAGATGTGACCTCAGTCACCGGGGGGAGGGGTCAGGTGTGACCTCAGCCGCTGGGGGGGTCAGGTGTCTGAATGGGCTTCAATGGTGCGACGTCACATCCGCGGTAATTATATGCACGTTTATTTCCCATTTGTAACGTATCTGTGCAACTGTTAAAATATAGGCTGCTAAAAAATTTTGCTTCGCTACGCTGCGCAACCTCCACTTTCCGTCCTGGCTACTTTGCTGTGCTCTCTCCCTGTGTGTCTCCGAATTCGGTTTAGCAAATATGGTCACCCTAACTTTACTCCCAGAATCGGAAAGTTGTGGGTTTGAGACCCACTGCAGGACTTGAGCACGTAATCTAGGATGCAGAAGTGAGGAAGTGCTGCATTGTCAGAGGTGCTGTCTCTGACTTGTCCTTCCCCTCTCAGGATCCCACAATCCAGCCCTTATTCCGTAGTTTTTGCACCAGCACTGCCCTGCTGTCACTAAAAATATCTCATAGAAACATAGAAGATAGGAGCAGGCCATTCGGCCCCTCAAGCCTGTTCCACCATTTAATGAGATCATGGCTGATCATCCAAATTCAGTACCCTGTCCCTGCTTTCTCCCCATATCCCTTGATCCCTTTAGCCTTAAGAAATATATCTAACTCCTTCTTGAATATAATTAATGAATTGGCCTCCACTGTCTTCTGTGGTAGAGAATTCCACAGGTTCACCACTCTCTGGGTGAAGAAATTCCTCCTCATCTCTGATATTCCTAAATGGCTTATCCCTTATCCTTAGACTGTGACCCCTGGTTCTGGACTCCCCCGCCATCGGGAACATCCTTCCTGCATCTAGTCTGTCTAGTCCTGTTAGAATTTTATAAGTTTCAATGAGATCCCCTCTCATTCTTCTAAACTCTAGCGAATACAAGCCCAATCGACCCAATCTCTCCTCATACGTCATTCCTGCCATCCCAGGTATCAGTCTGGTGAATCTTCGCTGCACTCCCTCCATGGCAAAAACATCCTTCCTCAGATAAGGCAACTTCCATTAATGCTGCCCAGAGTGTCCCAAAGCACTTATTTGGAGGTGAAAATAACCTCTGTAGCACCTTTTGGTCGCCCATTTAAGACTGAAATGAGGAGGAATTTCTTCTCTCAGAGGGTGGTGAATCTTTGGAATTCTCTACCCCAGAGGGCTGTGGAGGCCGAGTCAGGGAATATATTCAAGGTGGAGATAGACAGATATTTGAGCTACAGGGGAGTCAAGGGTTATGGGGAGCGGGCGGGAAGTGGAGTTGAGGCCAAGATCAGGCCAGCCATGATCTTATTGAATGGCGGAGCAGGCTCGAGGTGCCGAATGGACGACTCCTGCTCCTATTTGAGCACGGAATCTAGGATGTAGAACTGAGGAAGTGCTGGCATGGACTGGTTGGGCAGAATGGCCTGTTTCTGCGCCATATATCCTATGTAATCCTATTTCTTATGTTCTTTCATGACCTCAGGATGTCCCAAAGCGCTTTACAGCCAATGAAGTACTTTTTGAAGTGTGGTCACTGTTGTAATGTAGGAAACGCGGCAGCCAATTTGCGCACAGCAAGCTCCCACAAACAGCAATGTGATAATCTGATGTTGGTTGAGGGATGAATATTGGCCCAGGACAACGGGGAGAACTCCCCTGCTCTTCTTCGAGATAGTGCCACGGGGCCTTGTTGCGTCCACCTGAGAGGGCAGACGGGGGCCTCGGTTTAACGTCTCTTCTGAAAGACGGCACCTCCGACAGTGCAGCGCTCCCTCAGCACAGCACTGGGGTGATCACCTGGTGCGCACCTTGCACTGTCACTGCTGATCTGAATTCAAAGGATTCGACAATGGGCAGAAGCACAATGAGAACACGCGAGTGGTTGGACTCCAACAGAGCTTGCCATCAGATGTGACCTTGTGTCCAGGTATATTTATTACACGACACCGCAGAACAGAGGGAATTCAGAAGCACAACTCGTTGTGTGGAATTCCTCAGGGAAGGAAGTGAGAATGAAAGTATGACAGGCGCAGCAGTTTGTGCGTGATAAATAATCTTCCATTCCCACCTTCGCCTCCCCAGGGATCGACCGCAGACACACAAAAAAAATGAGAGCTTTCAGGAACCTTCGATTGTCTGAGACACTGGGTGCTTTCTGCCATAAATAATCAGCCTGAAAATTATGAGATTGATGGACAGGCAGAGGCAGCCTTTACAATGCACACTCTTGTAGGAGAGGCTGGGTTAAAACAAAATGAAGTTACTTTCCTTCAGCGCCTCAGACTTCCTACACTTTTCCCAGATTAAGAGGGAAGGCCAATTACCTAGCCTTTGGATCATAGAATAGAATAAAATCATAGAAAGTTACAGCACGGAAGGAGGCCATTCGGCCCATCGTGTCTGTGCCGGCCGACAAAGAGCTCTCCAGCCTAATCCCACTTCCCAGCTCTTGGTCCGTAGCCCTGCAGGTTACAGCATCTCAAGTACACATCCAAGTACTTTTTAAATGTGGTTAGGGTTTCTGCCTCTACCACCCTTTCAGGCAGTGAGTTCCAGACCCCCACAACCCTCTGGGTGAAGCAATTTCCCCTCAAATCCCCTCTAAACATTCCCCCAATTACTTTAAATCCATGCCCCCTGGTTTTTGACCTCTCTGCTAAGGGCAATAGGTCCTTTCTATCCACTTTATCTAGGCCCCTCATAATTTTATACACCTCAATAAGGTCTCCCCTCAGCCTCCTCTGTTCCAAGGAAAACAGACCCAGCCTATTCAGTCTTTCCTCATAGCTAAGATTCTCTACTCCCGGCAACATCCTTGTAAATCTCCGCTGTACCCTCTCTAGTGCAATCACATCTTTCCCGTAATGCGGTGACCAGAACTGCACACAGTATTCTAGCTGAGGCCTAACTAGTATTTGACACCTCTTTCGCCTCTAAGTGAGATGTTTGTGAGGTTGAACCCCCCCCCCAACTCCAGGACTTGAGTGCACAATCTAAGCCGACACTCCAGTGCAGTACTGAGGGAGTGCTACTTTGTCAAAGGCGCCACCGAGCTCAACAAGTCCTTGCCCCAGTGGTTCAGGTGGATGTTAAAGACCCCATGGCACTGTGTGAAGAGGAGCAGGGAGTTTTCCCAGTGTCCTGGCCAACATTCCACCTCAACCAACACCACCAAACAACAACAACTTGCATTTATACAGCACCTTTAATGTAGTAAAACAGCCCAAGGTGCTTCACAGGAGCGTCATCCAAACAAATTTGACACCGAGCCACAGAAGGAAATATTCGGACAGGTGGTCAAAGAGGTAGGTTTTAAGGAGCGCCTTTGAGGAAGAGAGAGGGAGGTAGCGAGGCAGAGAGGTTTAGGGAGGGAATTCCCGAGCTTGGGACCCAGGCAGCTGAAGGCACGGCCACCAATGGCAGAGCGATGAAAATCGAGGATGAGCAAGAGGCCAGAATTGGAGGAGCGCAGAGATCTCGGAGGGTTGTGGGACTGGAGGAGGTTACAGAGAGAGGGAGGGGCGAGGCAATGGAGAGATTTGAAAACAAGGATGAGAATTTTAAAAATCGAGGCGTTGCTGGACTGGGAGCCAATGTAGGTCAGCTGTAGAATGGCTGAACGGGACTTGGTGCGAGTTAGGATATGGGCAGCAGAGTTTTGGATGAGCTTAAGTTTACGGAGAATGGAAGTTGGGAAGGCCGGCCCGGAGAGCTTTGGAATAGTGGAGTCTAGAGGTAACAAAGGCATGGAGGAGGGTTTCAGCAGAAGTGGAGCTGAGGCAAGGGTGGAGACGGACATAGAAACATAGAAGATAGGAGCAGGAGTAGGCCAGGAGTAGGCGATATTGTAGAGGTGGAAGTAAACGGTCTTGGTGATGGAGAGCTTGGCTCCCTTAGATAACTTAAGGCAGCTACTAGAATTGTCCAAGGTACATCCAGCTCAAGCATCTCTGTCTAATAGTTCCTCAGATTACCTCTTCAAACAGTGTGAGGGGAATGTATCAGCCACGGTTGAAACCAAATCATCCCTGATGCAGATAGTTTAGCTCCCTGAAGCCTAGCTCATTTATTTCAATCCAGTCCCCATCAATCATAGTGCCGTTATCAGCCTTCCCTCCTTGAACAATATGTTTAAAAATATTTTAAAAAGGCACAAGGGAATTCAGTACGTGGAGAGACTGGAGAAGCCGGGATTTTTCTCCTTAGAGCAAAGATGGTTAAGAGGAGATTTAATAGAGGTGTTCAAAATTATGAAGGGTTTTGATAGAATAGATCGGGAGAGACTGGTTCCACTGGCGGGAGGGTCGGTGACCAGAGGGCACAGATTGAAGGTGACTGGTAAAAAAGCCAGAGGGGAGACGAGGAGACGTTTACTCAGCGAGTTATTTTGATCGGGAACGCGCTGCCTGAAAGAGTGGTGGAAGCAGATTCAATAGTAACTTTCAAAAGAGAATTGGACATATATTTGCAGGGCTGTGGGGAAAGAGCAGGGAGTGGGACTAATTAGAGAGCTCTTTCAAAGAGCCGGCACAGGCACGATGGGTTCAAATGAATTCCTTCTGTGCTACATAATTCTATGGTGGAAGAAAGCACAGAGATGTTAGTTCAATAGACAAGAGCGAATTCTTCTGGTGAAACTCTAACTTTCAGAGCTCATCCCTCCACTTGACCTCTCCGACACTCTCCTCTCCCGACTCTACCCTTAACAAACTACAGCTTGTTTAAAGCTCTGCTGCCTGCATCCTCCCCCGCACTAAGTTCCACCCATACTGCCGCCTTTACCGATCATGGCTCCTTGTCCAGCATGTTCAGTGAACACCCCAGCCCCTCCATGTTTACACAACCCTCCATGGCCTCTGCTACATCCTCCAGCCCTACATGCCAGCCCATGGCTTCAGTGCTCAGATTCAGGTCTCCAGTGCATCCCCCCCTCTCTTCCATCAGTAACAGAGCTTTCAGCTACCCTGGTCCTATGCCCTGGTGTTCCCTCTCTACATCCCTCTGCGTCACTCCCCCCTGCTCTTAAAGGCCTCCTCAAATCCATCTTTGTGACCACTCTTCCGTTCTTGTCTCTGAGCTCTCCTAATGATCGCCACCTTTTCCATCTCTGTGTAGCAGCTTGGGACATCATTACACCTATTTGTGAAGCATCCTGGAACTGTTTTTTTACGCCAAAGGTGCCTCTTAAGTGCAAGCTGTTGCGGGAGAAGATAATCGTAAAAGTGTTCATACAAACCAGCCTCATCCTGCAGAGTGGCAGGACGCAGCTTTTAGTTATTGGTGTCTGGTCACTGTCTCACCAGTTTTCTCTGCTCCTCTCCTCAAGCCATTGGCTCTTTGCTGGGGTCAAGTTCCAAGGGGTGTCTATGATCCTCCGGAACCTCCCCAAAGTGGCCATTGATCACGTGGGGGGTCTTAGTCGGCTACTTGAGCATGGGGGGGTTTTCACAGTCGAGAGCAATCCTGTCCCCGCACACTTCCAACCGGAGTCACCAGCTGGCAATCGGGGTGGGGTTGCTGGTTAAATGCTCCTCCTCCCCTCTATCCGAACACTATCATCTCTACCACCAATCTAGCAAAGCTCAGCTACCCCATTGTAGACTGAGGATGGAGCCAAGGCGAGCAAATGGAGCAAAGGTACAGATCAGCCATGATCTAATCGAATGGCAGAACAGGCTCGAGGGGCTGAATGGCCTCCTCCTGTTCGACGAGCCTGGGATCTTCCTGCTCTAAGTTGCTCCGCTACTCACCAGCTAACCTCAATGAGTTGAGTAGAGCCTCATAGGGAGAATCATGGGGCCCACGACTTTCTACTTGTGCCTTCCTTTCATTCTGCTTGGCGTGGAGTTTAAGCATTCCCATGTGCAGAAAAAGATAACTTAGAGGCACATTCACCTCTTCCCCCTCCCTCACATCGATGCTTTTATGGACATCTGATCCGTGCAGAATTTTGAGTTCCACCTACAGACTCCCAAACTCTCCGCTTGATGCACAGCACCAACTGAACACAAAGTCCTAAAAATAGTCGACCGCCTTCGCTGCGGCTTCTGTGCACACGTGCATGAGAGAGACTGAAGTGTGAACGAAGTGAGACTTTGATAGAGGTGATTATTAGCAGGAATATGCTGTGATCAATCCTCACATGTTCGCATCTCCTTCTGCTGAGCTTTATTAACTCCACATTTCCAGCAGTCCTGGGCCTCTGTCTAGCTGGATTCGTGCTCCTAGTTCCCTGGTTTTATTTGTGGCAATCTCCTGCCATTGTTTGATTGCCTGCTTCCCCCCCTTACCCCTCCCCCTCTTTCCCCCCTCCTCCCCTTCCTTCCTCCTCCCTCCCCCTCTTTTTCCCTCCCTCCCCCTCTGCCTCCTTCCTCCTCCCCTCTTTTTCCCTTCTCCCCCCATCTTCCTCCTCCCTCCCACTCCTTCCTCCCCTTCCCCCTCCCCCTCTTTCCTCCCCTCCTTCCCCTTCCTCCTCCCCCTCCCCCTTCCTCCTCCCCCCCTCCTCCCCCTCCCCCTCCCCCCTTCCCACTACCCCTCCCCCTCCCTCCCCCGCCCCCTCCCCCTCCTTCCCCTCCCCCTCCTTCCCCTTCCTCCCCTCCCCCTCCTTCCTCCCCTCCTTCCTCCCCTCCCCCTCCTTCCTCCCCCTTCCTCCCCCTCCTTCCCCTTCCTCCCCCTTCCTCCCCCTCCTTCCCCCTCCCCCTCCTTCCCCTCCCCCTCCTTCCTCCCCTCCCCCTCCCCCTCCTCCCCCTCCCCCTTCCTCCCCTCCCCCTCCTTCCCCTTCCTCCCCCTCCTTCCTCCCCTCCTTCCTCCCCTCCCCCTCCTTCCCCTTCCTCCCCCTCCTTCCTCCCCTCCTTCCTCCCCTCCCCCTCCTTCCCCTTCCTCCCCCTCCTTCCTCCCCTCCTTCGCCCCCTCCTCCTCCTTCCTCTCCCTCCGTCTAGGTGCACGCATGAAGAACAGCCACTTTTAAGGTTGCCAACTCTGGCTGGACATATTCCTGGAGGTTACATCACAGGACGTCCCACCTCCACCCCAGGCAAACAGCCTTTTTTCCTCCACCTCCAATATGTTTATAATCAATAAACAAAAGTATTCAAAGAAAATGAGAAAAAAAACACCATTTTTTTTACTGCCTCTGTTTATTTCTCCCCGGAGTTTGCTCGCTGCAGTGTCCGGGAGATTCATCTTTAATTCCTGGAGACTCCAGGGCAGTCCTGGTGGGTTGGCGACCCCTAACTTCAGTGTGGGGGGGAACTGGTGCCTGTGGAACTGCGAGAGTCAGAGCTTTCAGAAGAGAAGGAGAGAACATTGGCAAAATATTAAATCGGTGCTGATTAGATCAGAGAGGCAGGTAATGGTACTTAATCGCTCTAGGGGTGTGTAATTCTCTCCTAGCGAAGTGTCAATTCAACTGGTGTTAAGACATTTTGTTCCGCTTAAGTGATGCGTATAGCAAATAAGTGACTAAGTTTAGTGTTGAATTTAAGAAACATACTGCTGATCTGCAGCAGCCACTAATGCTTTATAATAATGGAAATTTCAGTTCAAATGCTTAACTCAGCTCTCCCTACACACTTAACCAGGAGATTAATGAGCCCATTCTCATCTTCATAAATGTAGATTTGTCATCATTTCCTTTATAAATAGACCGGATTAACACTGCATTATTCACTGTTAGACTGTAGTTTGCGTGTCTCAGATCTCCGAACGCACAAAATTGACAGGCAGGAGCAAAGACCCACTGGTCCATCCAGCCTGTCCCGTACAGTTGCGATGCCTTGTGTATCAAGATATCGACTCCCCACCTCACCCGGACCCAGGTGATCTCCTGGGAGAGGCGGAAAACCCAGGCTAATTATGTGGGGTTTTCAATCTCTCCAGCATTGGCGGCCGTGTCTTCAGCTGCCTGGGGCCCCGAGCTCTGGAATTCCCTCCCTAAAGCTCTCTGCCTCTCTTTCCTCCTTTAAGACGCTCCTTAAAACCTACCTCTTTGACCAAGCTTTTGGTCACCTGCCCTAATATCTCCTTACGTGGCTCGGTGTCAAATTTTGTTGGATAGCGCTCCCGTGAAGCGCTTTGGGATGTTTTTACTGCGTTAAAGGTGCTATCTAAATGCAAATTGTTGTTGTTGACAAAATCTGGCATAATCCTCTCCAATCTGTCTGAAGGCACTTTACAGCCACCTTACCAGCTGCGTTTATAGGGCTGTGCGTCGGTGCTGTTAGGTGGGTCTTGCGCAGTTGGCGGTAATAAGGTAAACGTGCGAATCCGGCAAGTTTGCTTTGGTGTGCAGACCTGTGTGCTGGAGGCTGGTGGCACCAATACAATACCAATGCCATCTTTATACTGCAGCAGTCTCCAGTCCCTCCCAAGTCCAACCATCTCCTGCATTGGGAACCTCTTGGTTCTGGGAGTGGCGCCGACACTTTCGGCTCTGCTGCAGTGATGTCGGACGCTCCATCGCCAGCTCAGGGACAACCCGCCCCCCCCCCCGCCGTAGTCAAATCACGACGTCACCTCTCCCGCTGATGCTTTAAATCTGACCCAACTCGTTCACAGGTCGCTCTCTGGAAGCCCAGGAATAGTTGACCTAAACACGGTCCATGTGGTCCCCTGTGCAGGTGTCGATTGCCTGAAGGGGGTCGTGGAGGAGTTTTCCAGGTCTTTCAATGCTTCTTGCAATCTAGTATACCGTATTCGCTGCTCACAATGCGGTCTCCTCTACACTGGGGAGGCCAAATGCAGATTGGGTGACCGCTTTGCGGAATACCTCCGTCAGTCCATAAGGGTAACCCTGAGCTTCTGGTCGCCCGTCACTTTAATTCTCCGCTCCACTTCCACTCTGACCGCTCTGTCCTCGGCCTCTTACACTGTTCCAATGAAGCTCAACGTAAGCTCGAGAAACAGCACCTCATCTTTCGAGTAGGCACTTTACAGCCTTCTGGACTCAACATCGAGTTCAACAATTTCAGACCATAACCTCTGCCCCTATCTTTTTCTTCCCCGTTTATTTATTTATTTTCTCTCTCCCACATGGCAGCTGTCTCTCATTCTGCCATCGCCATTTACGCTTCATCTAGAGCCATCTTTTGTTTCTTAACTTGTCCCATTACCATCTCCTTTTGCCTCGCACCATCACTTAATCTCTCAATGTCTCTGATGTGCCTCAATGAATCCGAGACTCAATGTTAACGGAGCAAAGCAAGGCTTTTATTAACTCAGAAAGTAATACACAGTGGAGAAGTGTCTCTCATCCAGAGATCTGCTGTACTGCCTGTGAGACACGCTGGGGCCTGCTTAAGTAGGGGCCAGGTATGGGCGGAGCCCTACACACAATACAATACAGGTAAGGAAATGAAACTGAAACTAAACTCCCCTGCTTGTCACAGTCACAGGCACGATCAAACACAGAGAATACAGAGTGCCTGATGAATGGCATATTTCATCACAGTCTCTTAATCTCTCCTGCCTTCCAGCCTATCACAGACCTTCCCTTTTGTTCTTTCCTCCCCTCCCCCCTTTCCCTGCTCCTGCACTTGCTTAAAAACCTGTTCCATCTCCAACTTTTTCCAGTTCTGACGAAGGGTCATTGACCTGAAACGTTAACTCTGTTTCTCTCTCCACAGATGCTGCCTGACCTGCTGAGTATTTCCAGCATTTTCTGTTTTTATTTCTTTTTTCCAGGTCTTTGTTTGGTCCCTTTTTGGCCCTGGGTTTCTTTGCATCTCCCCCAGGAGATTACATGGCTAATAGGGCGAAGGAAGTGTCTAGTCAGGGTGCTCCAGGCACCATGAGGTGTGGGGCAGGCTTGATGAGCCAACTGAGATGAGAAGTGTTGTGTATGTACCTTTAAGAGAATAACTGGTCTCAGACTGCAGTACCGGCAGTGACCACCCCTGTATAAAAGGCGCTAGCAAGCCTCTGTAGTTTCAGTTTTCCCAATTGACTCCATTCAGTAAAGACTTGTTTTGTTCAACTCCTGCTGTCCGTGTCTCAATCATACACGGACATAAGACTGGCGACGAGCAGATACGAACTTACCTACAGTCTGCACCACCTCCTGGGATCCATTCCTGAAGCGAAGTGAGCAGAGGTCGAGGCCAGAAGGAAGAAAGAAGCAGTAGAAACGGACGTCGACCGTGGGCATCCGCCCCTGAGTTAGCGGAGTTGAAGATTGCTGGAGAAGCTGTCGAAAGCGGGGCCTGGTTCCTGTCGGCGGTGCTTCAGCTAATCGGGCTGGTGGCAGGTAGTACACTGATCCTTCCTGGGCTGCGGCGGTCGCGAACTCGAGCAGGTGGTTTGCAACGGGGCCGAGCAGCATTGTCGGGAAGAGGAGAGAGAGAGGGTGGAGCACACAGGGCGCGGCCGGTGCTACGAAGCCGGGCTGCGTACAGACCCGAGAAGAGGGAGGCAAGAGTCCCACAGGGTTGTTCCACGATGGGAAAATAATTTTTAAAAAAAATATTAAACGCGCAGGAAACCGCGAGGAGCTGCAGGTTACAACGGAAACCGCGGAAAGCAGCGCTAGCAACAGCGGGGAAGAAGGCAAAGTGCGGGAGGCGCCATCTTAATCAGCGGGGAAGAAGGCAAAACGCGGGAGGCGCCATTTTGTTAAATCAGGGAAGAAGGCAAAGCGCGGGAGGTGCCATTTTGTTAAATCAGGGAAGAAGGCAAAGCGCGGGAGGTGCCATTTTAGATTTTCAAGATGCCAAAGACTGGCTGTATCACTGCCTTTGATAATACAATAGAGGACTGGACCACGTATGTGGAAAGAGTCGAGGTATATTGCGAGGCAAACGAAATAGCCGATGAGAAAAAGGCATCGGTATTGCTAAACTTAATGGGCGCTAGAACGTACGGCCTATTGCGAGACCTGATTACTCCAGCCAAACCGAAGGCAAAGAGTTTTAACAAAATTGTTGCTGTCCTACAGGAACACTTAAACCCTGCACCGCTGCTGATAGCAGAAAGATTTAAATTCCACAGGAGAACTCAGCATAAAGATGAGAGCAATGCTGAGTACCTTACGGAACTACGCAAGCTATCAAAGCACTGCCAGTTCGGAGCAGGACTGGCAGATACCCTACGGGACAAATTTGTCTGTGGACTCCTGAGTGAAGGAACACAGAAGAAGTTACTCGCAGAGAAAGAGCTGACGCTAGATAAGGCTTTCAGCGTGGCAGTATCGTATGAAGCAGCAGCCAGGGGAGCTGCGGAAATACAACAAAAGCCACAGGAATACGGCACCCACGAAATGACACGGGGATTTGCAAAATGTTATCGCTGCGGCAGAACAAACCATGACCAGAAGGACTGCTGGTCCAAGGACAAAATATGCAGGCAATGCGGAAAGATGGGACACATTGCACGAATTTGCAGGTCTGGGAAGAAGACCAGCGACAACAAAAAGGCTACTAAGGAACCGTACAAGAAAGTACAAAAGATGACGGACAGTAGTTCCGAAGACCAGATGAGCGATAGTGAATCCGGGAACAAGAGACTAAGCTGTCTCAAACTTCACAATGTAATCGCAAAAGAGGATCACCGAACCATTTGGGTCACCCTCACGATAGCAGGGTCCCAAGTTAAAATGGAATTGGATACAGGATCAGCGCTAACCGTCATGAATCGACGAGACTACGAGCGGCTATTCTCACACATACCCTTGAGAGAGACATCCATCGTCTTGACGACATATACGGGGCAAAAAGTATACCCCAGAGGAAAAATAAGGGTGCCTGTCGAATACAACGGCAAGAAAATACGGAAATTGTATCTCTACATACTGCAAAATGGTGGACCACTGTTATTGGGACGTGAATGGATCAGGAAGATAAGCTTAGATTGGCACTCCATTCATGCAATGACGGTGGATGGTAAAAAAGATGAAGACGTCACTCCTGGACGATTGTCAACAATCTTAGCTAACGCCAAAGAGGTATTTCAACAAGAACTGGGCACTTTTAAAGGCGTAACCGCCTCGATAAAAATAGAAGAGAATGCAACTCCCAAGTTTTTCAAAGCAAGACCGGTACCATATGCAATTCGCCCAGCCGTCAAGGCAGAGCTGGAGAATCTGGAGAAGGCAGGCGTGTTGTCTAAGGTCGACTGGAGCGAGTGGGCGACACCCATCGTTCCCGTCATGAAGAAAACGTTAAGCAATAAGTCTGAGGAGCCAAGGAAGGTTCGCATCTGTGGGGACTTCAAGGTGACGGTGAACCCAGTCCTTCACACAGTACAATATCCTCTTCCAAGGATAGAAGACATCTTCGCCTCACTATCTGGAGGGAAGCGTTTTACAAAAATTGACCTAGCACAAGCATATTTGCAGATGGAGGTTGAAGAATCCTCTAGGAAGTATCTCACGATAAACACTCACAAAGGTCTTTACCAGTATCATCGACTGGTATTCGGAGTAGCATCAGCTCCGGCGATATGGCAAAGAGCGATGGAACAAGTCCTGCAAGGGATTCCGGGGACTCAGTGTTACTTGGATGACATCCTTGTGACAGGTGAAGATGACAGTGAACACCTTAACAACCTAGAACAGGTGCTCACTAGACTACGGGAACATGGGCTACGAGCCAACCGCCCCAAGTGCGAGTTTTTTAAGAAACAGATATCGTATTGTGGCCACGTGATTGATGAAGAGGGGTTACATAAGTCCCCTGACAAAATTGAAGCGGTTGTTAAGGCCCCAGCGCCTGAAAATGTATCTAGCAACTGTAATTGTGATTGTAATTAGTTATCATTTAGTTGTTAAATGAATGTTATGTACTGTTTATCTAAAAGGGGAGGAATTGTTGTGTATGTACCTTTAAGAGAATAACTGGTCTCAGACTGCAGTACCGGCAGTGACCACCCCTGTATAAAAGGCGCTAGCAAGCCTCTGTAGTTTCAGTTTTCCCAATTGACTCCATTCAGTAAAGACTTGTTTTGTTCAACTCCTGCTGTCCGTGTCTCAATCATACACGGACATAATAAGAAGGACCAACGCTCGAACCAACGATAGATTAGGAGGCCCAGCAAAATAAGGACTCTCCGCTGCCGACAGGTTTGTAACGCTAGGTACAGTCGGTTTCGGCTGCGGTGACGTCTGAGCAGGACCGCGTGTCTGGAGTCAGTGGCACTGGCACAACGTGAAACAGACGCGGGTCACGAAACAGGCACTGGCCAACGGAGGCAGAAGGTTCCCCGACTGGTGCAAAAAGTAATCAAAAAGGCTAATGGATAGCTGGTCCTTATCTCATGCCCACTGATACTCTGCCCTTAACCAGCGCCTGGATCCACTCCCTCTCCACATCTGTCTTGCGAACCAGGGCACTGCTTCATGGACATTCCCGTTCGCCCATCAGCCCCTGTGCTCGCCGATCTACATTGGCTCCCAGTTAAGCAGCGCCTCGATTTCAAAATTCTCATCCTTGTTTTCAAATCCTTCCATGGCCTCGCCCCTTCCCTATCTCTGTAATCTCTTCCAGCCCCACAACCCCTTGAGATATCTGCGCTCCTCTAATTCTGCCCTCTTGAGCATCCCTGATTATAATCGCTCCACCATTGGTGGCCGTGCCTTCTGTTCTCAAGGCCTTAAGCTCTGCAATTCCCGACCTAAACCTCTCCGCCTCGCCACCCCTCTTTCCTCCTTTAAGACGCTCCTTAAAACCTACCCCTTTGACCAAGCTTTTGGTCACCTGCCCTAATTTATCCTTATGTGGCTCGGTGTCAAATTCTTTTGTCTTAAAATACTCCTGTGCAGCGCCTTGGGACGTTTTACTACGTTAAAGGCGCTATATAAATACAAATTATTGTTGTCTACAAGTCTTGTTTCAAGGAAAAAATTAACAGCGGTATAAAAGAGCCTATGTTCCAATTCACAGTGGGCAATCTCACAGAAGATATACAAGGTTTTAGAAAAATCGACGGCTGTGCCAAGACTATTTTTATGACCATAAAAACCACACAAGCTTCAAGCTCCAGCTTTGTGTCAACACCTGGGCCACTGGAGTATGATAGATGACTGCTGTAGCTTTACAGTACAGAACCACACACTTGCTGGCCTCTATATAGAAGCATATCCACTCCACTCTTAATCATTTTTCAGTGAGATTTACTGTCAAGGATTCCCCCTTCACTAGCTCATTTCATTCCGACGCCCCTGGATCTGACATTACATCCAAACGGCAGCCTTTGAATCAAATTTCATTTCATAAATATTTAACAGTGCCAAAGCTTATTTTTTTGATGCATCATCTTTTATTACACAGAAACATAGAAGATAGGAGCAGGAGTAGGCCATTCGGCCCCTCGAGCCTGCTCCGCCATTCAATGAGATCATGGCTGATCATCCAAATTCAGTACCCTGTCCCTGCCTTCTCCCCATATCCCTTGATCCCTTTAGCCTTAAGAAATATATCCAACTCCTTCTTGAATATATTTAATGAATTGGCCTCAATGGCCTTCTGTGGTAGAGAATTCCACAGGTTCACCACTCTCTGGGTGAAGAAATTCCTCCTCATCTCTGTCCTAAATGGCTTACCCCTTATCCTTAGACTGTGACCCCTGGTTCTGGATTCCCCGCCATCGGGAACATCCTTCCTGCATCTAGTCTGTCTAGTCTGGTTAGAATTTTATAAGTTTCAAAGAGATCCCCTCTCATTCTTCTAAACTCTAGCGAGTATAAGCCTGGAAAGAAAAATGGTGAAACATAGAAACATAGAAACATAGAAGATAGGAGCAGGAGTAGGCCATTCGGCCCCTCGAGCCTGCTCCGCCATTCAATGCGATCATGGCTGATCATCCAAATTTAGTACCCGGTCTCTGCTTTCTCCCCATACCCCTTGATCCCTTTAGCCTTTAGAAATGTATCCAACTCCTTCTTGAAAATATTTAATGTATTGGCCTCTACTGCCTTCTGTGGTAGAGAATTCCACAGGTTCACCACTCTCTGGGTGAAGAAATTCCTCCTCATTTCTGTCCTAAAAGGCTTACCCCTTATCCTTAGACTGTGATCCCTGGTTCTGGACTCCCCGACCATCAGGAACATCCTCCCTGCATCTAGTCTGTCCAGTCCTGCCAGAATTTTATAAGTTTCAAAGAGATCCCCTCTCATTCTTCTAAACTCCAGCGAGTACAAGCCCAATCGTCCCAATCTCTCCTCATACGTCATTCCTGCCATCCCAGGTATCAGCCTGGTGAATCTTCGCTGAACTCCTTCCATGGCAAGAATATCTTTCCTCAGATAAGGTGACCAAAACTGCACACAATACTCAAGATGTGGTCTCACCAAGGCCCTGTACAACTGCAGCAAGGCATCCTTGTTCCTGTACTCAAACCCTCTCGCTATGAAGGCCAACATACCATTTGCCTTCTTAACTGCCTGCTGCACTTGCATGCTTACCTTCAGTGACTGGTGCACAAGGACACCCAGGTCTCGTTGCACTTCCCCTTCTCCCAATCTATTGCCATTCAGATAATAATCAGCCTTCCTGTTTTTGCCACCAAAGTGGATAACCTCAAATTTATCCACGTTATATTGCATCTGCCATGCTTCTGCCCAATCACCCAACCTGTACAAATCATCCTGTAGTTTCTCAGCATCCTCCTCACAGCACACACGACCACCCAGCTTTGTGTCGTCTGCAAATTTGGAGATATTACATCTAGTTCCCTTGTCTAGATCATTAATATATATTGTGAATAGCTGGGGTCCAAGGACCGATCCCTGCGGTACCCCACTAGTCACTGCCTGCCACTCGGAAAAAGACCCGTTTATTCCAACTCTTTGCTTTCTATCTGCCAACCAGTTCTCTATCCAAGTCAATACCTTGCCCCCAATCCCATGTGCCTTAACTTTACACGCTAATCTCTTATGTGGGACCTTATCGAAAGCCTTCTGAAAGTCCAAATACACCACATCCACTGGTTCTCCCTTATCTATTTTACTAGTTACATCCTCAAAAAATTCCAGTAGATTAGTCAAGCAGGATTTACCTTTTGTAAATCTATGTTGACTTTGTCCGATCCTGTCACTGTTTTCCAAGTGCTCTGCTATTACATCTTTTATAATGGACTCTAGCATTTTCCCCACTACCGATGTCAGGCTTACCGGTCTATAATTCCCCGTTTTCTCTCTACCACCTTTTTTGAATAGTGGGGTAACATTAGCTACCCTCCAATCCATGGGTACTGTTCCAGATTCCATCGAATGTTGGAAGATGATCAGCAATGCATCTACTATTTCTAGGGCCACTTCCTTAAGTACCCTAGGATGTAGATTATCAGGCCCTGGGGATTTATCGGCCTTCAATCCCATCAATTGCCCTAACGCCATTTCCCTACAAATACAGATTTCTTTCAGTTCCTCCCTTTCATCAGACCCTATGTTCCCGACATCTCTGGGAGGTTATTTGTGTCCTCCTTTGTGAAGACAGAACCACAGTATGTATTTAATTGGTCTGCCATTTTTGTTCCCCATTATAAATTCCCCTGATTCTGACTGCAAGGGACCTACGCTTGACTTCACCAATCTTTTTCTCTTCACATATCTATAAAAGCTTTTACAGTCAGTTTTTGTGTTCCCTGAAGAGAGGAATCATTCCCTTGTATTCTACCCAACTTATCATTTCGGATCCTGGGGGGCAGTGGGAAAGGGATAGGACCCCTGGCACTATCTAGGTAGGGTGGACAGCTTTAAGTTCCTCGGAGTCCACATCACGGAAGACCTCTTCTGGTCCCTCAATACCTCCTCTCCGGTGAAGAAGGCCCAGCAGCGCCTATATTTCCTAAGGAGGCTGAAGGGATGTAACCTGTCACCCCTGATCCTCTCTAACTTTTACCGCTGCACAATAGAGAGCATCCTGACGAACTGTATCACTGTATGGTATGGCAGCTGTAGCTACTATGACCGGAAAGCCCTGCAACGGGTAGTCAAAACTGCCCAATGCATTACCGGCACCCGGCTACCGACCATAGAGCACATATACCAGAAACGCTGTTTACGGAGGTCACGGTCCATCATCAAAGACCCTACCCACCCCAGCCACAGTCTGTTCGCCCCCCTGCCATCTGGGAGACGCTACAGATGCATTCGCACCCGTACGACCAGATTTAGGAACAGCTTCTTTCCCAGGGCTGTCATCCTACTGAACTCCACAAATAAACTCTAAAGCCTGCACATCTGCCAATGCACTTTATTATGTTTATGTTAATGTTAATGTATTACAAGCCAAATGAATGTTGAATGTTTAAATGTCTTAATCTAAATGTACACTCTCGGGAGCCGCAAGCCTACATTTCGTTGTACTGCACTTGTGCACTAACAATGACAATAAAGTTGATTATTAATTATTATTATTACATCGAATGCTCAGCACAGAAACAGGCCATTCGGCCAAAAGGGTCTACACCGGTGTTTCTGCTCCACACGAGCCTCCTCCCACCCCTCTTCAGCTCACCCTCTCGGCACATTAGCTTTCAAAAGGGGAATTGGATAAATATTTGAAAGAGAAAAAAATTGCAGGGTTATTGCCCACTGTGATTTCGTGGGGAAGCCTAGAACTCGGGGGCATAGTTTCAGACTAAAGGGTCGCCCTTTTAGAACTGAGATGAGGAGGAATTTCTTCTCTGAAGGTCATAAATCTGTGGAATTCTCTGCCCCAGAGAGCCGTGGAGGCTGGGTCATTAAATACATTTAAGGTGGAGATAGACAGGTTTTTGCAAGATAAGGGAGTGAAGGGTTATAGGGAGCGGGAAGGGAAGTGGCTTTGAGCCCAAGATCAACCCATGATCTTATTGAATGACGGAGCAGGCTCGAGGGGCCAAGTGGCCTATTCCTGCTCCTATTTCTTATGTTCGTATGGGGAGAGAGCAGGGGAGTGGGACTAACTGGACTGCTCTTCGAAAGAGCCGGCACAGACTCGATGGGCCGAATGGTCGCCTTCTGTGCTGCACTATTCTATGATTTTGTAGCTTTCTATTCCTTTCTCCCTCGTGTGTTTATCTAGCGTAGGCTGACCATACGTCCCCGTTTTCCAGGGACAGCTCCTGGTTGAGGTACTCTGTCCCTGGGCAAACAATGTCCCCGTAAGTGTCCCCGAATCTTGTCCCTGAATAGACTAGAACCATATTCATTGGAATATTCGCATATCATACCATTGGACATAATCACAGTTTCAGGTCAATGGACTGAACACAATGTTATTGTATTATTTATGAACAGTGTCTGAATGCGCTTCAATAGTGTGACCCTACATCCGTGGTAATTATATGCACATTTGTTTTGCATTTGTAGTGTGTGTGTGTGCTGCTAAAAACAATTTGTCTCGCTACACTGCGCAGCCTCCATTTTCCGTCCTGGCTAGTTTGCTGTGCTCCCACCCCTGTGGGTCCCCGGATTTGGTTGAGAAAAAATACGGTCACCCAAATCTAACTTCCCCTTTAAATGCATCCGTGCTATTTGTCTCAACTACTCCTAGTGGTAGCAAGTTCCACGTGCTCCCCACTCTCTGGGTAGGTGGGCGCTGAGGACAATTAGTTAGGCAGGGAGCAGAAATATCATTCAGGGTAGGATCTGTATTGGTAACTTTGCTTCCTCTTGGGTCCCCCCCACCGCCCCCCGCCAAGGGTTTTAATGGAAGTCAGTACACACAATTTCATACTTACACACTGCTCACTTCACTCAGGGTGAAGCGCTAAGGAAGGTGATAGATTCTTCCCGTCACCACCAGTCTTGCACAGGACTTATGAATCTAATGAACAGACACTCGGCTGACTTGTCTGTAATGTTGGATGAGCAGCTCTCTCGCGCCCAGCGAACCCCACTGCAATCTCACGAGATCCAGTGTCAAATGCTATAAGCTCACTCTCACGTCTGATGTCGAACTGCGCGCACAAATGAACTCCAATCGCCTCAGGGTGTCCAAATAAGCATACCGATAAAAGCTCAACTCAGCTGGAATAAGATTTAAGCAAATAAGATTTAGATGGTATGTTTCAGTTGGTCACACCGCTGCCTCCGGGTCAGAAAGTAACGGGCTTCAGCTCTCGTCTCGGACTTGATTGAAAATTCTAGGCAGGCTGAGGGACATTACATTTAAAATCCTTGTCCTCACCTATAAATCCCGCTGGGATCTGGCTCCGCTTTCCCTCTAATCACCGCCAGCGTCAGCTCAGTGGGCAGCACTCTCGCCTCTGAAGCCAGAAGGTTGTAAGTTCACAGTCCCCACTCCAGAGACTTGAGCACAAAAATCCAGGCTGACACTCCCAAGTGCAGTGCTGAGGGAGCGCTGCACTGTCGGAGGCGCCGTCTTTCAGATGAGACGTTAAACCGCAGCCCCATCTGCTCTCTCAAGTGGACGTAAAGGATCCCATGGCACCGAGAAGAGCAGGGGGAGTTATCCCCGGTGTCCTGGCCAATATTTATCCCTCAATCAATATCACTGAAACAGATTATGTGTTTGTAGGAGCTTGCTGTGCGCAAATTGGCTGCTGCGTTTCCTACAATACAACAGTGACGACACTCCAAAAGTACTTCATTGGTTGTAAAGCGCTTTGGGGCGTCTGGTGGTCTGCAAGTCTGTCTTTCTTTCTATCCCTAAATCCCTTTGTTAATGTTCCGTTCCCCTGGCTCCAGCCTTCCGTGCAGCCGCCTTCCCCTTTGGTGGCAGAGCTTTCAGTCACTTCAGTCCCATACTTCCCTCCCTAAACCTCTCTGCCTCTCAAACGTCCTCAAGACCAATTTAATTGACCCTGCTTTGCGGTCCTGATTTCTCCCTCTGGCCTCGGCGCCCATGTTCGCTGACATCTTTTTGTCAAGCGCCTTGGGTTCTTTATTACGTTAAGGGCACAAAATAACTTTGGGTTTGTTGTTATTGGCACTCCATGACAGAGGCAATGTCCTTCAGATGAGACGTTAAACTGAGGCCATGTCTGCCAGTTCCAGTGGTTCACGTTAAAGACTCTGTGGCACGATTCATAAGAACATAAGAAATAGGAGCAGGAGTCGGCCATTCGGCCCTTTGAGCCTGCTCCGCCATTCAACGAGATTATGGCTGATCTTCTACCTCAACTCCATTCACTGGCCCTATCGCCGTATCCCTTGATGCCCTTACTAGTCAGAAATCTATCGACTTTTGTTTTGAATATACCCAATGACTGAGCCTCCACAGTCCTCTGGGGTAGAGAATTCCAAAGATTCACCACCCTCTGTGTGAAGAAATTTTTTCTCGTCTCAGTCCTGAATGGCCTACCCTTTATCCTGAGGCTGTGGCCCCTGGTTCTAGACTCCCCAGCCAAGGGAAACATTCTCCCAGCATCCACCCTATCAAGCCCTGTAATAATTTTGTATGCTTCAATGAGATCCCCTCTCATTCTTCTGAATTCAAGAGAATACAGGCCTAGTTTACTCAATCTCTTCTCATACGACAGTCCCGCCATCCCAGGAATCAATCTCATGAACCTTCGTTGCACTCCTTCTATGGCAAGTATATCCTTCCTTAGGTAAGGAGACCAAAATTGTACACAGTACTCCAGGTGTGTATTATGTCCGTGTATAATTGAGACACGGACTGCAGGAGTTGATTATAACAAGTCTTTACTGAATGGAGACAACCTGGAAACAAACTACAGAAGCCTGCTAGGGCCTTTTATACAGGGGTGGTCACTGCCGGTATTGCAGTCTGAGACCAGTTATTCCCTTAAAGGTACATATACAACAATTCCTCCCCTTTTAGATAAACAGTACATAACATTCATTTAACAACTAAATAATAACCAATTACAATCACAATTACAGTTGCTAGATACATTGGTTGAAGTTAAGCAATTATAAGTTCAGTCTTTGAGGAGGCTTCCTGATTCTGGCTGGATAACACCTCTTTGGGATATCAGGTTCTTCTGGCAAAGTTGAGTCGGGATCAATGTCGTTGTTTGGTTCGTCTGCTTCCAATATCACCGATTCAATTGGTACTTCGGTTTCATCGCCAGGTGTATCAGATCGTGGTGTGGAGTTGACGTTTTCCAGTGACTCTAGAATCTGGTCAGCATGGCGTCTTACAATGCTCTCTCCAATGTCCACGGTATACATTAGAGGTCCTTGCTGTGTACAGATCGTTCCTGGCTGCCATTTCTCTGTGCGGTAGTCCCGGGCCAAAACTGGTTGACCTATCTTAAAACTCTTGGTCGGCCTTTCATTCATATTCTGAAACTGCCTGTTCTCCACATCTCTTCTGACGTTTGGCTTAACCAAATCCAAGCGGCATCGTAGTCTTCGATTGAAGAACATCATGGCTGGAGTTTGGTTGGTAACCGCATGTGTCGCATTCCGGTAGGCAAACAAGAAGTTATCCACCTTGTGTTGTAGGGGTATATCTTCATTACACATTGCCTTGATAGCCTTCTTGAATGTTTGAACAAACCTCTCGGCCAATCCATTAGTGGCTGGATGATATGGGGCGGATGTGTAATGCTTAACACCATTGTTCTTTAAGAACCTCCGGAACTCTTCAGACACAAACTGTGGTCCATTGTCAGAGCAAATCTGTTCAGGCAGCCCATTCCTGGCGAATATGGTTCATAAGACTGTGATAGTTTTTTTTCTGTGGTGGTTGAGGACATTTTTATTACCTCTGGCCACTTTGAATGTGCATCCACTGCAATTAAAAACATCAAGTCCATAAAGGGACCAGCAAAATCAATGTGCACCCTTTGCCATGGAGGTGAGGGCCACTCCCATGGATGTAGAGGGGCTTGTGGTGGGGCGTTTTGGACCTTCTGGCATCCTGTACAGCTCTTGGTCATCTCTTCGATTTCTCTATCAATTCCCGGCCACCACACAAACGCTCTGGCTAAGTTCTTCATTTTTACCCCTCCCAGATGACCCTCATGAAGCTCATTGAGCACTCTATCCTTCAATTTGGGTGGAATTACTACTCTGGATCCACACATCAAGGTTCCTCTGCACACTGACAGCTGTTCTCTTCTCGGCGAGAATGCTGGCAGCAGTGGTTCGCCATGTGCTGGCCATCCCTTCACCGTTAAATCATAGACCCAGGAGAGTGTCGGGTCATTTCGTGTTTCCTTTTCTATGTTTGCATTCGTCACAGGGAGACATTCGACTATGGTCGAGTGGAATATCTCCACTGGATCCACTGCAAGTTCTTCTTCCACCGTCGGCAACGGTAGGCGCGACAATCCATCAGCATTCCCATGCTGTTTAGTTCCTTTGTACTCGATGTCATATTGGTGTGCCCCTCGGAAAAGGGACCACCTCTGTAACCGTTGTGCTGTCCTTATCGGTACGCCCTTCTGAGGGTTGAAAATGGAGACAAGAGGTTGATGATCAGTTAGTAGAGTAAATTTCTGACCGTGCAGGTAGTGATTGAACTTCTTCACCCCCCACACCAGGCTGAGGGCCTCTCTGTCAACCTGGGCGTAGTTACGCTCGGCTGAAGTTAACGAGCATGACGCAAAAGCTATCGGCCTCTCTGAACCATCAAGGAATTTATGTGACAGTACCGCCCCAATGCCGTAGGGAGAAGCATCACACGCCAGTCTTATCGGTAGTGATGGGTTGTAGTGAGCCAATACTTCCCTTGAAGTGATTAGGTCCTTACTCTTCTGAAAGGCCCGCTTACATTCATCGCTCCATTTCCATGCTACTCCCGTTCGTAGTAGGGCGTTCAGTGGGTGCAGAATTGTGGACAAATTCGGCAAAAACTTATGGTAGTAATTCACCAATCCGAGGAATGACCTCAGTTGCGACACATTTTCAGGCGCTGGAGCCTTAACTACCGCTTCAATTTTGTCAGGGGACTTATGTAGCCCCTCTTCATCAATCACGTGGCCACAATACGATATCTGTTTCCTTAAAAGACTCGCACTTGGGGCGATTGGCACGTAGCCCATGTTCACGTAGTCTAGTGAGCACCTGCTCTAAGTTGGCAAGGTGTTCACTGTCATCTTCACCTGTCACTAGGATGTCATCCAAGTAACACTGAGTCCCCGGAATCCCTTGCAGGACTTGTTCCATCGCTCTTTGCCATATCGCCGGAGCTGATGCTACTCCGAATACCAGTCGATTATACTGGTAAAGACCTTTGTGAGTGTTTATCGTGAGATACTTCCTAGAGGATTCTTCAACCTCCATCTGCAAATATGCTTGTGCTAGGTCAATTTTTGTAAAACGCTTCCCTCCAGATAGTGAGGCGAAGATATCTTCTATCCTTGGAAGAGGATGTTGTACTGTGTGAAGGACTGGGTTCACCGTCACCTTGAAGTTCCCACAGATGCGAACGTTCCTTGGCTCCTCAGACTTATTGTTTAACGTTTTCTTCATGACAGGAACGATGGGTGTCGCCCACTCACTCCAGTCTACCTTAGATAACACGCCTGCATTCTCCAG
Organism: Somniosus microcephalus; assembly: GCF_052327205.1. Classification (NCBI taxonomy): domain Eukaryota; kingdom Metazoa; phylum Chordata; class Chondrichthyes; order Squaliformes; family Somniosidae; genus Somniosus; species Somniosus microcephalus. The sequence continues at coordinate 37,003,319 of NC_141015.1, read as the reverse complement.
ATTCTCCAGCTCTGCCTCGATGGCTGGGCGAATTGCATATGGTACCGGTCTTGCTTTGAAAAACTTGGGAGTTGCATTCTCTTCTATTTTTATCGAGGCGGTTACACCTTTAAGAGTGCCCAATTCTTGTTGAAATACTTCTTTGGCGTTAGCTAAGATTGTTGACAATCGTCCAGGAGTGACTTCATCATCCTTTTTACCAGCCACCGTCAGTGCCTGAATGGAGTGCCAGTCTAAACTTATCTTTCTGATCCATTCACGTCCCAATAGCGGTGGTCCACCATCTTGCAGTATGTAGAGATACAATTTCTGTATTTTCTTGCCGTTGTATTCGACAGGCACCCTTATTTTTCCTCTGGGGTATACTTTTTGCCCCGTATATGTCCTCAAGACAATGGATGTCTCTCTCAAGGGTATGTGTGAGAATAGCCGCTCGTAGTCTCGTCGATTCATGATGGTTAGAGCTGATCCTGTATCCAATTCCATTTTGACTTGGGACCCTGCTATCATGAGGGTGACCCAAAAGGTTCGGTGATCCTCTTTTGCGATTACGTTGTGAAGTTTGAGACAGCTTAGTCTCTTGTTCCCGGATTCACTATCGCTCATCTGGTCTTCGGAACTACTGTCCGTCATCTTTTGTACTTTCCTGTGCGGTTCCTTAGTAGCCTTTTTGTTGTCGTTGGTCTTCTTCCCAGACCTGCAAACTCGTGCAATGTGTCCCATCTTTCCGCATTGCCTGCATATTTTGTCCTTGGACCAGCAGTCCTTCTGGTCATGGGTTGTTCTGCCGCAGCGATAACATTTTGCAAATCCCCATGTCATTTCGTGGGTGCCGTATTCCTGTGGCTTATTTTGTATTTCTGCAGCTCCCCTGGCTGCTGCTTCGTACGATACTGCCACGCTGAAAGCCTTATCTAGCGTCAGCTCTTTCTCTGAGAGTAACTTCTTCTGGGTTCCTTCACTCAGGAGTCCACAGACAAATTTGTCCCGTAGGGTATCTGCCAGTCCTGCTCCGAACTGGCAGTGCTTTGATAGCTTGCGTAGTTCCGTAAGGTAATCAGCATTGCTCTCATCTTTATGCTGATTTCTCCTGTGGAATTTAAATCTTTCTGCTATCAGCAGCGGTGCAGGGTTTAGGTGTTCCTGTAGGATAGCAACAATTTCGTTAAAACTCTTCGCCTTCGGTTTGGCTGGAGTAATCAGGTCCCGCAATAGGCCGTACGTTCTTGCGCCCATTAAGTTTAGCAGTACCGATGCCTTTTTCTCATCGGCTATTTCATTTGCCTCGCAATATACCTCGACTCTTTCCACATACGTGGTCCAGTCTTCTATTGCATTATCGAAGGCAGTGATATAGCCAGTCTTCGGCATCTTGGAAATCTAAGATGGCGCCTCCCGCGCTTTGCCTTCTTCCCCGATTTAACAAAATGGCGCCTCCCGCGCTTTGCCTTCTTCCCCGCTGGATTAAGATGGCGCCTCCCGCGCTTTCTGTCTTCTCCGCTGTTGCTAGCGCTGTTGCTGGTGTTTTATGCCTTGATGGCAACGCCCTATGGTCTTCGCGCACTTCCCCCCGCGCTGCTGCTAACGCCGCTCTCCGCGGTTTCCGTGGCAAACTGCAGCTCCTCGCGGCTTTCTGCCCGTTTAATTTTTTTAATTTTTTTTTATTTCCCCGTCATCGGAACAACTCTGCGGGACTCTTGCCTCCCTCTTCTCGGGTCTGTACGCTGCCCGGCTTCGTAGCACCGGCCGCGCCCTGTGTGCTCCACCCTCTCTCTCTCTCCTCTTCCCGACAACGCTGCTCGGCCCCGTTGCAAGCCACCCGCTCGAACTCTAGACCGCCGCAGCCCAGGAAGGATCAGTGTACTACCTGCCACCAGCCCGATTAGCTGAAGCACCATCGACAGGATAACCAAGCCCCGCTCTCGACAGCCTCTCCTGCAAATCTTCAACTCCGCTGACTCAGAAGCGGATGCCCACGGTCGACGCCCGTTTCTACTGTTTCTTTCTTCCTTCTGGCCTCGACCTCTGATAACTTCGCTTCAGGGATGGATCCCCATGAGGTGGTGCAGACTGTAGGTAAGTTCGTATCTGCTCGTCGCCAGTATTATGTCCGTGTATAATTGAGACACGGACTGCAGGAGTTGATTATAACAAGTCTTTACTGAATGGAGACAACCTGGAAACTGAAACTACAGAAGCCTGCTAGGGCCTTTTATACAGGGGTGGTCACTGCCGGTACTGCAGTCTGAGACCAGTTATTCCCTTAAAGGTACATACACAACAGTGTGGTCTCACCAAGGCCCTATATAATTGGAGTAAGACTTCTTTACTCCTGTACTCAAATCCTCTTGTAATGAAGGCCAAAATACCATTTGCCTTCCTAATGGCTTGCTGCACCTGCACATTCACTTTCAGTGACTCATATACAAGGATACCCAGGTCCCTTTGAGCATCTGCATTCCCCAATCTTTCACCATTTAGGAAATACTCTGCCTTCCTGTTTTTTCTACCAAAGTGGATAACTTCACATTTATCCAAATTATATTCCATCTGCCATGTTCTCGCCCACTCACTGAGCCTGTCGAGATCCCCTTGAAGCCTCTTCAGATCTGACACTGCCACCTAGCTTTGTATCATCAGCAAATTTGGAAATGTTACATTTAGTCCCCTGATCCAAATCATTGATAAATATTGTGAATAGCTGGGGCCCAAGCACCGATCCTTGCTGTGGTGTATGTAACCTGTTCCACCTTAAGAGACCTTAAGCCTGTTCCACCTTAAGAGATGTACTACTTTCTCTGGCTGCTGTATACGTAATACCGGTGGTGACCACCGGTATATAAGCACTGTGTAGTAATATTGTATTTTAGTATAGTCCTGACCTCCAACCAGTAAAGACCTGTTGAACTTTAATCTGGTAGTCTGTGTTAGTAATTACAACTAGAACACACAGACTTAACACTTGCGGTACCCCACTAGTCACAGCCTGCCATCCTGAAAAAGACCCGTTTATCCCTATTCTTTGTTTTCTGTCCATTAACCAATTCTCAATCCATGCTAGTATATTACCCCCAATTCCATGTGCCCTAATTTTGTTCACCAACCTCTTGTGTGGGATCTTATCGAAGGCCTTCTGAAAATCCAGATACACCACATCTACCGGTTCCCCTTTGTCTACTTCACAACATTCGAACAGGAGGAGCAGAGTTCTCCTGGTGTCCAGGCCACTATTCCCCATCCGCGTCCCCCAGTTGCTCTGGGGAAATCTAGTCTACTGTGTTCTTGATTGTTCTTTGGCCAGAATGGCTACTCGTGTGACACAAATGGTCATTAGTTGCTGGCTCTTCTTTGCTGCTCTGTAGACATTCACCAAAGGTCTAATGCTTGCAAGATAATATCTAAACTCTTGAATAATAGTGAGTGAAGAGCTGCCCTCTCTCTCACTCTCTGTCAGCCCCAACCCCTACCCCCTCCTTGCAGGTCCATCTAATATCCTGGGTGAGGCAAAAAAAAACACACAAAAAGAAACCCGGGGCCAGAAAGGAGAAAACTAAATCTGGAAAATTCCTCTCTGACCCCCTCAGGTGATCGAAACCAGTCCAGATCACATGACCGTGCTTATGTTGACACCTGGAGTACTGCGTACAGTCTTAGTCTCCTTATTTAAGGAAGGATATACTCGCATTGGAGGCAGTTCAGAGACGATTCACTCGGTTAATTCCAGAGATGAGGGGGTTGACTTATGAAGAAAGGTTGAGCAGGTTGGGCCTATACTCATTGGAACTTAGAAGAATGAGAGGTGATCTTATTGAAACATATAAGATACTGAGGGGGCTCGACAAGGTAGATGCAGAGAGGATGTTTCCCCTCGTGCGGAAATCTAGAACTCGGGGGAATAGTTTCAGAATAAAGGGTCGCCCTTTTAGAACTGAGATGAGGAGGAATTTCTTCTCTGAGGGTCGTAAATCTGTGGAATTCTCTGCCCCAGAGAGCTGTGGAGGCTGGGTCATTAAATACATTTAAGGTGGAGATAAACAGATTTTTTTGCAAGATAAGGGAGTGAAGGGTTATGGGGAGCGGGCGGGGAAGTGGCTTTGAGCCCAAGATCAGCCATGATCTTATTGAATGGCGGAGCAGGCTTGAGGGGCCAAGTGGCCTATTCCTGCTCCTATTTCTTACGGTTCTTATGTAAATGTTAAACCGCTTACCTTTTACACAAAGCGATCTCTGCCCCAGCCAAGAAGCGGTCCAGCTCTGTTTTTGAAGATGTGCAGGGAGTCAGCACAAGCCACCGTGCATTCCAACGGTCTACTACTCTCTGGGAAAAGACGAACCGCCCAATATCTAGCCTATTCCTACTCCGTTCGCAGTTGAAATGCATTACAGTATTGTATTGATAGGATTCAAGCAAAATGCAAACGGAATTGTAACTTTAAGATTGTAAATTGAAAACTGGACAATTATAGATGTATTTCTGATTTTAATCTTCAATAAAATAAAGGGAACCCCAGTCCTTTCTACATGAAACCACCATCTATAAAAGGTACAAGTAAGGAGCGAGATGGAATACTCTCCACTTGCCTGGATGAGTTGCAGCTCCAACAACACTCAAGACGCTCGACACCATCCAGGACAAAGCAGCCCGCTTGATTGGCACCCCATCCACCACCTTAAACATTTACTCCCTCCACCACCGGCGCACCGTGGCTGCAGTGTGTACCCTCTACAAGAAGCACTGCAGCAACTCGCCAAGGCTTCTTCGGCAGCACCTCCCAAACCCGCGACCTCTACCGCCTGGAAGGACAAGGGCAGTAGGCACATGGGAACACCACCACCTCCAAGTTCCCCTCCAAGTCACACACCATCCTGACTTGAAAATATATTGCCGATCCTTCATTGTCGCTGGGTCAAAATCCTGGAACTCCCTGTCTAACAGCTCTGTGGGAGCACCTTCACCACACGGACTGCAGCGATTCAAGAAGGCGGCTCACCACCACCTTCTCAAGGTCAACTAGGGATGACAAAACAGGCGGATGAGGCCTCAGTCTAACATCTCATCTAAAGGACGGTGTCTCCGTCATGGGTCCTAGGAACCAGTGCACTGTTAACAATATATTCCCTCCCCCGCCGTGCCCTGAAACAGTGCTCCCAAGGGCTGAGCTCGGGATATTATTTGTTAATTAAATTTCTACGGTGAATGAAATCCTGCAGATTAAATAGGACTCAGTGTCAACATATAGCAATCTAAAATAAAATAAAAGGAGGAAATGACAGACCGAGGGGAGGTGCATGCCTCACTGTCCTTGCGATAAACATCTCAAAGCAGGCGAGGAGATATTACTTTCTGTGCTTGGAGGAATTTAACTGGGATGGATCATTTCCTCACTCGGGGGAGTTGTGAAGCTCTCGCAAGCTGTAACCTTATCCCAGCCAGATGGGGTCAGGTAATGGAAGGAGCTAATTGGCTCATCATGTAAACTGAACAGATTGAATGAAGCTAATGCGTCTAACATCTCCTTTGCTGCTCTCCCGATGCTCCGTATTGAGAATGGACAGCGGAGTTCAAGAGAAGGGTTCGGCTGACGCTGTTAATTCAGAGACTCATAGAATGGTTACAGCACAGAAGGGGGGCCGTTCGGCCCGTCGAGCCAGTGCCAGCTCTCTGCAAGAGCACTTCAGCTAGTCCCACTCGCCCCCGCCCTTTCCCCGTAGCCCTGCAAAATTTCTTCCTTCAGGTACTTATCCAACTCCCTTTCGGAATTGCGAAAGCAAAAAGATTGTGAAAGCAAAGTTCGAGCCGGGCTAGATTTTCCACTTCTCCGTAGTCATTGGTTGGAAATCTAGCCTGGCGGTCACTCGACGCCCAACAACAGCTTGCATTTATGTAGCACCTTTAATGTAGATAAACGTTCCAAGGCGCTTCACAGAGGCATAATCAGACAAAAAAATGGGTGATGTAAGAAAACTACTTGGCACTTGGTCTAAGCGTTAAACAAAGCTTTAATCAACTGTTTTACAACATGGAGGTCTAGTTGTGTCCTTCACTAGTTCCTGTTAAGAATGTCCTGTGCAAGCTGGGCCCGTGCCCGAGTATTTATACTCTCCCTGGACAGCACCACCCGTCGGCCGCTCAGTATTATTTCATAAGTCTTTCTTTCATGAATGACTGATTCATGTCAATGGGCGCTGAGGCAAAGGAGGAGATATTGGGAGCAGTGACCAAACGTTTGGTCAAAGAGGCGGGTTTTAAGGAGGATCTTAACCGAGGAAAGGGAGTTGGAGAGGCAGAGGGGTTTAGGGGAGAATTCCAGAGCATGAGGCCTAATGGCTGAAGGCACCATGGCTAATGGTGGGGCAAAGCTACGGGGGGGGGGGAGGGGGACAGGGGGAAGGGGGGGAGGGTGCATAAGAGGTCAGAGCTGGAAGAGCGGAGAATTCTTGGGGGCAGGTGTAGGGCTGGGGGAAGTTAGAGAGATAGGGAGGGACAATGTCACGAAGGGGTTTTCAACACAAGGGTGAGAAGTTTAAATTTGAGGCCTTGAGGGGACTGGGAGCCAATGTAGGTCATGAAGGACAGGAGTGATAGACGAGTGGAACCTGGTATCTCTAAGAAAGAAAGTCTTGCAATTAAAACATCACGTTATCGCATTTCTCCAAAATGTCTCCAGGTGCTTCACGTACAATGAAGTGCCTTGAAGTTCACCGACTGTTGTCATGTTGATTAATCCAGGAGACATTTTGCACACAGCAATATCCCAATAAGACAAATGACTAGGTTATTTGGGGGTAGATTGTGACTTGGTGCAATAGTGTAAAATGGCTGATAGCGAGTGGGCATCCCGTTTTCCATCTCTCCCGATTTTTATTTCTGTTGAAGACAGCGGAAATAAAAATTGGGAGAGATGGAAAACGGGCTGCCGACTCGCTATCACCCGTTTTACACTATCGCACCAAGTCACAATCTACCCCTTGATGTTTTTTTGGCTGTGTTGGTAAAGGGAGAAGGTGGCCTATGGTCTCTTGCTCTTCTTTGAGTAGTGCCTTGGGATCTTTAGCATCCACTGTAACCATTACAACTGGCAGAAGGTTCACCAGACTGGTTCCTGGGATGTGGGGGGGGTGGGGGGGCAGGGGTTGTCCTATGAGGAGAGATTGAGTAGACTAGGCCTGTATTCTCTAGAGTTTAGAAGAATGAGAGGTGATCTCATTGAAACATACAAAATTCTTACAGGGCTTGACAGAGTAGATGCAGGGAGGATGTTTTCCCCTGACTGGGGAGTCTAGAACCAGGGGTCACAGTCTCAGAATAAGGGGTCGGCCATTTAGGACTGAGATGAGGAGAAATTTCTTCACTCAGAGGGCGGTGAATCTTTGGAATTCTCTACCCCAGAGGGCTGTGGAGGCTCAGTCGTTGAGTATATTCATGGCTGAGATCGATAGATTTTTGAATATTAAGGGAATCAAGGGATATGGGGATAGTGCAGGAAAGTGGAGTTGAGGTAGAAGATCAGCCATGATCTCATTGAATGGCGGAGCAGGCTCGAAGGACCAAATGGCCGACTCAAGCTCCTATTTCTTATGTTCTTGTGTTCAGCTGAGGCCTCAGCTTAACATCTGATCCAAAAGGACAGAAACACACTGGCAGTGCAGCGTGCCCTCGGCACTACACTGAAGTGTCGGCCTAGATTACGTGCTCAAGCCTCTGGCGCAGGAGCTTGAACGCAGGACCTCCTGACTCAGAGGCGAGAGTGTTGTCAGCTAAGCCAAGCTGAAACACAAGATTTAGGAGAACGGTTTAGATGAAACTGTACATTGAGAGAGCAAAGTTCAAGCAGTTTATGATCGTCAGCTGAATCGCCCAGATTGCCCTTAAAATCACTCTTTGCTAACTCAGTATTACTTACCCTGTTCACTGTTCCACGGAAACCCAGCGTAAACTCGAGGAACAGCACCTCATCTTCCGATTAGGCACTTTACAGCCTTCCGGACTCAATATCGAGTTCAACAATTTCAGATCATAACCTCGGCCCCTATTATATTTTCATTTTTTATCCACACTTTTGGTTTGTGCCTTTTCCTTTTTTTTTTCTCTCTCCCACATGGCAGCTGTCTTTCACTCTGCCAGCGCATTTCACACTTCATCTAGAGCCATTGTCTGTTTCTTTACCTGTCCCATTACCATCTCGTCTCACCTTGAATATCTCTTAATGTCTTTTCTTTCATCCTCTCCCCCATTTCCCAGCCCCCAAACTGCCTTTTAAATCTGTTTCATTTCCTGCCTTTTTTTCTCAGTTCTGACGAAGGGTTTCGACCTGAAACGTTGACTATTTCTCTCTCCATGGATGTTGCCTGGCCCGCTGAGTTTTTCCAGCGTCTTCTGTTGTTATCACTTACCCTGGTCAGCTAAGCACTTCACAAATCACGTTCCATAGAATCATGGCACGATGCGGCACAAAAGGAGGCCATTCGGCCCGTTGTGTCCGTGCCGGGTCTAATTTCTAAGTTCTGACCATTGTTGAGTGAGATAGCTTCCTTTTTATTCCACTGTGAGCTTGAGGTTAAATGATTTGCTCCAAGTTTTGTAGAGCGGAGGCTTTCAAACCTTGCCGTGTGAGGGATTCTTGTCAATATTGGCACAGTCCCAGGGACCCTTGCCAACATTAACGCGCTCCCAAGGATTCCCAGCAAATACTGACACAATGGCCTAGATATTGGGCCGCGACAGCAATAACTGTCATCTATACAGCTCCTTTAACGTAGCAAAAACTTCCCAAGGTGCCTCACAGGAGCGTAAATCAGGCATAAAGTGACACCGAGCCACGTGTGGAAAAGTTAGGACAGGTGGCAAAAAACTTGGTCAAAGAGGTAGGTCTTAAGGAGCATCTTAAAGGAGGAGAGAGAGGTAGTGAGGCAGAGAGGTTTAAGGAGAGAATTCCAGAGCTTAGGGCCATGGCGGCTGAAGGCACGGCCACCAATGGTGGAGCGATGAACATTGGGGATGCGCAAGAGGCCCCATTTTTTGGTGCACACGGGTGGGCGGGGGAGGTTGGGGAAGGAGGCAGAATAGTTTGTACCTCCTGTGCCTGAATGGCGAGGCCCTGGGCACTCCAGATATTGGGCCTCGGGGATCAGGGCAGGGGAACGAGGTCCTGGGTTGGGGATCAGTGCTGGGGATTGAGGGGGTCAGTGTCGAGAGCGCCGATCGGGTCCTTTAACACGGGGTCCAGAGGAGGATTCCTGCCACTCCCGGCTCCACATTCAGGCAAGTTCCTCACCACCTTTGTTGCAGGCGATCTTTGGGGTGGTTTCCCCCGAGTGCAGCTGGGCCTTCTTACAGTAGGGGTGGGGGGGGGTGGGGGGAGGGGGCCTCAAACAGGTTGCCGTAAGAAAACTACTAGGCACTTGGTCTAAGCGTTAAGCAAAGCTTTAATCAACTGTTTTACAACATGGAGGTCCAGTTGTGTCCTTCACTAGTTCCTGTTAAGAATGTCCTGCGCAAGCTGGGCCCGTGCCCGAGTATTTATACTCTCCCTGGACAGCGCCACCCGCAGGCCGCTCAGTATTATTTCATAAGTCTTTCTTTCATGAATGACTGATTCATGTCACAAGTGTTAGGCTTTTTATTTTTATATGTAAAGGGCCCAATGCCTGCTTCGGACTTGGATAAAGGATGCCTCTGTTTGTCCTTGCCCAATATGGCGGGCGGCGCACTTCTGGGCGGAAACGTGTGCACGCTTCCTGACCGCCATTTTGGGTCCTTAGTAGTCGGAGCAGCACCGCCCATTTTCCCGGTCAGTCTCAGGGAGATCCTGCAAGCATATTTCCAGGGATTCCTTGCAAGCATTTTGAAGGTGGCGAGCAGGGGCTGGGTAACTGTAGACCAATTAGTCTAACCTTCGTTACATGAAAACTTCTTGGAAACCACACGGTGAGATAAAATTCGTGTGCAGCTCGGGATAATCAAGGTCACTCAGCAGGGATTTTCCTAAGGCAAGTCACATTTGACAAATTTAATTGGCCTTTCGGTAAATGTGACTGAATACATATATAAAAAGGGAAATATAGGAGGCGTTTGGATTTCAGAGGGCATTTGATACAGTATCTCACAGGAAGGCTTGCTATAATAATTGAGGCATATGGCACAGGAGAAAATGTATCAGTGTGGATAGAAAGCTTGGTTGATAGACAGGGAACAAATGGTAGGGTTAATGAGCTCTTTTGCAGCTGGAGAGACTTGGAAGTTCTGTATCCTTGAGCTCAGTGCTGTGTATAAAGATCTCCCAAAACCTCACCAGGGACTAGCTGTAGAATATATATTCTCATGCCCATGAGCTTGGCCAGGGTTTTTTTGGCCTCTTGCGCACCCCCCAATTTTAATCGCTCCACCATAGGTGACTGCGCCTTCATCTGCCTGGGCCCCAAGCTCTGGAATTCCCTCCCTAAACCTCCCCGCCTCACTACCTCTCTTTCCTCCTTTAAGACTTTGTGCAGCGAAGGTTCACCAGACTGATTCCTGGGATGGCAGGACTGTCCTATGAGGAGAGATTGGGTCGACTAGGCCTGTATTCACTAGAGTTTAGAAGAATGAGAGGGGATCTCATTGAAACGTATAAAATTCTGACAGGGCTAGACAGACTGGATGCAGGGAGGATGTTTCCCCCTGGCTGGGGGGTCTAGAACGAGGGGTCACAGTCTCAGGATACGGAGTAGGACATTTAGGACTGAGATGAGGAGAAATGTCTTCACTCAGAGGGTGGTGAACCTGTGGAATTCTCTACCACAGAAGGCTGTGGAGGCCAAGTCACTGAATATATTTAAGAAGGAGATAGATAGATCTCTAGACACAAAAGGCATCAAGGGGTATGGGGAGAGAGCGGGAATATGGTATTGAGATAGAGGATCAGCCATGGTCATGTTGAATGGCGGAGCAGGCTCGAAGGGCCGAATGGCCGAATCCTGCTCCTATGTTTCTATGTTTCTATGGGATTTCTTTCATGAATGACTGATTCATGTCAGAGTGTATGTTCAAAAGACAATGAAATGAAAAGACTTTCAACTCTAGTCTAATTACACGTTGGTCAGGTCTGACCATTGCTCCTGTCCTCGCAGTAGAGACACTGAAGTCAGTAGGGGCGGTCAGCACGAGGTAGATCGGTGCAGGTTGTGCTCACTGGAGTTACATGCAAGTGGGCTTCAGTAAAGCTCTGCATTCAATTCTATTCTGCTTTTTGCAGAATAATTACCTTAGAGTTCTACTAATTACAGAGTATTACAAAGCATTTACAGCACAGAAACAGGCCACTTGGACCAACTGGTCCATGCCGGTGTTCATGCTCCATATGAGCCTCCTGCCACCACTCTTCATCTCACCCTATCAGCATATCCTTCTACTCATAGGATTACATAGGATATACGGCGTAGAAACAGGCCATTCGGCCCAACCAGTCCATGCCGACGCTTATGCTCCACACGAGCCTCCTCCCCTCTTTCCTCATCTAAATCTATCAGCATATCCCTCTATTCCCTTCTCCCTCATATGTTTGTCCAGCCTCCCCTTAAATGCATCTATACTATTCACCTCAACCACTTCCTGTGGTAGCGAGTTCCACATTCTCACCACTCTTTGGGTAAAGAAGTTTCTTCTGAATTCCCTATTGGATTTCTTGGTGACTATCTTATATAAGAACATAAGAAATAGGAGGAGTCGGCCATTCGGCCCTTCGAGCCTGCTCCGCCATGCAATGAGATCATGGCTGATCTTCTGCCTCAACTCCATTCACCGGCCCTATCGCCGTATCCCTTGATGCCCTTACTAGTCAGAAATCTATCGACTTCTGTTTTGAATATACCCAATGACTGAGCCTCCACAGCCCTCTGGGGTAGAGAATTCCAAAGATTCACCACCCTCTGTGTGAAGAAATTTCTTCTCATCTCAGTCCTGAATGGTCTACTCTTTATCCTGAGGCTGTGGCCCCTGGTTCTAGGCTCCCCAGCCAAGGGAAACATTCTCCCAGCATCCACCCTATCAAGCCCTGTAATAATTTTGTATGCTTCAATGAGATCCCCTCTCATTCTTCTGAATTCAAGAGAATACAGGCCTAGTTTACTCAATCTCTTCTCATACGACAGTCCCGCCATCCCAGGAATCAATCTTGTGAACCTTCGTTGCACTCCCTCTATGGCAAGTATATCCTTCCTTAGGTAAGGAGACCAAAATTGTACACAATACTCCAGGTGTGGTCTCACCAAGGCCCTATATAATTGGAGTAAGACTTCTTTACTCCTGTACTCAAATCCTCTTGTAATGAAGGTCAGCATACCATTTGCCTTCCTAATGGTTTGCTGCACATTCACTTTCAGTGACTCATGTACAAGGACACCCAGGTCCCTTTGAGCATCTGCATTCCCCAGTCTTTCACCATTTAGGAAATACTCTGCCTTCCTGTTTTTTCTACCAAAGTGGATAACTTCACATTTATCCAAATTATATTCCATCTGCCATGTTCTCGCCCACTCACTGAGCCCGTCGAGATCCCCTTGAAGTCTCTTCATATCCTCATCACAACTGCCACCCAGCTTTGTATCATCAGCAAATTTGGAAATGTTATATTTAGGCCCCTCATCCAAATCATTGACAAAGATTGTGAATAGCTGGGGCCCAAGCACCGATCCTTGCGGTACCCCACTAGTCACAGCCTGCCATATTGATGGCCTCTAGTTATGCTCTTCCCCACAAGTGGAAACATTCTCTCTGTATCCACTCTATCAAAATCTTTCATAATTTTAAAGACCTCTATTAGGTCACCCCTCAGCCTTCTTTTTTCAAGAGAAAAGAGACCCAGCCTGTTCATCCTTTCCTGATATGTATAACCTCACATTTCTGGAATCATCCTTGTAAATCTTCTCTGCACCCTCTCCAGTGCCTCTTTATCCTTTTTATAATATGGTGACCAGAACTGTACGCAATTCTCCAAGTGCGGGCTAACCAAGGTTTGATATAGGTTTAGCATAACTTCCCTACTTTTCAATTCTATCCCTCGAGAAATAACCCCTAGTGCCTGGTTTGCTTTTTTTATGGCCTTGCTAACCTGTGTCATAACTTTTAGTGATTTGTGTATTTGTACTCCGAGATCCCCTTGTTCCTCTACCCCACCTAGACTCCCACCCTCATGTGTTTATCTAGCTTCCCCTTAAATGCATCTTTGCTATTCGCCTCAACCACTCCCTGTGGTAGCAAGTTCCCCATTCTCACCACTCTCTGGGTAAAGATGTTTCTCCTGAATTCCCTATTAGGATTTATTAGTGACTATCTTATATTTATGGCCCCTTAGTTTTGGACTCACCCACAAGTGGAAACACCTTCTCTCCGTCTACCCTATCGAACCCTTTCATAATCTTAAGGCTTTATTTCCGGGCAGTGGAAACACTACAAGTTGATCTGTCTGAATGTGGCCAGGTTGTGATTTTTGTTCAGTCCGTAAGGGGGACCCCGAGCTTCCGGTCGCCTGTCCACTTTAATTCTCCGCTCCACTCCCACCTCACCGCCCTCGGCCTCTTGTATTGTTCCACTGAAGCTCAACGTAAGCTCGAGGAACAGCACCTCATCTTCTGATTAAGTACTTTACAGCCTTCTGGATTCAGAGTTCAACAATTTCAGATCATAACCTCGGCCCCCATCATATATATATTTTTTATCCACACTTTTTGTCTTGTGTTTTTTTTTCTTCTCTCCCACGTGGCAGCTGTCTTTCATGCGGCCAGCGCAATTCACACTTCATCTAGAGCCATCTTTTGTTTCTGAACCTGTCCCATTACCATCTCCTTTTGCCTTGAATATCTCTCAATGTCTCTTAATCTCTCCTGCCTTCTATCCTATCACAGACCTTCCCTTTTGTTCTTTCATCCCCTCCCCCCTTTCCCTGCCCTACACTTGCTTAAAAATCTGTTCCATCTCCTGCTTTTTTCCAGTTCTGACGAAAGGTCATCGACCTGAAACGTTAACTCTGTTTCTCTCTCCACAGATGTTGCCTGACCTGCTGAATATCTCCAGCATTTCCTGTTTTTATTTCAGATTTCCAGCATCTGCAGTATTTTCTTTTTGTATTTGTGTGTTTTTTGTTTCTTGTGTTGCCCATACAGCAGAGCAGAGCAGGCTGTGACGGAAGTGAACGTATGATGGAGCACACGGAGGTGTGGAAGGCCGGGCCAACTGGAAAGCAAAGAGATTCTTCGTGACCATCAGTCAAACAAAATCCCCCCCCCCCCCCCATCTCCAATATTTTTATAATAAAAGTGTTTGTAGAAAATGCAGCAAAGTGAACAATTGTCTCTTCGCGCCCCGAAGAGTTTTCACTCAGGTGTTGCTCACAGCAGCGTCCGAGAGATGAATCTTTAATTCCTGGAGACTCCAGGACAATGCAGCGGGACCGGGAGGAGATCTACCCAGTCTGGCCTATACCTGACTCCAGACCCACAGCGATGTGGTTGACTCTTAACTGCCCTCGCAATTTGGCCTAGCCATTGTCAGTTGTCAAGAAGGCAGCTCACCATCGCCTTCTCGAGGGCAATTCGAGATGGGCAATCAACATCCTGGGCGGGGCGGGGGTCACCATTGACCAGAAACTTAACTGGACCAGCCATATAAATACTGTGGCAACAAGAGCAGGTCAGAGGCTGGGCATTCTGTGGCGAGTGTCTCACCTCCTGACTCCCCAAAGCCATCTACAAGAAACGTGGGGAATGTGATGGAATACTTTCCACTTGCCTGGATGAGTGCAGCTCCAACAACACTCAAGAAGCTCAACACCACCCAGGACAAAGCAGCCTGCTTGATTGGCACCCCATCCACCACCTTAACCATTCACTCCCCCCACCACCGGCGTACCGTGTGTACCATCTACAAGATGCACTGCAGCAACTCGCCAAGGCTTCTAACTTTATCTTATATTGATGGCCTCTAGTTATGCCCTTCCCCACAAGTGGAAACATTCTCTCTGTGTCCACTCTTTTTAAAGACCTCTATTGGACTCAAGGAGTGTAGCCACCTTCTTGAGGGCAACTAGGGATGGGCAATAAATGCCGGCCTTGCCAGCGATGCTCACATCCCATGAACGAATCAAAAAACAATCCTGGAGGGTTGGCAATCCTAGATTGGGCAGAGACAAGCTACGCACACTACCTCCCGCACAGCGCGTTCCAGGTTACACTTTCATTTGGTCTCATACCAAACGAGAAAAACACATCCTCAATGGCCACCGCCGGCTCAAGTTGGGTTGGGCCAGGACGCTTCTAAATCATACGTGCAGCCAACAAAATGTTTACACTCAGCCTAAACAGGTCTTAAAATGCTTCAGGAGACGGTTCTACGAAACCTCCCCGCTCTACAACCCGTGTCACAACTGCACCCACGTACTGTGCTTATTTTCAGGTCACTGCCCCGTGACGTTTTTTTACTGGAGGCAGTCAAGCCACTGGGGTCGCGATCGGAAGGATCTGGGGGACCAGAGTCACTAGCCTCTATCTCAATGGGCTCAGAGGAACCAGGAGAAGATGGCACACTCATGCTCCGCAAGGGGAGCTACAGAGCCAGGATTGTCCAGGAGTCTTCAGGATTGTCCGAGAGTTTCAATCTCCTTGACTCCACTGCGAGCAACCTGGATGATCATAGGGGCAATAAAATGAAATGGTGTGGGGGGTTTTTACATTTTCTTTAAACACTTTTGTTTATTAGTTTTAAAATATTGGAGATGGGGAGAAAAGAAAGGCTGTTTGACTGGGTTGGAGGCAGGAGGTCAGGTGATGATACCTCCATGAAGATGTCCAACCAGCATTGGCAGCCCAGTACAGAGCTGTGCACCCAAGTGGCAATCAAAGAGTATCAATGCTTCTTCTCCTCAGAACCTCTCTCAAGTCTTCCAGGTCTTCTTTTTTTCCAAAACAACTTTGGAGGTTGGGTTGAGACAAAGTGAATCAGAGGAGGCATTTTACACCAATGCATCTGTCGCTCACATTGGGGCTGCTCTCTGTGAAGCAGTCTCCAGATAAACAAGGTGACAAACTGACAGCCTGACAGATTCAACTCGAAGTGCTTCTGGTGCGATCAATGCTAATTGGTTAGCGATTACAGAGAATATTAATACGTCAATGCCCGCCGGTGTCATCGCGGCAATCTGGAGCTCGCCTGTGGAGCCATTCTGCTCCGTGATGCAGTTTCTAGCCACAGAACAAATGCGGAGTCCACCCAACACCGAGACAATGAGACTGCGGGGAAATGGATTTAAAGTGACCAGAACATCTCAGCATATGGGATACTTGCCTTCATTAGCCAAGGCATAGAATATAAGAGCAGGGAGGTTATGATGGAGCTGTACAAAACGCTAGTTAGGCCACAGCTGGAATACTGTGCGCAGTTCTGGTCGCCACACTATAGGAAAGATGTGATTGCATTGGAGAGGGTGCAGAGGAGATTCACCAGGATGTTACCTGGGCTGGAGCGCTTCAGCTATGAAGAGAGACTGGACAGGCCGGGGTTGTTTTCCTTAGAGCAGAGACGGCTGAGGGGGGACCTGATTGAGGTGTACAAAATTATGAGGGACATAGATAGGGTAGATAGAAAGCAACTTTTCCCCTTTAGTAGAGGGGTCAATAACAAAGGGGCATAGTTTCAAGGTAAGGGGCAGGAGGTTTAGAGGGGATTTGAGGAAAAACTTTTTCACCCAGAGGGTGGTTGGAATCTGGAACTCACTGCCTGAAAGGGTGGTAGAGGCAGGAACCCTCACAACATTCAAGAAGCATTTAGATGAGCACTTGAAACGCCATAGCATACAAGGCTATGGACCAAGTGCTGGAAAATGGGATTAGATTAGACAGGGCTTGATGGCCGGCGCGGACACGATGGGCCGAAGGGCCTCTTTCTGTGCTGTATAACTCTATGGCCTAGAAATTCAGTATAGCCACTTTTGGGGCGGAAAAGTCGGGCGGCCGCTAAAGTTTGCGCCCGGCGCAAAGTCGAGGCCACTTCGCCGATATTCAGTAGCTTCGCCCTAAGAGTTTGCTCGAGCGCTAAAACTGGCGTTCCACAGCTATCTTTAGGCGCAAAGCCGGCGGTGCTGAGCTAAACCGCCGAGGCCGGGCGCAGCGCAGGTGCGGTCATTTCTTGATTGACAGCAGACACCCTGGCGCCGGCCAGCTCTTAAAGGGGGAAGGGTCGAGTTCATCTGCTGCTACGCCCTGGACACTGCAGCCCTCCAGCTAGGCCTAAACACTGCTGCTGAACAGAAATAGCGCCGGGAAAGATGCAGAAGGCCCGTGAACGAGCGCAGCGCTTCTCTGGCCATGGTTTGAAGCTGCTGGTTGGGGCTTTGGAGAGGAGACGCAAACACCTGTTCCTGGACAGTGGGAAGAAGCCTGCGACCAGCGTCTACAGGAAAGCCTGGAGGGAGGTCGCCATCAGGGTGACAGCCAACAGCGAGGTCCCCAGGAACTCTGTCCAATGCAGAAAAAAGTTCAATGACCTCACCAGGATTGTCAGGGTGAGTACCCTTTCCAGTGTCCTCCTCATCCTTGCATGTGCACCTCACATTATGGGCAAAGGGACCTGAAAGCCCTAATGGCCAGCCCTCATCCAGCAGCTATGGGATTGGCATGAACATCAATTGCACATTCTGCACTTTCCACACTGGCCAAGCTATTCGACCATGGGAGGCAGTGCACACCAGATCAGGGCTCCACACTGGCCAAGCTATTTGACCATGGGAGGCAGTGCACACCAGATCAGGGCTACACACTGTACTTAGAGGCCGTCCTTTCTCTTGCAGGCCAAGCTGGCCCACAATCAGAAGAGCCGGACTGAGACCGGGGGAGGCGGTCCCCAGATCCAGCAGCTCACTGACCTGGAAGAGCGCGTGGGTCGCCTCATGGGAGCCCGGGTGATTGGCCCCGTTGCCAGTGGAGATGCCGACCCTGTTCTGGGCACCAATGGTAAGGACATCACCTTTTGGACCTCTCTTGTCCCACTTGAGCATCAGATCTACATCCTTTGCCACTGTCCGACCAATGCGCTGAATGCCACCACTCATGCCTCCCTCGCTGACGCCCTCTCCTCAATCTAAAGCTACTCTTGCCCCTTCCTGCTTTCAGATGGTGAGGAGGAGGTCCCTGAAGCTGCCACTGACAGCCCCTCGGAAGAGGAGGAGGAGGAGGAGGAGGAAGAGGAAGAGGAAGAGGAAGGCGGCCCATCAGGGGAACCCTCACCCGCGCCAGGGGATGCCAATGTAGGGGACACGTCTTCCCTGGAGGAGAGCGTGGGGGAAGTGTCGGAGGGGAGTGTCGCTCCTGGGACCAGTGGCGTGCAGCAACGCAGGGGGTGTGCGGTTGCTCAGCGGCCTTCTTCCCAGATGGGTGTAGTTGCTGGGCCCAGTGGCATCCAGCAACGCGGGAAGGGTCGGCCAGCTCGGCGGCCTTCTCCCCAGAGGGAGAGTCCGGCCTCCAGTCCGGCGACGGTCAACTCCGAGGAGCTGCGCCTCCTCGATCAAATGTCCGTGGACTCGGAGCGCCGGCACACTGAGCTCATGGGGGTTGTGGCACGGATGCCTGAGGCCATCGAGTCCCTGGCTCATAGTGTGGCCGAGTTTGGGGCCTCACAGGCCAGGAGTTTGGAGCTATTCGGGGCAGCACAGGACGCGAGTCGTGCCGAATTCGTGGCAGCACAGGCAGTGAGTGGGCAGGTGATCAGTGGTGCCGTGCAGTCACTGGCTGGTCTGCTGCGGTCACAGACCAGGGCAGCATGGGCACTCACTGCTGCCACACTCGTTGCGTCAGCCAGGCATTGCCAGGACACCCGCCGTGCTGTAGCAGCACAGCGGTCTGTCGTTCGGCACATGGCAGCGCATGCTGCAGTGCGGGCCCGGGCGAGTGCCAGTGTGTCACTTGACCAGCGGCAGCCTGCCATACGCCAGCTTGCCCCCATTCCTCCAGCCGCCACTGTCACTCCCCCAGTGGAGCTGCCACGAGATGCTGGTCCGACTGATGCTGGCCAGCCACAGCTGCAGCATTCACCAGCCGGCCCCTCGAGGCCCAGACCTCGTCTAGGCCGACCCCCAAGGGCATCTGCCGTGACGACATGTGCCCCTCAGGAGCCTTCCCCCAGCCTTGCAGCAGCCACTGGGCACGGTTTGAGGAGGAGCAGCAGGGCGGCCAGGGGCCGCCAAAGGCTGGACAAGGAATCGCCCTCGCGGGCCACAAAGCAGAGGGTGTGGACAAATGTTTGTTTATATTGGGATGGTTGTTTTGTTTCTGGGGATGGTTGTCTTGTTTCTGGGGATGGTTGTTTTGTTTCTGGGGATGGTTGTTTTGTTTCTGGGGATGGTTGTTTTGTTAAGGCCGAGGATGAAGGCCATTTTTGTTCAAATGTTTTGTTATTCCTCCCCAGGTTGTGGGAGTGAGTCATGTGTGTGACTGTTTTTTGGGGGGTGTTGTCTGTTTTTGGGTTTCATGTGGGAAGGGCCCTGAGTTTGTTCAATAAAGCATTTTATTTATTCATATTGTCCATGTTTGATCTTTGAAGTGTTTGTTGCCTTAAGCGGCTGAGGGCTTGCGGAGCGGCTGCATTCATGTTCTTTCATTGGCACAAGCCATGCCCTGACAGGGGGCCTAGAAGTGACGTTCAATAAGCCGCCGACGGGCGGCCCTTGGACCTTGTGCCTCCCTCCTGGCCTGGTACTCCTCCTCCTCCTCCTCCTCCTCCTCCTCATGCTCCTCCTGCTCCTCCTCCTGAGGTGGTGCTCCAGCGTGAGGTGGCAGTGCCTGAGTCCTGCGGATAGCCAGGTTGTGCAGCATGCAGCAAACGACCACGAACTGGGAGACTCGCTCCGGCGAATACTGCAGAGATCCGCCGGAACGATCCAGGCAGCGGAACCGTTGCTTGAGGACGCCAATTGTTTGTTCTATGATGTTCCTAGTCGCTTGATGGCTCTCGTTGTATACCTCTTCAGCAGGGGTCCTGGGCGCGTGGAGCGGGGTCATGAGCCAGGTACACAAAGGATAGCCTTTGTCCCCGATAAGCCATCCTCTTGGGTGAGGCTGTGCCTGGAAGATATCAGCCACAGTAGTCTGTCGCAGGATAAAGGCATCGTGGCTGCTGCCTGGAAAGCGGGCATTGACAGCTAGGATGCGCTGCCTGTGGTCACACACCAGCTGTACGTTGAGGGAATGGTAGCCCTTCCGGTTGCGGTAATCCTCGGGATGGTCCAGAGGTGCCCGCAAAGCCACATGCGTGCAGTCAATGGCGCCCTGCACCATGGGGAAGTCCGCGATTCTTGCAAATCCCACTGCACGCTGCTGCTGCCTCTCCAGGGTCATGGGGAAGGAGATGAATTGGCGTCTCCTTCTGAAAAGGGCATTGGTGACCTGGTGGATGCAGCAATGGATGGCGAACTGGGATATGTTAGCAATGTCCCCAGCAGCTGATTGGAAGGAGCCGGTGGCATAGAAGTTCAGAGCCACCGTCACCTTCACTTCCACCGACAGAGACGTCCTGCAACTCAGCTGTGGACGCAGATCTCTGTGAAGCAGATGGCAGATCTCTGCAACCACCTCCCTTCTGAATCACAGCCTCCTAACACATTGCGCGCCAGTCATGTTGAGATACGAGACCTGCTGGCGGTATTGCCTGAGTGGGTAAGGCCCACATTGCCGACGCCTGTTGCCCCCTCTGCGTCTAGCCGGGGCTGCCCCTCTAACCCAGCGTCTGCAAACCCTTCCGACATAATCCTGAAACTCAGCATTGGCACCCCATGCAGCCCCCATAATATGCTGGCAAACAATGAGATATCAGTGAAGGCGAATTGCAAAGCTCTGGCCTGAAGCCAAAAATACCTGTCCTAGTGTTGACCCAAAGCAGTAAGCTCCCTTCCTTGGTTTTTTCAAAAAATCCGTTGCACAAGAGTGATTGCTGCAAAATGGCAGCCCTTTATAGTGCAGGGTAAATGCCCTTTAATTTGCGCTCCCCGCGGCCCACTTCGGCTGTGCACCGTTCCACTCCACAGTCGTTAGGGCCACCCGGCGCACAATGGGCCGGCGCAACTGAAGTTCCGGTTTGGGGCGCACAAAGGGCGTTGCATGAGGAAATGACGTCATAATCTGCGCGCACAGCAGGGCGCGCGTAAAGACTTTGCGCCGGCGCTAAATGTCTACTGAAGTTGGGGCGAGGCGCAGATCGCGCTGCGCCCGGGCGCTAAGCGCCTAGCGCTCGAGATCTACTCCTCCTAAGGCGCTAACGGCTGGCGCACGCAACTGAATTTCTAGGCCTATGACTCTATGACTCAGGAACTGGAGGAGCCTCGGACCGCACCAGCCACAGTGCATGAACCCTGCCCGCCCCCTCGCCCCCCCCCCAAAAAATGAGCACGCCCGAATTTCTACTCCACATCATCAAGAAAACCTGCCCTACTGAAATACATGACTCGGTTAAAGTTTTATGTTACAGAAAGCACGAACACCGTCCATTACACGGAATTAATTTCGATGAATGTAATACCAGACAGCATAATATATCGTTCTTGATCAGTGTAGAACTCTACCGCACTCGCTGTTCTAGGTCAGAGTGACGCTCTCAGCATACTAGACACAAAAGGCGTCAAGGGGTATGGGGAGAGAGCGGGAATATGGTATTGAGGTAGAGGATCAGCCATGATCATATTGAATGGCGGAGCAGGCTCGAAGGGCCGAATGGCCGACTCCTGCTCCTATTTTTTCTGTTTCTATACTTGCGGACTAAACCAGAACTAGGGACCATAATTATAAGATAGTCACTAATAAATCCAATAGGGCATTCAGGAGAAACTTCTTTACCCAGAGGGTGATGAGAATGTGGAACTCGCTACCACAGGGAGTAGTTGAGGCGAATAGTATCGATGCATTTAAGGGGAAACTAGATAAACACATGAGGGAGAAAGATATGCTGATAGGGTGAGATGAAGAAAGGTGGGAGGAGGCTCAAGTGGAGCATAAACACCGGCATCGACCTGTTGGGCTGAATGGCCTGTTTCTGTGCTGTAAATACTTTATCACAATTGATAATCAGATGATTATCACATTGCTGTTTGTGGGAGCTTGCTGTGTGCAAATTGGCTGCCATGTTTCCTACATTACAACAGTGACTCCACTTCAAAAAGTACTTCATTGGCTGTAAAGTGCTTTGAGACGTCCAGTGGCCATGAAAGGCGCTGTAGAAATGCAAGTCTTTCTTTCTTTTATAACATTGTTCTAGTTCTAGACTATCGCAGGGCTCTCAAATGCAACACTGTTCTCGATGAGTGCTGCACTCCATAGCCCAATAGCTGTCTAGGTTGTTTGGGCGTAACCGTTGCTTTGGATCAATACATCACTCCGCTGTTCTAAATCAACGCGGCACACCACAACTGTTCATCAATCGATCATAGACAGGACAACTCATTCTAGACTGGGTCAAAATCCTGGAACTCCCTCCCTAACAGCACTGTGGGAGTACCCTCACTACACGGACTGCAGCGGTTCAAGAAGGCGGCTCACCACCACCTTCTCAAGGGCAACTAGGGATGGGCATTGCCAGCGACGCCCTGATCCCATAAATGAATTTAAAAGAAAAATCAATATAGATCGTGCAATGTAACATAGAATTTAGACCAGTGTGATGCTCTACAATATAATGCACTGTTCCAGATGTACAACATACCACAGCAGAACGCAGTGATCCAATTCAACATAATAACCTATTCAAAATACTAATTAATGTTACGATCGCACTGTGATCTTTTGCTGGTTGGTCATGTAGCGTAAAGGGTTGTGGAAGCGGCTCGGGCAGTGGTGAGACAGTGTTTATGGTGACACAAGTGAGAGAGATGCTTCCTGGCTGTGTGTTCCGAGTATTACTTTCACTAATGAGGTGCATCAGTTCAGAGGCCACTTGCTCTTTCCCTGCTGATGATTTGAACCACCTCATGCGATGGAAATAATACAGTATAATCAGCGTTCACAAGGCTCCTTCAAAAGAGCAAGGCTCTAATTAAGTAGGAAGCAGGAACACAAGTGATTGTTGTTTTTTTGCAAAAGGCCGAGATCACAGGCCATGCTTTTCTCGTTGCAGCCTGGCCCCCATCACTTCCTGCCAGTTCATTACCGCCAACCCCACGTCGTTGAGAAGAAATGTCGTTCGCAAGCAGCTCGGTGGAGTTCGAGGGGCATCTGGGCAGAGCAAGAGGCAGCCGGCAGCGGTGGAAGGAGCACTGTGGGAGTACCATCACCAGTGTGGGTTGGGACACTGGGTGAAAGCGGCAGGTTTATTAGTTCCGCCCTTGCATCTACTTTGGAAAGACGGGAAGCGGAGGGGTGGGGAAGGATTAAAAAAAAACAATCGGAGTTGCTAATAATCTCATCATTCCACATGGCTTCATCCAATCTGCTCTGTATCAGGTGGTGAAAACAGCTGTGCCCCAATTTACCACAGGTGTCCTTCAACGGAAACGAACACCTGTGTGGCTGCGTCTATTTGAAGTTTGTTTTCGAGCCACCCTTTGTTCTGCATCACCCGAGACCTGGTTGCCCATAGCGATCCGATAATAACGCCACATTTTCTTTTAAGTGTCACCTGTCACAAGATTACAGGATTAATGATTCTTGGTTTCGCTGCTCGCCTCACAGTCGTCTGTAATTCTAAATGCGCCAACCAATGTGCTGTCCTATTACCACCTCCTCTCGCCTTGAATATCTCTTATTGTCTCTCAATATCTCTTAATCTCTCCTGCTTTCTGTCCTATTGTGGCGGTTCCACCGGGTGTCCCTTACACATATTAATGTATATAATTCACTTTAACCTAACTGTACGTGTATTACTTACCTGTTTGGGCCATTGCCCCTTTAACTTACCCGTGGGGGCCGTTGCCCCTTTAAGACGTGCCCTAGCGCGCTGACGTCATGTCACGCATTGCATGACGTACGTGCGGCAGCCGCCGGCCCGACTCGGCTTTCCAGGGCGGCCGCCGGCACAGCCCGGCCTACCGCGACTTCGGCCGCATCGGCCGGCAGGCATAAGCGACGCGATCCCCCGCTTGGCCTCCAGCTCCCGCTACCGCGGTCGCGACTTCGGCCTCAACGGCCAGCCTACGCACCGGGTGAACGTGCCGATGTATCGGCGCAGGTCACGTGACCGCCCCAAGCGCGGGCCAACGCGCTAACGTCAGGACGCGGTCACGTGACACCCGAAGAGCGGGAAAACGCGACCGAGCGTGATGACATCATCACGCTCTCCCGAGGACTACGGACTCAGTCCTCATGGAGTCCCCGTCGGGGTAAGACCTATCTCGCATTGCTCCTGTGTGAAGCCAGCTTACCTGTTGTATTTCGTCAGTTCCAGTTAATAAACAACTTAGTGATTATTCATCCGAACTCGAACTAAATTATTTAGTAGGCATTCGTCCCGAGAGGTCAACACGAATACCTACACTATCACTGACCTTCCCTTTGGTTCTTTCATCCCCTCCCCCTTTTCCCAACCCCTAAACCTGCTTTCCATTTCCTGCTTTCTTTCCAGTTCTGACGAAAGGTCATCGACCTGAAACGTTAACTCTGTTTCTCTCTCCACGGATGCTGCCCAGGCCTGCTGAGGTTTTCCAGCGTTTTCTGTTGTTATTTTGGATTTAGATGACGCTGCCTATTCCCGTTCAATAGCAAACTGATTCTGATGTCAGGAGTTTGCAGTGAAGCACTAACACCAGTCCTGTCCTGTGTTGCACTGCAAGGCTTCTTTTATTGTTGATAAGCCAAGCCCCAGAGTCCAGGGGGGGTGATTTTCCCAGCCCTGGGGAGGCAGGTTTGGAGGCGGGACTGCTGGGAAAATGGCAGAAACTGGGAGCGGGTACCGACCCCGCTCCCAACCCGCCTCCGTGCCATCTTCCCGGGAGGCGGGTCCCCGAGTCGCGCAGGGACCCGTCTCCTCGAGGTGGGAAGGGGATTAGAGCCAATTAACTGCCTGTTAACAGGTAGTTAACAGGCAGTTAAGAGGCTTATCCCCATTTTACCCCTGCAAGTGCGGGCTTCTCGACGGCTGCGAACCGCGCCAGGGTCAGCGAGGCGAGCAGTTGGTCTGCGGGGGTGAGAGGGGTCGAAAAGTCCGCTGTAGAGTGGTAAGTATGAGAGGGGAGTGGAAAGTGTTAGAAAAAGTTTACTTACTTTTGTTTCTTCCTGTAGGCTTCAACTGATGAGGATCCGGAGGTGCCTCATCTCAATGGCAGAGATGACAGAATGGCTGCTACATTCTCAGATGCAGCAGC
The DNA here is from genome assembly GCF_052327205.1 of Somniosus microcephalus. Lineage (NCBI taxonomy): Eukaryota > Metazoa > Chordata > Chondrichthyes > Squaliformes > Somniosidae > Somniosus > Somniosus microcephalus. The sequence goes on along the minus strand of NC_141015.1, from coordinate 36,978,015 downwards.
CATCTGATTTCTGCTGAGGAAAGAGGTTTGGTGAGTCTTCAGTGCAAGGGCTCACCTTAGAACAGAGATTGTCAGTGATTGACAGCTTCTCAAAGCTGTCAAACGCTGACAATGCATCTGTCAAAAAATTGACAGATGAAACGTCATATGCTGACGTCCTCTGTCACCGGCTTTCCCTTAATTGGCCGGCTAAGCCCATAGGGCGGGCTTAACAAGGTCAATCAAGGGAAAATAGCGTGGGTTGGCTGGACGTCATTGGGGGCGGGACTGAAACCCGAAAAATGCAGTCCCACCCCCAGCGTGTCCCCATTGATAAAATCCAGCCCCAGGACACCGCCAAGAATGAAAGGAGTAATGAAAGAAAGGCTTGCATTTATATAGTGCCTTTCGCAAGGTCCCACAAACAGTGTGATAATGAGCAGATAGTCTGTTTTAGTGATATTGATTGAGGGATAAATATTGGCCCCAGGACATCGGGGAGAACACCCCTGCTCCTCTTCAAAATAATGCCATGGGATCTTTTTACATCCACCTGAGAGGTTTAATTTCATCATCCTAAAGATAGCACCTTCGACAATGCAGCACTCCCTCAGTACCATACTGGAAGTGTCAGCCTAGATTTTTGTGCTCAAGTCTCTGGACTGGGAACTTGAACCCACAACCTTCTGACTCAGAGACGAGGGTGCTACCAACTGAGCCGCCTGACAGAAGGAAGAATCACTTCACTTAAAGGAGTGACAAATGTTTGGAATAATCTGACCAGTAGGAGCAGTAGAGGCAAAAATACGAGGCACGGTCAAAATGTGACGGGATATTAATATTCCAATTCGGACCCTGTCGCGATATTATTTTGTTCATTTACCATCCTTTGAGTAAAGATATTTCTTTTAAGATCTGTTGTGAGTTTCCTTCTACTATTTTAAATGTACGCTCCTGCTCCTACTGCCCTGAGGTACCTTGAATGAATATTCTGGGATCACCTTATCGATCTCATTTAATATTTTGTGGTCAGCAATGAGTCTCATTGAACCTTCTTGTCTCCAGATTCAGAACTTAAGCTGCTCTAATCGTTCCTCACAGTTCCTCTCCTTTATAATTCTTGAGGTCATCCAAAACTCGGCTGCCCGTGTCCTAACTTGCACCAAGTCCCGTTCGCCCATCACCCCCTGTGCTCGCTGACCTACATTGGCTCCCAGTTAAGCAGCGCCTCGATTTCAAAATTCTCATCCTTGTTTTCAAATCCCTCCATGGCCTCGCCCCTCCCTATCTCTGTAATCTCCTCCAGCCGCACAACCCCCCCGAGATAATCTGCGCTCCTCTAATTCGGCCCTCTTGAGCCTCCCTGATTATAATCGCTCAACCATTGGTGGCCGTGCCTTCTGTTGCCTGGGCCCCAAGCTCTGGAATTCCCTGCCTAGACCTCTTTCCTCCTTTAAGATGCGCCTTAAAGCCTACCTCTTTGACCAAGCTTTTGTCCTAATATCTTATGAGGCTCGGTGTCAATTTTTTTGTCTTATATCAAATCAAATCAAATCAACTTTTATTGTCATTGTTAGTGCACAAGTGCACTACAACGAAATGTAGGCTTGCGGCTCCCGAGAGTGTACATTTGGATTAAGACATTTAAACATTCAACATACATTTGGCTTGTAGTATATTAACATAAACATAACCCTAATAAAGTGCATTGGCAGATGTGCAGGCTTTAGAGTTTCTTTGTGGAGTTCAGTAGGATGACAGCCCTGGGAAAGAAGCTGTTACTAAATCTGGTCGTACGGGTGCGAATGCATCTGTAGCATCTCCCAGATGGCAGGAGGGTGAACAGACCATGGCTGGGGTGGGTAGGGTCTTTGATGATGGACCGTGCCCTCCGTAGACAGCGTTTCTGGTATATGTGCTCTATGGTCGGTAGCCGGGTGCCGGTAATTCGTTGGGCAGTTTTGACTACCCGCTGCAGGGCTTTCCGGTCCTGTGCAGCGCCTTGGGATGTTTTACTACGTTAAAGGCGCTATATAAATACAAGTTGTGCTGTTGTCGTTGCTGCTTTGCTCTGCACCGTCTCCTATGCATGTATGAAGTGCAATGATCAGCACATCAGCCCAGTGTGCTAGAAAGCCTCAACGTGACCTCCGCCCACTTACACTGCACCGCACTGGCGATATATCCCAATGTTCAATTTGCATTTTTAATTGCATCTCCTGGAAACTGACAAGACTGCCGACACTCTCCAAGGTCCCAGGGATTTTACTTTAATTAGTGTTTCGTGAGGGACAATGTCAGACGATTCCTAGAGGTGCGACTAAGCGGCATTGGGAATTCCGCTGTCTATTTTGTTTGTAATTTCCTTGAAGAAGTCCAAGAGGTTTGTCAGTCAGGTCCTTCCCTTGCTCCCTCTGCCACCACCACCCCCTGCCCCCAAGCCATGCCGAACATTTCCGGTTAAGCTATATCATCAATGGTAGAAGTTTGGAACTCTCTTCCACAAACAGCAGTTGATGTTAGATCAATTGTTAATTTTAAATCGGAGATTGATAGCTTTTCATTGACCAAAGGTATTAAGGGATATGGGGCGAAGGCGGGTGGATGGAGTTAGGTCGCAGATCAGCCATGATCTCATTGAATGGCGGAACAGGCTCGAGGGGCTGAATGGCCTCCTCCTGTTCCTATGTTCCTATAACTAACCCTCCCCCCCAGCAATAGACGGCACTTATGGAACCAAACATACCCTCGTCTCCCAGCAGCACCTACAGATCCGAACCTTCTCCAAGCTCTGGAAATCCCTGCCTAAACCTCTCTACATCTCTCTCCTCCTTTAAGACACTCCTTAAAACCTACCTCTTTCACCAAGCTGCTGGTCACTTGTCCCAATATCTCCTTCTGTGACTCGGGGTCAAATTTTGTTTGATTTACACTCCTGTGAAGCACCTTGGGAGTGTTTTACTATGTGAAAGGCGCTATATAAATGCAAGTTGTTGTTGTTGTATGGAACTGGGACCAATCACCTCCCCTCCCAGCAACAAACACCACCTTTGGAACCAGGACTAAAACACCTCTTCCCAGCATGGGGCAGCGTCTGTGCAATTGGAATTGGAACCAGTTCCCCTCCTCACCCTCAACAAGGGACAGGCGAGGGTGGAGGGTGGGCAGTATAGCCAATGGTGCCACTATAAGCCAGTGCCGTCTGTTGCAGTAGGCAAAGCAGCCCTTCAACCTTGAATGCTGACCTCGCTGCTTTAACAACACTCGATGCCAGGACCGTAAAGATGATGCTAAGGTGCAAATGACGGGAAATCCATCGGATGACGTTTACCTGCCATTAAACTTCAATATATTTGCCTAAACATGGCTAGACTTATTCAATCTAGTATACTGTATTCGCTGCTCACGATGTGGTCTCCTCTACATTGGGGAGACCAAATGCAGATTGGGTGACCGCTTGGCGGAACACCTCCGTTCAGTCCGTAAGGGTGACCCCGAGCTTCCGGTCGCCTGTCATTTTAATTCACCGCCCCATTCCCACTCAGACCTCACCGTACTCGGGCTCTTGCATTGTTCCACGGAAACCCAGCGTAAGCTCGAGGAACAGCACCTCATCTTCCGATTAGGCACTTTACAGCCTTCCGGACTCAATATCGAGTTCAACAATTTCAGATCATAACCTTGGCTCCTATTACATTTTGACATATATTTTTTATCCACACCTTTGTTTTGGCCCTTTCCCCCCCACCTTTTTTTCTCTCCCACATGGCAGCTGTCTCTCAATCTGCCAGCGCATTTCACACCTAATCTAGAGCCGTCTTTTGTCTCCACTAGTCCTATCACCATCTCGTCTGGTTTTGAATACCTCTTAATGTCTCTTCACTTCTCTTTTGTTCTCTCATCCCCATTTCCCAGCCCCCAAACTGGCCTTTTAATCTGTTTCATTTCCTGTGTTTTTTCAGTCCCGACGAAGGGTTTCGACCTGAAACGTTGACTCTATTTCTCTCTCCACGGACGTTGCCTGGCCTGCTGAGTTTTTCCAGCATTTTCTGTTGTTATTTTAGACATATTCGATGCTCGTCATCACTTCTGACAGGAAATACCAAAAGTGTGTTTGTATGCTGGGGGAGTCGCAAGACATCCTCCTGGACCACCCGCCACCCCATCACTGCACATAACCGGACAGTAGCGAGGCTAAATATCCAGCCACAAGAGTCATCAAGCTCTCTGTTTAAGATATCACAGCCAAGCAGCATCCAAACACGTACACTTTACAGCAGGGCTGGCAGCATACCAGCCACAACTAGGGCCCACAGGTGTCGGCCATGGCTCAGTGGGCAGCACCCTCGCCTCTGAGTCAGAAGGTCATGGGTTCAAAACCCACTCCAGGGACTCAAGCACATAAAGCTAGGCTGACACTCCCAGCGCAGTGCTGAGGGAGCGCTGCACTGTCGGAGGTGCCGTCTTTTGGATGAGACAATAAACCGAGGCCCCGACTGCTCTCTCAGGTGGACGTAAAAGATCCCATGTCACCCTTCCAAGAAGAGCAGGGGAGTTATCCCCGGTGTCCTGGCTTATATTTATCCCTCAACCAACATCACTAAAACAGATTATCTGGTCATTATCACATTGCTGTTTGTGGGAGCTTGCTGTGTGCAAATTGGCTGCTGTGTTTCCCACATTACAACAGTGACTACACTTCAAAAAGTACTTCATTGGCTGTAAAGCGCTTTGGGACGTCCAGTGGTCATGAAAGGCGCTATAGAAATGCAAGTCTTTCTTTCTTTCCTAGTCTAGGGTATGAGGCCAACTGTAGTGGCCCATTGGAAATCAACTAACTCCGTCAGCACAGATTGCGATCGAACCTGTTCCATGTGCTTCAGTTCCACAGCTTGCCAACTGAGCCCATCATGGGCTCTCCTAGAAATTCCCCAACTCCAAACCTATTTCGATGGCTTTCCAGCTCCCAACAAGCTCGACACCATCCAGGACAAAGCAGCCCGCTTGATTGGCACCCCATCCACCACCTTAAACATTCACTCCCTCCACCACCGGCGCACCATGGCTGCAGTGTGTACCATCTACAAGATGCACTGCAGCAACTCGCCAAGGCTTCTTCGGCGGCACCTCCCAAACCCGCGACCTCTTCCACCGAGAAGGACAAGGGCAGAAGGCGCATGGGAACACCACCGCCTCCAAGTCACACACCATCCTGACTTAGAAATATACCGCTGTTCCTTCATCGTCGCTGGGTCAAAATCCTGAAACTCCCTCCCTAACAGCACTGTGGGAGTGCCATCACCACACGGACTGCAGCGGTTCAAGAAGGCGGCTCACCACCACCTTCTCAAGGGCAATTAGAGATGGGCAATAAATGCTGGCCTTGCCAGCGACGCCCACATCACAGAAACGAATAATTTTAAAAAAGTGTTCCTGCTATGGAGGAGCTACGACCTCAATAAGACCATAAGGCGATTCTTGCAGATCAGCAGGTAACCACCATAAAATCATTATCATTTCAACATCAAAAATGGCGGAGGAGCCCACAGTTGGCCCATGGCCCACACCTTGGACTTCTCCCACACACTGGCATAGGAGAGGAAAGTTGGCATCTAACTTTGGTTTTTCTGTTGCAGGGATAGGGAATGAAGCGTTTGAGCAACAGGTAAAGAGACACCATTTCGAAGTTCCATTATTCCAGTGCCATCTCCTCTTACTCTATCACCATTGCTATCTCGATTCTATTTGACCAGGGCCTCACTGCTGTTTCGATACACACTGCCCAAAAAACTGTTTTGCCACATCGAAATTCTTACGGACATGTAAGGTTTAGGTGTCCGCCTCGACTCAGCGGGTAGCCCGCTCACCTCTGAGTCAGAAGGTCATGGGTTCAAGTCCCACCCCAGAGACTTGAGCACACAAATCTAGGCCGACACTCCAGTGCGGTACTGAGGGAGTGCTGCACTGTTGGAGGTGCCACCTTTCGGATGAGACGATAAATCGAGGCCCCGGCTGCCCTTCCAGGTGGACATAGAAGATCCCGTGTACAGAGTAGAATTCTTCCCGGTCAGCATTGATACCTCAACCAACACCTATAACAGATTAAACTAGTCAATATCTCACTGCTGTTTGTGGGAGCTTGCTGTGCGCAAATTGGCTGCTGGGTTTCTTACATTTACAACAGTGACTACACTTCAAAAGTATTTCATCAGCTGTAAAACACTTTGGGATATCCTGAGGTTGTGAAAGGCGCTATAGAAATGCAAGTCTCTCTTTTATGGGGACAGAGAGTGGAAACTCAGCATAGGAATGATCGAGGGGCTGGGAGAGCGTGGAGGTTGGGAATGGTAGAACTAGAAATAATTGGTTTTGTTTTACTGGCGATATGGGGGGGGGGGTTGCGGATGGTGGTGAGAACTATGAGAAGTGCCATGAGGACATTTAAAGAAGAACTGTAGAATTCTACATAGCTTTAAACATAGAGCATTTTACCTGTAAAAATTAAAACAGGAATCTGTAAAAGCGCAAGACAGGGGAGGGATGTTACCCACCCACACCTTTATTGCTAGGAAGATCCCATAACAAGTATTCAAATTATTCCACATTAAAGAAAGGCAGATTTGCATTTCTATAGCGCCTTTCACGACCACCGGATGTCTCAAAGCGCTTTACAGCCAATGAAGTACTTTTTGAAGTGGAGTCACTGTTGTAATGTAGGAAACGCGGCAGCCAATTTGCGCACAGCAAGCTCCCACAAACAGCAATGTGTAAATGGACCAGATAATCTGGTTTAGTGATGTTGGCCAGGACACCAGGGAGAACTCCCCCTGCTCTTCTTCAAAATAGTGCCGTGGGATCTTTTACGTCCACCTGAGAGAGCAGAGGGGGCCTCGGTTTAACGTCTCATCCGAAAGACGGCACTGTTATGAGTGCACCTGACAGCCCGTCTCAGTGAGTAGCCTTTACTGACTATTTTGGAGGATGAGCAGTGGAATCGCTTTGCTGTGCCCACAGTTTTTCTCTCTCACTCACTATACTTAAGCCACATTACCACAGTGCCTGAACAGTCTACTGTCAATGCCACTGGCTTGAATTGAATTCGCGATGTGAGGCTCATTTACCTGCTCGGTGGTCCCAGTGTCAGCTGTTGCTAGGCGGCGAGAAATCTTCTAAAGGACGCCAGCAGGTCCTGCTGAGCCATTCTGGACGGAGTGCCGGTCCCTGCCGATTCCAGCGAGCTGTACTCCTGACAGCTCTGTGCAGAGAGGGGAGGGGAAGGGAGACTCTTTGACTGAGGAGGACTCTATTGAACAGACGGCAGAGGGTGAGACAGAGCAAGGACTGTACCATCTGAGAAGCCCTCGCACACAAGACTGTCAGCAGCAATCTAAAACTGAAGAGCGCCCGGGGCAAAAAAATAAATAAAAGAAGCAAATTTAGGCTTTCAGTCAAATTGCCGATAAACTGCTTCGCTCTGCCAGTTTGTGTGGTGTTCCGTCTCATTTCTTTTTCAAAGCTGTAGCGCTGTACTAAGTAGCAGTCTGCTGCCACAGCAAGAATTGTTAACTAGCCCACAGCAGTTATTGCTAAACATTTGCAAAGATATATATAGAATAGTGTGCGCGTGTGTGTGTTCAGGAGGGAATAGGGGGAGATCCAGGAACAATCACAAGGTAATAATCGAAACAAGGCCTTCGGATGATTTATGTTATGGAATAGTCACAGGGGAGTGCTGATCTAATCGATGGGGGAGGTGGGGCAGGTAGTTTATAGTCGGAATAATGGCTAGCCAGCAGTGGTCACAGGGCTATGATCTAATTGAGTTCAGGTGATTTGGGTAGAGATAATAAACTCTCGATATGCCTCACCAGACTCTAGTTAAACTCTGACCCAGAAAAAAAAGAAAGACTTTTATTTATATAGCGCCTTTCACGACCACCAGACGCCTCAAAGCGCTTTACAGCCAATGAAGTACTTTTGAAGTGGAGTCGCTGTTGTATTGTGGGAAACGCGGCTGCCAATCTGCGCACAGCAAGCTCCCACAAACAGCAAGGTGATGATGACCAGATAACTTGTTTTTGTTATGTTGGTTGAGGGATAAATATTGGCCCCAGGACACCGGGGAGAACTCCCCTGCCCGTCTTCGAAATAGTGCCGCGGGATCTTTTACGTCCACCTGAGAGAGCAGACGGGGCCTCGGTTTAACGTCTCATCCGAAAGACGGCACCTCCGACAGTGCGGCGCTCCCTCAGCACCGCACTGGGAGTGTGTGGTAAACCACTGTAGTTCACTGTGTTCACTTGTTGTTGTTGTTGTTGCTGTTGTTGTTGTTGTTGTCGTTCACTCTTGTTTCACTGTTACGTCTGACTATGCCTCAGCTGACTCCGCCCTCGGCTACCGAGTATAAGGACGGCCGCATGGCAGCTCCAGGCATTCGGTCGTCCACTAGAGGCATAGTCCTGATCTGTCTGAAGTGCAATTCAGTAGTTAATAAAAGCCTGTCGTTCTGAACTCTGCTCGGCCTCTTATTAGAATTGATAGCGCATCAATTTTATTAACTACTGAAAAAAAAAAAAATAATAATAACGATGCTGCAGATACTTAAGATCAAGTGCCTGGAACTCGACCCGCAAGAACCGGACTCGACTGCTAAGTTCTCGCACTGGCTGAACTGTTTTGAGTCCTTTCTGGCTGCATCCGGCGAGACCGTCGCCACCGACGCCGACAAGCTCAGGGTGCTGAATTCTAAAGTAAACCACCGAGCTTTTGCCCTTATCCGGGATGCTACGAGCTACCAGGGGGCTATCGACATTTTGAAGGAGCAATACGCACGTCCGGTCAACTATGTTTACGCAAGACATCTCCTGGGGTCTCGCAAACAACAGCCCAGGGAACCCACAGAAGCATACATACGGGCGCTGAAGGAACTCGGCCGAGCCTGCGAATGCAAGCAAGTATCAGCCACGGAACATACGGAGGAGCTCATCCGTGACGCCCTCGTTGCGGGCCTCAGGTCCACTCACACACGGCAGCGACTGCTGGAAAGTAGCAAGCTCGACCTGAAGAAGGCGATTTCACTCACCCTTTCGTTGGACGTAGCCCACCGGAACATGGAGGCCTACTCCCCGGACCGCGCGGCCGCCATCTTGGGACGCGGCGCTGCCACGGGCCCCGGCCTCAACTGCTGCAGCGATGTCCCGCCCGAGCCAGAAATGTTATTTCTGTGGCCAAACCAAACACCCCAGGGCGCGCTGCCCGGCGAAAAACGCGGTCTGCTCTGCCTGCGGTAAGAAGGGACACTACGCTGGCGTCTGCAGAAGTCAGAAGACCCCTACCTCCAGCAGCGCCGCGTGCGATTCGTGGGAGCGGCCATCTTGCCTTCCTCCAGCCTCGTGGGGATCGGGATCGTCATGGGCGCCGCCATTTTGTCCTTCTTCTCCGACGCCGCCATTTTGTCCGCCATTTTGCCAACGGGCCCCCGACTCACCCACCGCCGCCTCACCGGGGTTCTACAGCGACGCTCCCGACTCCACAGCGGCCTCCATTATGCTGGATCAATCCAGACCCCATCAGCTAGTCAGGTCCACGATGGACATCCAGGTAAATGGCCGCGCCACAACTTGCCTTTTTGATTCCGGGAGCACGGAGAGCTTCATACACCCTGATACGGTACGGCATTATTCCCTCTCGGTCCGGCCAACGCGCCATCGGATCTCCATGGCCTCAAAATCTCGCTCAGCAGACGTCGGCGGCTACTGCGTAGTGACCCTCTCGGTGAAGGGCTCCGTTTATAAAAATGTAAAGCTATTCGTCCTGCCACATCTCTGCGCTGCCGTTCTGCTGGGGTTGGACTTTCATTGTCACTTTAAGAGCGTCACCTTGACATACGGTGGACCTCTTCCCCCGCTCACTGTCTGCAACCAGCAGTTTTTAAATTGCCCGCCGCGCCCCACCTGTAGTCTCTCCACCCTCAAAATCACACCCCCCCCCTGTTCGCCAACCTCACCCGCGACTGCAAGCCTATCGCCACAAAGAGCAGGCGATACAGCACCGGGGACAGATCCTTCATAAGATCTGAGGTGACGCGGCTCCTGAAAGAGGGGATTATTGAGGATAGTACCAGCCCCTGGCGAGCTCAGGTGGTAGTCGTTAAGACTGGCAACAAGCAGCGCCTGGTCATTGACTACAGCCAGACTATCAACAAGTACACCCAGTTGGACGCATACCCTCTCCCCCGCATAGCCGACATGGTTAATAAGATAGCGCAATATCGCGTTTTCTCGACCATTGACCTCAAGGCAGCATACCACCAAATCCCTATCCGCCCCGAAGACCGCCAGTACACAGCTTTCGAGGCAAACGGCCGTCTTTTTCACTTCCTCAGGGTTCCTTTCGGCGTCACCAACGGTGTCTCCGTCTTCCAGAGGGAGATGGTCGACGAGAATGCGTTACAGGCCACGTTTCCCTACCTGGACAACGTGACCATCTGCGGCCATGACCTGCAGGACCATGACGCCAATCTTGATAAGTTCCTTCGCACGGCCCAACTCCTAAACCTCACGTACAACAAGGAAAAGTGCATATTCCGCACAGCCCGCCTCGCTATCCTTGGTTGCGTGGTGGAACACGGAGTCATCAGCCCTGACCCTGACCGGATGCGCCCATTGATGGAACTTCCCCTGCCCCACTGTCTCAAGGCCCTCAAAAGGTGCCTGGGCTTCTTTTCCTATTACGCCCAGTGGGTCCCTCATTATGCGGACAAAGCCCGTCCACTTATCAAGTCCACCTCCTTCCCCCTGACGGCGGAGGCCCGCTCAGCCTTTCACCGTATAAAAGACGACATTGCCAAGGCCACCATGCACTCGGTAGACGAGTCCATCCCCTTCCAGGTGGAGAGCGATGCATCCGACTTTGCCCTGGCCGCTACCCTTAACCAGGCGGGAAGACCCGTGGCCTTTTTTTCACGAACCCTCCAGGGCTCCGAACTCAGACGCTCCTCTGTGGAAAAAGAGGCCCAGGCCATTGTGGAGGCGGTGCGCCACTGGCGGCACTACCTGGCTGGAAAACGATTTACCCTGCTTACTGACCAACGTTCAGTCGCTTTCATGTTCAACAACAAGCAGAGGGGCAAAATCAAAAATGACAAGATTTTGAGGTGGAGAATTGAACTTTCCACCTACAATTACGACATCTTGTACCGGCCCGGGAAACTTAACGAACCCTCAGATGCTCTATCGCGAGGCACATGCGCCACCGCGCAGATCGATAGACTACGGGGCCTCCACAACGACCTCTGCCACCCGGGGGTCACCAGGTTCTTCCATTTCATTAAAGGCCGCAACCTGCCTTACTCCATCGAGGAGGTCAGGACCATGACCAGGAGCTGCCCAGTCTGTGCAGAGTGCAAGCCGCGCTTCTATACGCCTGACAGAGCAAACCTGATCAAGGCCACCCGCCCTTTTGAGCGCCTGAGTGTCGACTTTAAAGGGCCCCTCCCCTCCTCTGACCGTAATGTGTACTTCCTCAACATAGTTGATGAGTACTCCCGTTTCCCTTTCGCCATCCCCTGCCCGGACACGACCACCGCTACGGTCATTAAATGCCTGCACAACCTCTTTGCTCTGTTCGGTTTTCCCAGCTATATTCATAGCGACCGGGGCTCGTCCTTCATGAGCGACGAACTCCGTCAGTACCTGCTCATGAGAGGTATTGCCTCAAGCCGGACCACCAGCTACAACCCCCGGGGGAACGGACAGGTTGAAAGAGAAAACGCGACGGTTTGGAAGGCGGCCCTCCTAGCCTTAAAATCTAGGGGCCTTCCGACCTCCCGTTGGCAGGATGTCCTACCTGATGCGCTCCACTCCATCCGGTCACTGCTGTGTACGGCCACCAACGCCACCCCCCATGAGCGAATGTTCGTTTTTCCCCGGAGGTCCACATCCGGTACCTCACTACCACACTGGCTGACGTCTCCAGGGCCCGTCCTGCTGAGGAAGCATGTAAGGTCCCACAAAACGGCTCCCCTGGTAGAGAAGGTTCACCTCCTCCATGCCAACCCCCAGTACGCCTACGTGGCATACTCGGACGGGCGGGAGGATACAGTCTCCATTAGAGATCTGGCACCCTCGGGGTCCACTGACCCGTCACCATTGCCCTCCACCACGACCCCCTTCGACACGGCCCAAAATTCAGTAGACCAAATTCTCACCCCTATCCATTCCACCCCAGTAGACGGCATGCCGCGACCCCAGGACCAGCCGGAGTCCACTCGCCCACCCAACACCAAAGGGGACGATACACCGGTGCCCGACCCCACTCAAGACGCGTCGTTGGAAGCTGTAACATCGCAACCGTCGCCACGAAGATCTCGACGGCAAACGAGGCCGCCCGACAGACTCGCCTACTCGAACTTTTGATACACTTCACCCCGCCGGACTTAATTTTAAATGAGGGGTGAATGTGGTAAACCACTGTAGTTCACTGTGTTCACTTGTTGTTGTTGTTGTTGCTGTTGTTGTTGTTGTTGTCGTTCACTCTTGTTTCACTGTTACGTCTGACTATGCCTCAGCTGACTCCGCCCTCGGCTACCGAGTATAAGGACGGCCGCATGGCAGCTCCAGGCATTCGGTCGTCCACTAGAGGCACAGTCCTGATCTGTCTGAAGTGCAATTCAGTAGTTAATAAAAGCCTGTCGTTCTGAACTCTGCTCGGCCTCTTATTAGAATTGATAGCGCATCAGAGTGTCAGTCTAGATTTATATGCCCAAGTCCCTGAACAAGCAACGAACTAGAAAAGGGGCAAAGCTGGTCAAAGTGGTCATCCACGGGTCCAGGTTGGGGATGAGTGTGTCACTTCGGCTGCCCGTCTCTCTTCCGCAGCCTTGTCCGTGCCCTGGTGGCCCTTCTTCCCCGACCAGTGGGCACCGCAGGGGCTGTAGTGCACAGGGTGGAAACATTCTGATTTAATTGGATAAGTTTCCTTTGGCTTTTATGATTTAGTTTTCCAATTAGTTGTGCCCCTCTAAAAGAGGGCACTTGCGTTAGATTATTTTTTAATTGAGTTGATGACACCAAGGCAACCCAGCATCATCCTAATTGGTAATTAAGAAGGGTCGAAAAGGGTAAATTCAGGGCAGAGGTCACTGAGCATGACACTGACTGTTCAATATTTTTTTTAATTCATTCACGGGATGTGGGCGTCACCAACAAGGCCAGCATTTATTGCCCGTCCCTAACTGAAAGAAGAAGAAAGAAAAACTTGCATTTATATAGCGCCTTTCACGACCACTGGACGTCTCAAAGCGCTTTACAGCCAATGAAGTACTTTTTGAAGTGTAGTCACTGTTGTAATGTAGGAAACGCGGCAGCCCATTTGCGCACAGCAAGCTCCCACAAACAGCAATGTGATAATGACCAGATAATCTGCTTTAGTGATGTTGGTTGAGGGATAAATATTGGGCCCAGGACACTGGGGAGAACTCCCCCTGCTCTTCTTCAAAATAGTGCCGCGGGATCTTTTACATCCACACCCGAGAGAGCAGACGGGAGGCCTCGGTTTAATGTCTCATCCGCAAGATGGCACCTCCGACAGTGCAGCACTCGGAGTGTCAGCCTAGCTTTATGTGCACAAGTTCCTAGAGTGGGACTGTGAACCCACAACCTTCTGACACAGAGAGCGAGAGTGCTACCCACTGAGCCACAGCTGACAGCATTGCCCTTGAGAAGGTGGTGGTGAGCCACTTTATACAACTGAGTGTCTGGCTCGGCCATTTCAGAGGGCAGTATGTTTCTATAGGCCAGACCGGGTAAGGACAGCAGATTTCCTTCCCTAAAGGGCATTAGTGAACCAGACGGGTTTTCCCGACAATCCAGTAGTCTCATGATCACCGTTAGTAATATTAGCTTTTTATTCCAGGTTTATTTAATGAACTGAATTGAAGTTCCCCAGCTGCTGTGGTGGGATTATGAACACATATTTCCGAGTGATTAGTCTAGGCCTACTGGATTACTAGTCCAGTAACATAACCACTATGCTACTGTACCTCCACACCTGGATTGGGCTCTGCTCAGACAGTAAATGGGTGACCAAAAGGCAGGGTAAAGGCAGGAAGGTAGTGCAGGAGTCACCTGCGGTCATCTCCCTCCAAAACAGGTTTACCGTTTTGGGTACTGTTGGGGGAGATGACTTATCAGGGGAAGGCACCAGCAGCCAGGTTCAGGGCACCATGACTGGCTCTGCTGCACAGAAGGGCGGGAAAAAGAGGGATAGGGCTATAGTGATAGGGGATTCAATTGTAAGGGGGATAGATAGGAGTTTCTGTGGCCGAGACCGAGACTCCAAGATGGTATGTTGCCTCCCTGGTGCAAGGGTCAAGGATGTCTCGGAGCGGGTGCAGAGCATTCTGAAGGGGGAGGGGGATCAGCCAGTTGTCGTGGTACATGTAGGTACCAACGATGTAGGTAAAAAGAGGGAGGAGGTCCTACAAGCTGAATTTAGGGAGTTAGGAGCTAAATTGAAAAGTAGGACCTCAAAGGTAGTAATCTCTGGATTGCTACCAGTGCCACGAGCTAATAAGTTTAGAGAGAGTAAGATAGATAAGCTAAATACGTGGCTTGAGCAGTGGTGCAAGGGAGAGGGATTTAAATTCTTGAGGCATTGGAACCAGTTCTTGGGGAGGAGTGACCTGTACCAAGGGGACGGTCTACACCTGAACTGTGAGGGAGCCGATGTCCTCGGGGTAATATTTTCTAGGGCGGTTCGGGAGGATTTAAACTAATTTGGCAGGGGGATGGGAACCTAGATAGTGGAAAGGAGGGAAGTCATATGAAGTCAGAAATAGATGGTAGAAAGGTGAGAAGCAATAAGCAAAGGAGAGAAACACAAAGGGCCAAACTAATTCATAATGAGAGTGTGAAAAAAGCAAGCCTGAAGGCTTTGTATCTTAATGCTAGAAGCATTAGGAACAAGGTGGATGAATTAGTTGTGGAAATAGAGGTAAACAAGTATGATTTGATTGGGATTACAGAAACGTGGCTGCAGGGTGGGCAAGGCTGGGAACTTAACATCCAGGGATATACAATATTTAGGAAGGATCGGCAAAAAGGTAGGGGAGGTGGGGTAGCATTGCTGGTAAAGGAGGGGATTAATGCAATGGAAAGGAAGGATATTAACTCGGATGAAACGGAATCTGTATGGGTAGAAATGAGAAATAGCAAGGGGAGGAAAACGTTAGTGGGTGTGATATATAGGCCTCCAAATAGTAATATGGAGGTGAGGGAAGGCATAAAAAGGGAAATTAGAGAAGCGTGCGATAAGAGCACAGCTGTCATCATGGGTGACTTTAATTTACATATTGATTGGACTACCCAAATTAGTAAAAATTCTGAGGAGGAGGAATTCCTGGAATGTTTTCGGGACGGTTATCTGGACCAATATGTCGAGGAGCCGACTCGAGATCAGGCCATTTTAGACTGGGTATTGTGCAATGAGAAGGGACTTATCAACAATCTTCTTGTACGAGGCCCCTTGGGTCAGAGCGATCATAATATGATCGAGCTCTCAGTCGAGATGGAGAGTGAGGAAATTGAATCAGAGACTAAGGTCCAGAACTTAAATAAAGGGAATTACGAGGGTATGAGACGGGAATTGGGTAAGATTGATTGGGTGGTGTTTCTGGGGGGATTGACAGTGGATAGACAATGGCAAGCATTCAAAGATAGAATGGAAGAATTCCAGAACATGTTTATACCGGTTTGGCATAAAAATAAACCTAAAAAGGTGGCTCAACCGTGGATAACGAGGGAAATTAGGGACAGCATAAAATCAAAAAAAAGGGCATATCAACTGGCAAAAAAAAGCACCAGACCGGAAGATTGGGGGCAGTACAGGATACAGCAAAAGAGGACAAAGGGATTAATCAGGAAGGGGAAAATAGAATACGAAAGTAAACTTGCAGCAAACATAAAGACAGACTGCAAAAGCTTTTATCGGTATATCAGGAGGAAAAGACTGGTAAAATCCCAAGTCGGTCCCTTGCAGTCCGATTCGGGAGAATATATAATGGAGAATAAGGAAATGGCAGACCAATTAAACTCATACTTTGGTTCTGTATTCACAAAGGAGGACACAAATAACCTCCCAGGAATATCGGCAAACATAGGGACTAATGAGAGGGAGGAGCTGACAGAAATTAGTATCTCTAGGGATATGGTGTTGGGTAAGTTGAGGGGACTGAAGGCCGACAAATCCCCGGGGCCTGATAAACTACATCCTAGGGTACTTAAGGAGGTGGCCCTGGAGATAGCAGATGCTCTAAGGATCATCTTCCGGAACTCCATTGACTCGGGAACAGTACCCGTGGATTGGAGGGTAGCTAATGTTACCCCAATATTTAAAAAGGGGGGTAGAGAGAAAGCAGGGAATTATAGACCAGTAAGCCTTACATCGGTTGTGGGCAAAATGCTAGAGTCCATTATTAAGGATAAAATAGCGGAGCACTTGACAAATGGGGAAAGGATCGGACAGAGTCAACATGGATTTACAAAGGGTAAATCGTGTTTGACTAATCTGCTGGAATTTTTTGAGGAAGTAACTGGTAAAATAGATGGGGGAGAGCCAGTGGATGTGGTGTACCTTGACTTCCAGAAAGCCTTCGATAAGGTTCCACACAAAAGATTATCATGCAAAATTAAGGCTCATGGGATTGGGGGCAATGTATTAACGTGGATAGAGAACTGGCTGGCGGATAGAAAACAGAGAGTTGGAATAAACGGCTCGTTTTCGGAGTGGCAGGCAGTGACCAGCGGGGTGCCGCAAGGATCTGTCCTGGGACCCCAGCTGTTCACAATATATATAAATGATCTGGATCAGGGAATTGGATGCAATATTTCCAAATTCGCTGACGACACTAAACTAGGAGGAGGGGTGGGCTCTGATGAGGATGTCAGGAGGCTACAGTGCGATTTGGACAGGTTGGGGGAATGGGCGGATACGTGGCAGATGCACTATAATGTGGATAAATGCGAGGTTATCCACTTTGGGGGTAAAAACAGGAGGGTAGATTATTATCTAAATGGCAATAGATTGGGAGATGGGGAAGTGCAGAGGGACCTGGGTGTTCTTGTGCACCAGTCACTGAAGGAGAGCATGCAGGTGCAACAGGCGATTAAGAAGGCAAATGGTATGTTGGCCTTCATATCAAGGGGGTTCGAGTATAGGAATAGGGATACCTTACTAGAGCTGTACAAGGTGCTGGTGAGACCGCATCTGGAGTATTGTGTACAGTTTTGGTCGCCCCATCTGCGGAAGGATGTTCTTGCCATGGAAAGAGTGCAGCGGCGATTCACCAGGCTGATACCTGGAATGGCAGGAATGACCTACGAGGAGAGATTGAATAGTTTGGGCTTGTACTCACTGGAGTTTAGAAGATTGAGAGGGGATCTCATCGAAACATATAAAATTATGGCAGGCCTGGACAGGCTGAATTCAGAGAGAATGTTTCCAATGGCAGGGGAGCACAGAACCAGGGGCCACAGTCTAAAAATAGCGGGCAAATCATTTAAAACAGAGATGAGGAAGAATTTCTTCACTCAAAGAGTGGTGAGCCTGTGGAATTCCCTGCCACAGAGGGCTGTGAAGGCTAATTCAATAAATATTTTCAAGAGAGAATTGGATATATTTCTGAAGGCTAAGGGGATTAAGGGTTACGGAGAAAAGGCGGGGACGGGGTACTGAACTGGTAAGATCAGCTATGATCTCAGACGAAGATCAGCCATGATCTCATTGAATGGCGGAGCAGGCTCGAAGGGCCGAATGGCCTACTCCTGTTCCTATCTCTATGTTTCTATGTTTCTATGCATATGCCTGGAGTCATATTCAAGAGTCATTGGATGCTGTGTTGGGGAGATCATAGGATTCTATGGAGGGTGAATTAGACGGGCCAAAGAAACCATCTTTATCTGTCCTTAGCGTTGTGACCTGTGACCTCTATAAACTCAAGCAGACGTCCCAATGGACAGTTCAATGGCTGAATAACATCACCAGGCTGATCCCTGTTTCAGTTCCCATGTTCTGTGTTCAATGAGCTTATTTCAGTCAGGGCAGCAGAGGAGGGATTATTATTGGGACTTGGTGTCACTGGGCTCAGGGGGAATCAGCCAAAATCTTGCTCCTCATCGCTGTTTAATGACCCGTGATGGACACAACAACAACTTGCATTTATGTAGCGTCTTTAACATAGTGGAACATCCCAAGGTGCTTCACAGGAGCGTAATCAGACAAAGACATTGACACCGAACCAGAGAAGGAGACATTAGGACAGGTGAACAAAAGCTTGTTTTAAGGCGCGCGTTAAAGGAGGGGAGGCGGAGAGGTCCAGGGAGTGAATTCCAGAGCTTGGGGTCTTTACGGTTGAAGGCACGGCCACCAATGGTGGAGAGAAGGAAGTGGGGGATACAGAAGAGGCCACAGTTGGAGGAGCGCAGAGTTATCGGAGAGTTATGGACAGGATCGGTCTTGCCTGTTATGACCCGCTGGCCAAATAGCCTGCGTACGCACACGGTCTAGACTCACACATAAAGAGCGGTCACTCGGGTGAGTTATTAGAGGGACGCTGCTGCCCACAGAGGTGTACCCCACTGCCTTTAGAAGAGGCGGGGAGTAAAGGGGAGCATGTTTAGGGGAGGGACAAGGTCTCCAGCAGGTGTGAGAGTAAATGGAGCTGGCCCAGGGAGAATGAAGGAGGCTGTCTGGAGACAATAGGTTGGTCTCTACCTTCTGAATCAGTCTTCTTTGACATTAGGCTTCCCGAGTACAATTACACCCCTCATGGGCTGACCTGGGTGCACGATACTTCAATACAAGCAAAGTCCGGTTACACTGACCAGTTAGACTAGTACTGGATCACAGCGAGGGCCTAATCTTCCGCTGCAGTTGAATGGTCACTTTTGTGCTCCTGTGACGGGATCTCAGTCTGAGGGTGTCAATCCAGAGCCAGATGCTAATCTAACAAGAAAAGAAAGACTTGCATTTATATAGCGTCTTTCATGACCACCGGACGTCTCAAAGCACTTTACAGCCAATGAAGTACTTTTGGAGTGTAGTCACTGCTGTAATGTAGGAATCTAATGCTGGAGCACTGCGATGGGAGCCCATCTCCCAGCACCATGGCTTGTCACCCGGTGAATTATAACCGCAGTCCAGCATCAAGCCGGTTCTAAACGTGCCCATGTTGGTTGGGTGCACTGGATCTCCTGAGCACTGGATCTCCTGAGCACTGGATTCCTGAGCACTGGATCTCCTGAGCACTGGATCTCCCGAGCACTGGATCTCCTGAGTACTGAATCTCCTGAGCACTGGACCTCCTGAGCACTGGACCTCCTGAGCACTGGATCTCCTGAGCACTGGATCTCCTGAGCACTGGACCTCCTGAGCACTGGATCTCCTGAGCACTGGACCTCCTAAGCACTGGACCTCCTGAGTACTGGACCTCCTGAGCACTGGATCTCCTGAGCACTGGATCTCCTGAGCACTGGACCTCCTAAGCACTGGACCTCCTGAGTACTGGACCTCCTGAGCACTGGATCTCCTGAGCACTGGACCTCCTGAGCACTGGATCTCCTGAGCACTGGCTCTTCTGAGCACTGGACCTCCTGAGCACTGGATCTCCTGAGCACTGGATTCCTGAGCACTGGATTCCCGAGCACTGGATCTCCTGAGCACTGGATCTCCTGAGCACTGGACCTCCTGAGCACTGGATTCCCGAGCACTCGATGAAACAGAAAGTAAGATCCTCGCCCGCACTTTTGGGTGCTGAGAAGCGGAGTTGTGTGCCCACGTGCAAACACTCGGCACACGGGCCCTCGTGGAGATGAGAGACATGGATTTACAGCTCCCAGTTTAACTGTGTTGCCTTGAGCAGTGAACGTCTCAAGCACTGCATTTACCGGCGTCTGACTAGGAGTCCAAGACTCCCCAACCAGCGGGAAATAGTTTCTCTCTCTCTACCTTATCTGTTCCCCTTAATACCTTGGAAACTTCGATCAAGTCACCCCTTAACCTTCTAAATTCCAGGGAATACAACCCCAGTTTGTGTAATCTCTCCTTGTGATTTAGGGGCTAAACCCACAGAGAACGTACAGGCAAACAAGGCTGGAAATGACACGCGAGGGCCAGTCGCGGGTCAAGGTGTGATGTGCCCCTACGACATTCTTCCGTGTGCTATTGTAAAACGGGAGTAAACCTGCTGGTTGTAAATGCGTTAATGCCCCTGATAAAACAGCAGAAGGAGAAACGTCTGAAGAAGGGGTTTAACCTGCCATCACCTGCGGCCAGACCTGGGTCGCACAGCCTAATGCTCCCTAAATGGTAACTTAATTGATTCAATAAAGCGATTTAAAAAAAAAATAAACAAGCTCCTGACTGGCCAAGTTTAATCTGTGACCACCATCAATCTCATTCACTGACTCAGGAGTTGCAGAGCACGGCTAATTAATGAGAAATGGATTATTACTTTGCCGAGAAACATTATCGCTGAGTCAATGACCGAGAGAACTTGCATTTATATAAGGCTTCTCTGAATTGCAGATTAATGGTCTCTCTGCAAATCTTTGTACCATAAACTATTTAATCATCTGTTCAGCTATTGAACCTAAATAGGAAACACTGAGCGGAAAACGGAAAAGATTTTTTTTACATAAAATCATTTAGAACAGAGGGGAACCTGTGCAAACACACACACACTCACACACACAGCCAAATATTCATCAACTCCCAGACAGGGCCTCGGCTTAACGTCTCATCTGAAAAACGGCACCTCCGACAGTGCAGCACTCCCTCCTGGGTCTCCTGACATGCCCTTCTGATATTCGAAAACCTATGGCTTAGGGTGTTAAAACATGCTGCAATCTCTGAATTTGAATGATCAGCCATGATCTCATTAGTTGGCGGAGCGGGCTCGAGGGGCCGAATGGCCTACTCCTGCTCCTATCTTCTATGTAATCTCCAGGTTAAACTCGACAGTGAGATAGGAACCGTAGGAACACAGGAACAGGAGGAGGCCGTTGAACCCCTCGAGCCTGTTCCGCCATTCAATGAGATCATGGCTGATCTGCGACCTAACTCCATATACCCGCCTTTGCCCCATATCCCTTAATACTTTCGGTTAACAAAAAGCTATCAATCTCCAAATTAAAATTAACAATTGACCTAGCATCAATTGCTGTTTGCGGAAGAGAGTTCCAAACTTCTACCACCCTTTGTGTGTAGAAGTGTTTCCTAATTTCAGTCCTGAAAGGTCTGGCTCTAATTTTTAGACTCTGTCCCCTAGTCCTAGAATCCCCAACCAGCGGAAATAGTTTCTCTCTGTCTACCTTATCTGTTCCCCTTAATATCTTGAAAACTTCGATCAGATCACCCCTTAACCTTCTAAATTCCAGGGAATACAACCCTAGTTTGTGTAATCTCGCCTCGTAATTTAATCGTTAAATACAATAGACTGCAAGAGAGTTCTTGTTTAGATCCGCAATTCTATATCAATGGGAATAAATCAAAAGCGATTTTGATATCTGTAAGTTCTACTCCGGGTATCTGCAATTTGAGTCTATTTTTACAGTGATGATGGAAAGCTGCCAACCCTGAGCAATGAGACACTTCTCCACTCTCTGCACCCAAGGGCAAGTTTTCTGAGACCTTGTCTAGTGTCAGTATGTATTAGAAAGTTATAGGTAGCACACCCAGGATTTTCCAATACATCCTGGCAATTGAGGAACACTCAGCATATCAGGCCTCCAACATCAAATCTAGAGGCCATCAATATAGGATGGTCACCAAGAAATCCAATAGGGAATTCAGAAGAAACGTCTTTACCCAGAGAGTGGTGAGAATGTGGAACTCGCTGCCACAGGGAGTGGTTGAAGCGAATAGTATCGATGCATTTAAGAGGAGGCTGGACAAATATATGAGGGAGAAGGGAATAGAGGGTTACGCTGATCGATTTAGATGAGGAAAGACGGGAGGAGGCTCGAGTGGAGCACAAATGTCGGCATGGTTGGGCCGAATGGCCTGTTTCTGTGCCGTATATCCTGTGTAATCTCTGTTTCAAGCTCTCCCAAGTCAACTAACAACATTGGTTCAAGGCATTAATGACCCTGGAATCAGAACTAACAATAGGATACTCTGGTCACTAAGTGCTAGCGACATCGTAAATATAAAGAGAAGCCGCCCGCTGATCTAAATCCCCCCGAATTAACGATTGGGAAAATCTTCCTGCCATGTTTATGGTGCCGCTAACACATAGCGTGAACTGGAGAGCTCTCCTCTCCCTCCGTGTGTCTTGTCGGTTTGGCTCAGTTAGTTGTACTCTCGCCTGTGAGTCAGAAGGTTGGAAGTACATGGCCAACTGGAGGACTTGAGCACATAATCTAGGTTAATACTTCAGTGATTACTATTCATAAGAACATAAGAGCATAAGAAATAGGAGCAGGAGTCGGCCATTCGGCCCCTCGCGCCTGCTCCGCCATTCAGTAAGATCATGGCTGATCTGATCTTGGCCTCAACTCCACTTTCCCGCCCGCTCCCCATAACCCTCGAGTCCCCTGTAGCTCAAATATCTGTCTATCTCCGCCTTGAATATATTCAGTGACTCCGCCTCCACAGCTCTCTGGGGTAGAGAATTACAAAGATTCACGACCCTCTGAGAGAAGAAATTCCTCCTTAGCTCTGTATTAAATGGGCGACCCCTTATTCTGAAATTATGCCCCCTCGTTCTAGATTCCCCCACGAGGGGAAACATCCTCTCAGCATCTACCTTGTCGAGCCCCCTCAGAATATATGTTTCAATAAGATCACCTCTCATTCTTCTAAACTCTGTGAGTATCGGCCCAACTTGCTCAACCTTTCCTCATAAGACAACCCCTTCATCTCAGGAATCAACCTCGTGAACCTTCTCTGAACTGCCTCCAATGCAAGTATATCCTTCCTTAAATAAGGAGACCAAAACTGCACACAGTACTCCAGGTGTGGTCTCACCAACACCCTGTACAGTTCTAGCAAGACTTCCCTACTCTTATACTCCATCCCCCTTGCAATAAAGGTCAACATTCCATTTGCCTTCCTAATCACTTGCTGTACCTGTGTGCTAACTTTTTGTGTTTCATGTACGAGGACCCCCAGATCCCTCTGCACTGCAGCATTCTGTAGTCTCTCTCCATTTAAATAATAATTTGCTTTTTTATTCTTCCTACCAAAGTGGATAACCTCACATTTCCCCACATTATACTCCATCTGCCAAATGTTTGGTTGGAGAGAATTGTCTTGCTATGGCCAGGTGTTTGGGATTTACTGCTACTTTGTTCAGCACATGGCTGACGGCAGAAAAATGCATCAGACTGTGTTCCTGCTGGCACCTGTGGAAGTTCAAGTCTGAATCATCACCGACAGGGAAGGAGGAGAGAAAACAACAACAACAACTTGTATTTATATAATGTCTTTAACGTAGTAAAACGTCCCAAGATGCTGCGGAGGAGTATTGTAAGACAAAAATATTTGACACCGATCCACATAAGGATAGATTAGGGCAGGTGACCAAAAGCTTGGTCAAAGAGGTAGATTTTAAGGAGCGTCTTAAAGGAGGAAAGAGAGGTAGAGAGGCAGAGAGGTTTAGGGGGGGAATTCCAGAGCTTAGGGCCCAGGCAACAGACGGCACAGCCACCAATGGTGGAGCGATTATAATCAGGGATGCTCAAGGGCAGAATTAGAGGAGGCAGATATTTCGGGGGTGAGGGGGTTGTGGGGCTGGAGATTACAGAGATAGGGAGGGGCGAGGCCATGGAGGGATTTGAAAACAAGGATGGGAATTTTGAAATCGAGGCGCTGCTTAACCGGGAGCCAACGTAGGTCAGCGAGCACAGGGGTGATGGGTGAAGGGGACTTGGTGCGAGTTAGGAAAGAGCTATCCATTCAATCTAAAATTGAACCACTGTTCATGTTCTAAAGAGACATCATCTTCAGGTAAAACTTCTACTTTGCTCTTGCGTGTCAGCTTGGCTCAGTTTTGGCACTATCGCCTCTGGGTTAGAAGGGTTAAAGATGCTCCATTTTCTGCACAGAGCTTGACGTAAGAAAACTACTTGGCACTTGGTCTAAGCGTTAAACAAAGCTTTAATCAACTGTTTTACAACATGGAGGTCTAGTTGTGTCCTTCACTAGTTCCTGTTAAGAATGTCCTGCGCAAGCTGGGCCCGTGCCCGAGTATTTATACTCTCCCTGGACAGCGCCACCCGTCGGCCGCTCAGTATTATTTCATAAGTCTTTCTTTCATGAATGACTGATTCATGTCAGAGCTGATTTTCTGCGGGCAATTTGGGTTCCGGGCGATTGGTATCCACATTATGGCTCCTGCATTTCTAAATCCAGCTCCCTTATCCCAAGGTCAGACTCAGAGACACACGGGAGCTAGCTCACAGACACCAGTTCCTCAGAACTTCCACTAAAAGAAGCGCTGGTATAAAAAAAAGCTCCTTATATTTTCAGTTCATAATAAAGCCGTTTGATTTATTTCGCGCACTTTGTTTCACGTCACAAGGCAGCATTTTCCATTTCGTTCCCCATGACAGCATCAAGCACTCCGAGGTCAAGTTTAGCTTGTGTTTTATACGGTGTACACTATGCTTCACTCTAATATACCCTGACAGTGCCTTTATTTCTGTACATTAGATAGCAGCCGTGGCTCAGTCGGTAGCACCCTCGCCCCTAGGTCAGACAGTCATGAGTTCTAAGTCCCACTCCAGAAACTTGAGCACAAAAATCTAGGCTGACACTTCGGTGCAGTATTGAGGGAGCGCTGCAAATGAGATGTTAAAACTGAAGCCCCGTCTGCCCTCTCAGGTGGACATAAAAGATCCCATGGCATTATTTCGAAGAAGAGTTGGGGGAGTTCTCCCTGGTGTCCTAGTCAATAATTATCCCTCAATCAACATCACTAAAAACAGATTATCCAGTCATTTATCTCATTGCTGTTTGTGGGAGCTTGCTGTGCACAAATTGGTTGCTGCGTTTTCTACATTACAACAGTGACTCCACTTCAAAATGTACCTCATTGGCTGTAATGTGCTTTGGGACATCCTGAGATCATGCAAGGTGCTATATAAATGCAAGTCTTTCTTTTAAATAGGAGTATTAA
The DNA here is from genome assembly GCF_052327205.1 of Somniosus microcephalus. Taxonomy (NCBI): domain Eukaryota; kingdom Metazoa; phylum Chordata; class Chondrichthyes; order Squaliformes; family Somniosidae; genus Somniosus; species Somniosus microcephalus. The sequence goes on along the minus strand of NC_141015.1, from coordinate 36,952,859 downwards.
TTTGAAAAAAAAAGTTTCTTAGACTAGTTGGTAGCTCTGTTACCCCTGGACCAGAAGATTATGGGTTCAAACCCTACTCCAGGATATAATCTAAGCTGAGACACTAGTCTAGTGGTGGAGGCGGATTCAATCACGGATTTCAAAAGGGAGTTGGATAAGTATCTGAAGGAAAGAAATTTGCAGGACTACGGGGAAAGGGCGGGGGAGTGGGACTATCTGAGGTGCTCTTGCAGAGAGCCAGCATGGGCTCGAGGGGCCGAATGGCCTCCTTCTGTGCTGTAACCAGTCAATGATTCTATGATTTCTAGTCCTGCATTGTCAGGGGTGAAACTGGAGGAGCGAGACCTTATCTACCACTTCAGGTGGTTATTCGGAAGAGAGCAGCAAGTTCTCCCAATGTCCAGGCCAATATTCCTCCCTCAGCCACCAATACCAAAACCAGATTAACTGGTCATTCAGCTCATTGGTGGGATCTTGCTGTGTGACGCCCCATTTCACGATACCACGTGCCCTGCACTTTAAAGTAATTCATTGTATGTGAAACATGTATAGAATATGTATGGGATAAGGACCTATAAAAATGTACGTCCTATTAAAGAGGAAGACATTCATTGAAGACCATTCACTGCCACAATTGTGCAGTTTGATCGCCATATATACTGGCTTTGAATGTGGCTTATGGGGGGCTCGCCTCTGATTCAATTGTGCTCCGTCTGAAGGTTTCGACATTATCTTTTCAAACATCCAAGTTTCAAGTGTTTCATTGTCGGAATCTGTTTCGGTGCTGCCTGTGTGTGGTCCCTTCAGGCTGAAATGTGTCCCAATTCCCGGGCATTTGGTCTCCTATTTTAATAACTATTTGTAGTGTCAGATAGCAGGTCATTTATATCCTGCCTGGGTGCAGAATAAGTAATGACAGCATAAAGTAAAATAGACCCGTAGCAATGTACAGAGGAAATCAATGCAATTTGCATAATTTCCTTTAGCAGGCAAGATAATGCAACTATCAGCAGCAACACACATTATAATTGTGGGGGAAAGACTCCCAGACCACGGTGATAAGTGATTTAACACACTTAATAACACAGCACCCTGTGTTAATAATTCATTACAGTTTGTAATGCCCCACTTGCCATAGTGATGTATATTTGAAATCTATCTTCCTGCTACCCAGCTCAGAGCTGTTGCCTGATCCGTCTAAGGTGTAAGTGGAGATGATCCATCAGTTTCCACCCCCGCCAACCCCTTCCGACGTTGTGCAGGCAGCGAAATATATCAAGGTCCTGCAGAACGTTTGGAGAGTTCAGGATTAGAGGAATGGAAATGGAGCAGGGAGCGACGGAAGGAAAATTAACTTTCCTATCTGATGTGGCCTGAGCTATGGGCTCTCATCGTTCACAATCTGTTTATCCCAGTGTGGCCAGATCGCTGCTCATCTGAGACGCGGCTTAAAGAGAGCCTTTCAGCTTGTGGAGCTCATGCGCGCCGTGTTAAAGTGCAGGGCTCATTTCATCCATCTGCGGCTGTTCGCCACATTGGAAGCTTTGCACCAGCCTTCCCAGTTCCCTCAGACGCTCACGCCCAATCAGCCTCACTTTTTTGCAGATAAGAGAAAGAGAGCGAGAGAGAGAGAGAGAAAGAAAGAGTGAAAGAGAAAGATAGAGTGAGGGAGAGAGGGAGAGAGTAAGAGCGAGGGAGGGAGAGAGAGAGAAAGAGAGAGAGGAAAGTGAAAGAAAGTGAGGGAGGGAGAGAGTGTGAAAGAGAGAGTAAGAGTGAGGGAAAGGTTGAGATAAAGAAAGAGAGAGAGTGAAGGAGAGAGAAAGGGTAAGGGAGAGAGAGATAAAGACAGAGAGAAAGACAGAGAGAAAAGTAAAAGAGAAAGAGAGAAAGAAAGAGAAAGAGAGAGTGAGGGAGAGAGAGAGAGACAGAGATGCACTTCCTCACAGCCTGTGGAAAATATCAGGGCATCAGGGAGAATTTCTACCAAAAATTCTCACAAATATGCCCTGAATTCAGAAATCTGAATGACAACCAAAAACTCCCATACCTACTGGGGGAGGAGAGAAGCTGTGTAGCACTGGCGGCACACTATGTTACAGCTTGCCATGAACAGAGGGACAACCAGTAAACTAAGAAAAGAGTATATATAAATAATGCGAATGTATATTTATACACTCAGGGATATACCTGTTTATACACTGTATGAATAGAACTGCATTTATGTGTTCAACCATAAATGTATTTTGATGCTTTGGCAACATAAGATGTACCTTATCATGCCAATAAAGCGATTTGAATTGAATTGAATTGAATTGAATTGAATTGAAAGAGAAAGTGAAAGCGAAAGAGTGAGGGAGAGAGGGAGAGAGTAAGAGCGAGGGAGGGAGAGAGAGATAGAGAGAGAAAGAGAGAGAGGAAAGTGAAAGAAAGAGAGTGAGGGAGAGACAGAGATAAAGAAAGAGAGAGAGAGTGAGGGAGAGAGAGAGTAAGGGTGAGGGAGAGAGAGAGATAAAGAGAGAGAGTGAGGGAGAGAGAGAGATAAAGAAAGAGAGAGAGAGTGAGGGAGAGAGAGAGTGAAAGAGAGAGTAAGAGTGAGGGAAATGTTGAGATAAAGAAAGAGAGAGAGAGTGAGGGAGAGAGAGAGTAAGGGTGAGGGAGAGAGATAAAGAGAGAGAGAGAAAGACAGAGAGAAAAGTAAAAGAGAAAGAGAGAAAGAAAGAGAAAGAGAGAGAGAGTGAGGGAGAGAGAAAGAGTGAGGGAGAGTGAAAGAGAGCGAGAGAGTGAGGGAGAGAGATAAAGAAAGAGAGTGAGGGAGAGAGAGAGAAAGAAAGAAAGACTTGCATTTATATAGTGCCTTTCACAACCTCGGGTGGAAATTGGTTGCTGCCCTTTTTCGGGTCCCTAACCAGTGGTGTGCCGCCAGCGCACTCCCCAAGCAGAAGGCCTGAGGCCGTGTGAAATTCTCCCCGGCCCTCCACAGGAAGCCCGCGTAAGAACCAGGAGGAGGGGGGGGTTAGTGCGGCAGGTGAGAGGGGAGGTGGGGCCAATCGCAGGGACCGCGGAGTCAGGGGAGCACCCCTGCTCTTCCTGTCTCCACGGCAACTATTTCTGAATCTCTCTTCGCAAAAAATAAAAGTTCCCGGATGAGGACAGCCTGATGTCGTGAAAGGCGCCGTAGGAATGCAAGTCTTTTTACTTTATTCTCAGCACTGAGAATTATTGACAGAGGAGCTTTGCCCCCCAGTGTTGAGAGGCTTGTCCCACACTCCAATGCTGATAATAAATGGCAGTCGATTCAAGTGAGAAAAAATGCAGACAACTAGACTTCCAATAGTCGCTATAAACTTGACTCTGATGTAGTTCAAAGTCTTTGGCACACAGCTGACGCAATCTGGCAGCCCATTCCCTGGCTGAGTAGCCCATTTGTCGACGTGTTCCTCTGTGTAACAGTGCCATGCGACGGTCCCAGTACTTGGAAGAGTCTGTGTTTCGTGGATTGTCCTTTGTTGTTTACCATTTATTTTTGTTGCACCCAGCAGATTGCAGGGCTGGGTTGGCAGTGTAATGAGCTGGCCTTGTTAATGGTATCTAGCACCATACATGAAGAGCAGCATAGTAACAGAAAGAGCCTTGTTAATGAGGAATCGAGACTAATGCAGCACGCCACGCCTACGGTGAGCCGCCTTGAATATGGCTCGCGCATAAGAGATTAGCGTGTAAAGTTAAAGCACACGGGATTGGGGGTAAGGTACTGACTTGGATAGAGAACTGGTTGGCAGTCAGGAGGCAAAGAGTTGGAATAAATGGGTCTTTTTCCGAGTGGCAGGCAGTGACTAGTGGGGTACCGCAGGGATCGGTGCTAGGACCCCAGCTATTCACAATATATATTAATGATCTAGACGAGGGAACTAGATGTAATATCTCCAAGTTTGCAGATGACACAAAGCTGGGTGGGCGTGTGTGCTGTGAGGAGGATGCCGAGAAACTCCAGTATGATTTGGACAGGTTGGGTGATTGGGCAGATGCATGGCAAAGGGGAAGTGCAACGAGACTTGGGTGTCCTTGTGCACCAGTCGCTGAAGGTAAGCATGCAGGTGCAGCAGGCGGTTAAGAAGGCAAATGGTATGTTGGCCTTCATAGCGAGAGGATTTGAGTACAGGAGCAAGGATGTCTTGCTGCAGCTGTACAGGGCCTTGGTGAGACCACACCTTGAGTATTGTGTGCAGTTTTGATCGCCTTATCTGAGGAAGGATGTTCTTGCCATGGAGGGAGTGCAGCGAAGATTCACCAGACTGATATCTGGGATGGCAGGAATGACATATGAGGAGAGATTGGGTTGATTGGGCTTATATTCGCTGGAGTTTAGAAGAATGAGAGGGGATCTCATTGAAACTTATAAAATTCTAACAGGACTAGACAGACTAGATGCAGGAAGGATGTTCCCGATGGGGGGGAAGTCCAGAACCAGGGGTCACAGTCTAAGGATAAGGGGTAAGCCATTTAGGACAGAGATGAGGAGGAATTTCTTCACCCAGAGAGTGGTGAACCTGTGGAATTCTCTGCCACAGAAGGCAGTTGAGGCCAATTCATTAAATATATTCAAGAAGGAGTTAGATATATTTCTTAAGGCTAAAGGAACCAAGGGATATGGGGAGAAAGCAGGGACAGGGTACTGAATTTGGATGATCAGCCATGATCTCATTAAATGGCGGAGCAGGCTCGAGGGGCCGAATGGCCTACTCCTGCTCCTATCTTCTATGTTTCTATGTAATGTCATTTTGCAGCAATGAACAGTCAAGGAATGCCAAACAGGGCCATAAATGTAAGGAACAGCACAGTACACAGACTATAGCTGTGAAGAGCAGTAAGGGCTCAGAGAGATCTCTCGGGTGAGACACCCTGTTCGTCGTGGCCATTCTTAGCAAAATTCTACAGAATGTGTTCGAATCAAAAGTACAAGCATGTTGTCTAGTCGTTGCTTCCAATATTCTGAAGAGAATCGTCAGATGTGATAGAATGTGCAGCTCATACACAAGGAGTTTGATTTCACTGTTTAATGTTTAAAATATTCATAGAATATTGAGGCTGGATGGTGCAGTTGAAATAATGTCCTTTCATCTCTGCCATCTGATTTGAGTCAGTCCCCAACTGTGGAATGAATATCTCCGCTCCTTAATAAGTGGAAAGAGCTGGCATGAAATGATTCTGGGCAGTCTCATCCCAGCTCTTTGTGGTAGGGGGGTGGTGGGGGGGCGGCTGGGGGCAGGTCGACTGTATCCTGACTGACACTAATGCAGCAGAGATACCACACGAATGGGGGAATTGTAAATGTACACTCCGACATATACACTAGACCCCCAGAAACATTCTCCTAGCACAAGACCCACACGGGCATTGAACATTTGTCTACCCCCTTTCCACATAAAAATAATTTATATAGCGCCTTTCACAACCCCAGGACATCCCAAAGCGCTTCACAGCCAATCAAGTACTTTTTGAAGTGTAGTCGCTGTTGTAATGTAGGAAACGCGGCAGCCAATTTGCGCACAGCAAGCTCCCACGAACAGCAATGTGATAATGACCGGATAATCTGTTTTTTGTAGTGTTGTTGGCTGAGGGGTCAATAGTGGTCAGGACACTGGGGATAACTCCCCTATTTTCCTTCGAAATAGTGCCACAGGATCTTTTACATCCACCTGAGAGAGAGCAGGCAGGGCCTCGCTTTAACATCTCATCCAAAAGACAGCACCTCCGGCAGTGCGGCACTCCCTCAGCACTGCGCTGGAGTGTCAGTCGAGCATTTGTTATACTTACATCTCTGGAGTGTGACTTGAACCCACAACCTTCATGATAGCACAGAGGTGAGAGTGCTACCCACTGAGCCACAGCTAACGCTACCATCCACATTGCACTACCAGGCTACCAGATAGCAATGTATATGGAGACCAGCACTAAACTAACGTGGATACTGCCATAATGTATCATGGAGCAGAGGAGGATTTCTCTGCTCACATGTGTAGCAACATTGTAAATGCATTTGTGAAGGTTTCCTCTGGTTGGTATTTCTAGTCATTGTAAACACGTTAAAGGAGCTCCACACAGTGAGCAGACCAGGTCCTCCATGTGTGAAATACGACCAGCCTGATACCTGGGATGGCAGGAATGACGCATGAGGAGAGATTGGGTCAATTGGGCTTATACTCGCTGGAGTTTAGAAGAATGAGAGGGGATCTCATTGAAACTTATAAAATTCTAACAGGACTAGACAGACTAGATGCAGGAAGGGTGTTCCCGATGGTCGGGGAGTCCAGAACCAGGGGTCACAGTCTAAGGATAAGGGGTAAGCTATTTAGGACTGAGATGAGGAGGAATTTCTTCACCCAGAGAGTGGTGAACCTATGGAATTCTCTACCACACAAGGCAGTTGAGACCAATTCATTAAATATATTCAAGAAGGAGTTAGATATATTTCTTAAGGCTAAAGGGATCAAGGGATATGGGGAGAAGGCAGGGACAGGGTACTGAATTTGGATGATCAGCCATGATCTCATTAAATGACGGAGCAGGCTCGAGGGGCCGAATGGCCTACTCCTGCTCCTATCTTCTATGTTTCTATGTTTCTGTTGAACAGCAGTAAATGGTCTCTAATGTGTGTACAAGGTATGATTGATTAGCAATAAAGGACGGTGTGTGTGTATGCTGCCTTGGTTAATTAAATGGAAGCTCAAAGAGCGACAGGTTCAATCTATGGCTGTGTCGTACAGTCGTCCGACGTACCAGTAATTTGGCAAGATAGGGGCTCGTGCTTTATCCCAAGTTGCTTAATTGTGCAGGAAGGGAAGTCAGGAAGGTGCGGTGCTTCTTTCAATGAACATGTGTCAAACATCAAGAAGTGTGAGCAGCAAGTTAGGTTCCCTTAATCACCATCATTACCGGGGTGTTGGGAAGTGCAATTAATTCCTTGTGTTATTTGTCATGTGCAGGGTGATTTATGCCCAACACTAAAGGTAACGAGATAGAATGAAGCTAATCCACTTCTACACTGCTACATGATCAATATGCCAACAATCCATATTATTGGAGTCTGGCGTTTCTACAATACTGATCTATGCTTAATTGACACAGTTAACACGAGAATTTTTAAATTCCATGCAGCATCCCAAATTACTCTGATTGATGCCATACAAATTAGGTACAGGTGAGATTAGCACAGCTGGCTAATAGAAGCTACTTTTACATTTCCCAAAGACCCCTACCAGTGTCTCCAAGACCTGTACTAATGACTCTAAGATCCTGGTTACTGACTGTATGACCTGTACTAGTGGCTCTAAGACCCAAGCTAGTGCCACTATGACTCCAGCTAGTGATTCAGGGTCAGCCGTGGCTCAGTGGGCGGCACTCTCTAGGTGGGAGGATCTAGAAGTGAGCAGGCGCTGCTGGATGCTTGATTACTGCAGGGAGTTGGAGTGAGTTTGTAAAAAGCTGCTGGTGGTTTTTTTTTCAGGTTTTAGGGCCATTTTGGTCCTTACACAGCAGCCAGATGACTGCTGAGGGGCTCGGAGTGCCGGGCCCCTCAGAGGACAATGTTCCCAGGATAAATTTAATCAGGGGAGAAAATGTTGGGGGAAGGGAGAAAAAAAGGCCCAAAGATTTAGGCCGAGACCCCAGGAGGTTTGGAAAAGAAAACACGGTGGTGGTTCAGTGCGAGGATAAGGAGATACGAGCTTGGGATATTATCCAGGCAGCACATGAGGACTGCGGCGAGGGAAGCTGCTTTGCCTGCTGACCAAAGCCGAATGTTGGGTTCGAGGTGACGGTCAGTGGCTGAGAGGAGGTGGAAAGACTTTTACTGAGTTTGAAGATTGGAGATAGGTTCTTGGAGGTATCTCTGCTATATTCTGAAGAGGTGGTGGTCTCATTCTTAAACCTGCGGTGTATATTGAGGAGGATGTGCTAATGAAAAAGTTGGAGCCGTGGGACATTAACATTTGCTCGACAATAAAGAGGAAGTACTATCCAGGAATGCGGGTAGCACATGGAACCCGTTACGTAAAGATACGGTTCCCAGAGGGGGTGAAGTCATTGCCGTATAGCATGAAACTCGAGACAATGAAAGGAGTGCCGTACTTCTGGGTACTGCATGATAACCAGGTGAAGGTTTGTTATTATTGTCTTGGTCACAAGCATCTTGTAAGAAGCTGTCCAGACTTGTACTGTTATAACTGTGGCGAGTCTGGACACATCACTTGGAGCTGCAAGGCGGAGAGCTGTGGGGTGTGTCACAAAGGCCCCACCCGCTGTGAGTGTGAGACAGAAGGAAGCCCCTTGAGTGACGAGGAGATGGGAGAAGGAGCAGGAGGTGTGAGTGGAGCGGCTGGAGGAGCGGAGCAGGCAGAGGACACAGCTGGTGAATGGAAGGAGAAAAGAGAGCAGGAAGAGGCAGAAAAATGTGGAGCAGAGAACAGGATGGAGATGGTGGAAAATACACCAAGTACGGTGGAAAAGGACAAAGGAAAAAGGACAGAGGGCAGCACGGGTCGAGGGCAGAGTCAAGTCATAATACGGCTCGGCTCTCCCTAAAGAATCTGGTGTCCGCGGGGGCGAGGAGTCAGGAATGGGGTGCAGGATAAGTGTAAATACTCCAAAGAAAGATGGGGACTCGGATATCTCTGGGGAGCAAGAGGAGGCAAGACAAGGAGAAGGTGCAAGAGGCAGGAGCCTTAAAGGGTAGCAGGACAGGAGCGGCGAGACAAAGACGCCAGAAGGGAGCAAGATAGGTGCAGATTCGCCATTGTCCCAGAGAGAGAAGAAACGGGGAGCAAGGGTCAATGGTGGAGATGAGGCCGAAGGGAGTGGCACTGTTGGAGAAACCGTGATAGCAGGTTATATATCTAAGGGAGATTATATATCTGACTGGGAGCAGGGACGGGAGGTTACAGAAGAGCTCGAGAGTGAGGAGTCAGAGGGGGACAGAGACATGGAAATGGGGGGTGGGGTGGCATCGAGTGGAAAGGGAAAGGTTAGTGAGGGGCAGAAGGAGGGAGAAGGGGCAGCTCCTCGGCCCAAACCCAACGTAAGGAAGAGGCTGAAACTGCAGGGAAGGTTCAAACAGGAGGTGAAAAAGAGCCGGAGGCTGCAGGAGAAAGCAACAGCTGCCCGAAAAGTTGGGAAGGAGCATGAGAGGAGGGAAGGGCCGGAGATGAAATGATGGGGGACGGGAGGTGGGGATTATCAGGCACATTTCCTTATTCGGAGCCATGATTACATTGGTCTCGATTAATGTGAACGGACTGAGGGGTGAGAAGAAATTGCAGTAGTTGCAGGGTTTTAAAGGGACTGACCTGTTGTGTCTGCAAGAAACCTTTTGGGATGAGGATATCCTAGAAAGTGTTTGGAAGGTTTGGTAGGGAGAGGTGTTTGCAAGTTGTGCAAACAATAACCATAGAGGGGTGGCTGTATTGGTGAGTCCGTCCATAAAAGAGAATGTTGCCTTGGTGGACAAGGACACTGAGGGGAGATTTTTACGGCTAAGGGTAAAAATGGAGGAATTTAATTGCGATCTCTTTAATATCTATGCACCGAACGACCATTGCAAGCGTCGCGAGTTTTTTCGGTGGTTATTCACAGAAGTGGCAGAGGTGGAAAACCTTTGTATAGTGGGGGATTTTAATGTATTTTTATCTTGGATGGACATTTCAGCCCAGATGACCTTTAAGGATGATAACTCCAGAGGGATGATTGTAAAAATATTTTTAAAGTACAATAGATTAATATATGTTACGGGAGACAAATTAAACTTCAGGTTTTGATGTTAATATGTGTTGTTGGACTGGCTGTGCAGAGCGGCGGAATGGATTTGTTTGATACAATGGAATGATCACAATGTTGTAAATGTTTTTAATGTTCAATAAATAATATAAAATAAAAGTGGGTAGCGCTCTTGCCTCTGAGTCAGAAGGTTGTGGGTTCAAGTTCCACTCTCAAAACTTGAGCACAAAATTCTAGACTGACACTCCAGTGCGGTACTGAGGGAGTGCTGCACTGTCGGAGGTGCCGTCTTTCAGATGAGACGTTAAACTGAGGCCCTGGCTGCTCTCTCAGGTGGGCGTAAAAGATCTCCTGGCACTATTTCGAAGAAGAGCAGGGGAGTTCTCCCCGGTGTCCTGGGGCCAATATTTATCCCTCAATCAACATCACTAAAACAGATTATCGGATCATTATCACATTGTTGTTTGTGGGAGCTTGCTGTGCGCAAACTGGTTACCGTGGTTCCCACATTACAACAGTGACCACACTTCAAAAGTAAAGTATTGGCTGTAAAGTGCTTTGGGACGTCCTGAGGTCGTGAAAGGTGCTATAGAAATGCAAGTCTTTCTTTTTCTACGACCCCTGCTAGTGACTCTATGGCCTGTACTAGTGGCTCGAAGCCCCTGGTAATGGCACTTAGACTCCTGCCACTGCAGCTAAGAGTCCTGATCTTGTGGTTAGGAGTGGATGCCCAACCTTAGCAAGTGTCTGGCAAGATTCCGGCTGACTGTGAGAGACCCCTCGCATCAGGAAACACCACCAGTAGCACAGGTCTCAGCTATGCCTGCACAGATCACGAGCAAATGGAGCTCAAGTCATGTCCTAGAACTGGTCCTGCACCGTGAGAAATTCCCAACAAACCTCAGATGTTGAATTTATATGGAATGTGACATTTCAATTAGAAACTACCTTTTGAATCTGTGCAATGTTTCACCTGAGATTTTTAAATAAAAGGTATCTGCTTTTTGGTGCCTGGCTCAATTAATTGCCTTCTGTTGAAACTGCATCTCTTCAAGAAGGTCCTACAAAAGGTGAGATTTAAAGAACAATATGTTGAGATACCGCGGCAAACGTGGGAGTCGAGACCAGAGTTTGGTGAAACACAACTGCTTTAATCTACATCATGGCAAAGAGAAACTGGAAAAGCCCGCGCAACCACTTAAATACTCCCCAGACAGGAAGTGCTCCCGGCAGCCTGTCCCTGCGGGAAACAAGTTGCTGGAGGAAAGGACCCCCGGCTGGGGGCGTCTGCTTAACTGTCCGTGCTGCCGTGAGCGGATTATGTCCAGTGGTGGCGTGTCGCCACAGAGCTCCCCCCAGAATCCGCTTAGGAGGAGTGGACGAGTCATGACGGTGGTCTAATGGTTCTGCCGGAGCGGCTCTGAGTGGTCGCCGGTCTAGTTGGTGGGGCCGGGCGGTTCGCCGCCGGCTGTGCTGGCTTGCTGGCGGGACGGCCTCTAGTTGGAGGTCGGGCCACGGGGACCTGTTCCCCTGGTTCTGTGTGTGCTGGTTTGAGCCGGTCGATGGAGACTGTGTCGACCCTGTCGCCGAGTCACAGCTTGAAGACCTTGTCCCCGGTTTGTAGTACCTCGTACGGTCCGTCGTACGGGGGTCGCAGGTGTCCGTGGTGCGCGTCGTGTCACACGAAGACGAAGCGTGCCTGCTGTAAGTTTGGCGGGACGTGAGGTGCAAGTTTGCCGTGTCGGTTGACCGGAAGTGGGGCGAACTGTTGAGCGGAAGAGAAAGAGTTGAGCCGCTGCTGTTCGGCCGACCAAGGCGTGGTAGCCTCCGGGAGGAATTCGCCTGGTACGCGCAGCGGTTGTCCGTAGACTAACTCCGCTGCCGAGGACTGGAGGTCTTCCTTGACCGCGGTGCGTAGGCCTAGTAGCACCCACGGTAGGCGGTCAGTCCAGGTACTGTCCTGCAGGCCGGCGCGGAGTGAGGCCTTGAGTGACCTGTGGAAGCGTTCACACAGCCCATTGGCCTGCGGGTGGTACGCCGTGGTTCAGTGGAGCGTCACCCCGAGGTTGCGTGCTGTGGCCATCCAGAGTTCGGAGGTGAACTGGGCGCCTCTGTCGGAGGTTATGTCGGCTGGTACGCCGAACCTTGCGACCCAGGTGTTAACGAATGCCCTGGCGATGTCGGCTGTGGTGGTGGAGGTCAGCGGCACTGCCTCAGGCCAGCGTGTGTAGCGGTCGACCATCATGAGGAGATAAGTTTGGCCTTGCGATGGCGGCAGAGGACCGATGATGTCGACGTGTACGTGATCGAAGCGGCGGCTGGGTACCTCGAAGTCTCCCAGGGGTGCTTTTGTGTGCAGCTGTACCTTAGCCCGTTGGCAGGCGAGGCAGGAGGTGGCCCAAGTCCGAACATCTTTGCTGAGGCCGCGCCAGACGAAGCGCTGGGAAAGGAGTTTGACGGATGCGCGGGAACCCGTATGGGAGAGCCCGTGTAGCGCGTCGAAGATGCGGCGGTGCCAGGTTGCAGGGACGACCGGCCTGGGTTGGCCGAGTGAGACGTCGCAAGTGACTGCCGTGGCTTCGGGCCCATGCGCGACCTTGGCTAGGCGTAGCCCTGGCAGGCTGGTAGCCGCCGAGAGGAGGTCTGGGTCCATGAGCTGGGCCGCTGCTAGTTGCGCGTAGTCGACCGCGAGGTGATTCGCGCAGATGGCGGGACGGGAAAGGCAGTCGGCGACAACGTTGTCTCTACCGGAGACGTGCTGGATGTCCATAGTAAACTCGGACACGGCCGCGAGCTGGCGTTGCTGCCTAGCGGACCAGGGTTCGGTGTGCTTGGCCATCGCGTATGTGAGCGGCTTGTGGTCCACGTACGCGGTGAAGGGGCGGCCCTCCAGGAGGAACCTGAAATGGCGGACCGACAGGTGGAGCGCGAGGAGCTCGCGGTCGAAAGTAGAGTATTTGACCTCCGGGGGGCGCAGTTGGCAGCTGTAGAAGGCAAGTGGCTGCCACGCGCCATTGACCCACTGCTCGAACACGGCTCCGACCGCGTGGTCGGTGGCGTCGGTGGTGAGCGCGACCTGGGCATCGGCCCTCGGGTGCGCGAGCAGGGTGGTGTCGGTGAGCGCGTTTTTGGTGGCGTCGAAGGCGGCTGACGTGTCAGTGGTCCAGGCTACGGCCATCTTGCCGGATTTACCTCGGAGGGAGTTGTATAGGGGCTTCATGAGGGCTGCAGCTCTGGGGATGAACCTGTTGTAGAAGTTCACCATCCCGAGGAACTCCTGGAGGCCCTTGATGGTCTTGGGGCGGGGGAATTGCTGGACGGCCTGCACCTTGTTGGGCAGGGGGACGGCCCCAGCAGGGGTGATGTGGTGGCCGAGAAAATCGATCTCGGCTAGGCTGAATTGGCACTTCGCCGGGCTGAGGATGAGCCCGTGTTGGGCTAGGCGCCCGAACAGGATGCAAAGGTGTTCGAGGTGTTCCTGTTGGGAGGAGCTGGCCACGAGAATGTCGTCTAGATAGACGAATAGGAAGTTCAGGTCCCGGAGGACTGAGTCCATAAGGCACTGGAAAGCCTGGGCTGCATTCTTGAGGCCGAAGGGCATTCTCAGGAACTCGAACAGGCCGAATGGGGTGATGACGGCCGTTTTGGAGATGTCCGCGGGGTGTACGGGGACTTGGTGGTAACCGCGCACCAGGTCGACCTTGGAAAAGATGGTTCGTCCGGCCAGTCGGGCCGAGAAGTCCTGGATGTGCGGCACCGGGTATCGGTCGGGGGTGGTGGCGTCGTTGAGGCGGTGGTAGTCCCCGCAGGGGCGCCAGCCTCCGCCGGGCTTGGGGGCGATGTGGAGGGGCGAGGCCCAAGGGCTGCTGGAGCGGCGGATGATGCCGAGTTGCTCCATGGTGGTGAACTCGGCCCGCGTGATTTCCAGCTTGGCCGGGTTGAGTCTGCGGGCGTGGGCAGAGACCGGGGGGCCGGTGGTGGGGATATAGTGCTCCACACCGTGTTTGGCGGCTTTGGCTGAAAAGGTCGGGTTGGTGAGGGCGGGAAACTCGGCTAGAAGTGCCGAGTAGTCGTCCGTGGCTCTGGCGAGGCAGTAGGTCGTCAGGCCGGCGAACGGGCCGGGGTGAATGCGCCAGGGATGGGGGCCATAGTGTTGATGTCGACGAGGCGGTGCCTCGGAATGTCGACAAGGAGGCCATGGGCGCGTAGGAAGTCGGCGCCGAGGAGTGGGCAGAGGACCTTGGCTGTGAGGAACTCCCAGCGGTAGCGGCGGCCTGCGAGGTCGAGCGTGACCATGCGGGTGCCGTATGTGCGGATGTCAGAGCCATTGGCTGTGGCCAGCGTGATACCCCGTGCGCCGCGTTGGATTTCGAGGGCGGAGGCGGGGGTGATGCTGTGCTGGGCTCCTGTGTCGCACAGAAATCGGCGGTTGGTGCTGTCGTCGGTGACGTGCAGTAGGGGCCCCTTTTGCCCCGCGGCCATCATGGGGGCCGGTGCGGGGGGGGGGTTTGAAAGTGCACGGTGGCGTGCAGCGTTGGGCCCTAGTGCCAAAACGGGTGTGGTAGTAGCAGTGACCCGGAGTGGAAGGGCGGTCGGGCCTAGTGGGCCGGGGAGACTGTGTGGTCGTTGCCGTGAGGTCGGGCGCGACGTCACGGGCGGTCTGCGCGGAGAGCAGCCGGTCGGCCTTTTCGGCTATCTCATTCAGGTCCGTGGAGCCAGACTCCACAATGAGCGGGCGGATGCTGGCGGGGAGCTGCCGAATGAAAAGCGTGCGAAAGAGGGCGCAGGGGTTTTTATCGTCCGAGAGGGACAGCATGTGGGAAAGCAGGTCCGACGGTGAAGTGTCACCAAGGCCTGGGAAGTCGAGGAGTTGGCAGTTGCGCTGGTAAGAGGGCGCCTGAAATTTTTTAAGAAGCGCGGCCTTCAGATGTTCGTACTTGCCTTCCACTGGTGGATCCTGCAGCGCTGCCCAAACCTTGGGGACTGTGGCGTAGGTGAGAGAGGCGACGAGGTAGTCGTACTTCGTCGCGTCGACTGTAATGTTTTTCAGCCGGAATCTGGACTCGGCTTGAACGAACCAGGCCTCAGCCAGGTTCTCCCAAAAGTCCGGTAGTTTAACCGTGACTGTGTTTGTATCCGCCATGCTAGCTTAGGATTCGTCCTGAGCGTCGGGGTCACCAGTGTTGAGATACCGCTGCAAACGTGGGAGTCGAGACCAGAGTTTGGTGAAACACAACTGCTTTAATCTACATCATGGCAAAGAGAAACTGGAAAAGCCGGCGCAACCACTTAAATACTCCCCAGACAGGACGTGCTCCCGGCAGCCTGTCCCTGCGGGAAACAAGTTGCTGGAGGAAAGGGCCCCCGGCTGGGGGTGTCTGCTTAACTGTCCGTGCCGCCGTGAGCGGATTATGTCCAGTGGTGGCGTGTCGCCACAAATAAATGATTCTGAAAGCTCTAAGAAGGAAGACTTATTTTTGAAGTATTTCTTTATGGTCTGCTGAGTGCCGAACATATGTGGAAACCCATAACTGAACTTAAGCTGTTAGCTGAAGCTCAGTGGGTGGCGCCCTCGCCTCTGAGTCAGAAGGTCGTGGGTTCAAGTCCCACTCCAGAGACTTGAGCACAAAAATCCAGGCTGACACTCCAGTGCAGTGCTCAGGGAGTGCTGCACTGTCGGCGGTGCTGTCTTTCAGATGAGACGTTAAACCGAGGCCCCGTCTGCTCTCTCCGGTGGACATAAAAGATCCTATGGCACTGTGGGTAATGACCAAATAATCTGCCTTTAGCATTGTGGGTTGAGGGGTAAACAGGACACCAGGGATAACTCCCCTGCTCTTTCTTCGAAATAATGCCATGGGATCTTTTATGTCCATCTGAGAGAGCAGACGAGGCCTCAGTTTAGTGTCTCATTCAAAAGCCGGCACCTCCGACAGTGCAGCTCTCGCTCAGTCCTGCATTGGAGGGTCAGCCTAGATTCATGTGTTCAACTCTCGGGAGGAGGACTTGAACCCACAACCTTCTGATTCAGAGGTGAGAGTGCTACCCACTGAGCCACTGGCTGACGCACTTATTATTTTAAAGTTGTGGCAACCCTAAAATGTAACCCAAGTGAGGACTGTTTCAGAGCTCCCAGTGGTCTTGATCCAGAATTAACCAAATTTCCAGGTTTTATGAAGGAGATGTGGCATCTTATCCACTAATTCCATGACCAACCACCCAGGCAGATTTGTAGTTTCCAGTTGCGATTAGGCTTGAAGCTCAGTCACATTATGGGCCTTTGGCCTTCTTTGAATATACATCATGGTCTTAATGACTCTTGGGGATTACTTGAAAGAATCTAACAGTCCCAAGTAATTACTGTCACCCACCAAGGTGTTAAAAACTGTCAATATTTTGATTGCTGCAGAAGAAAATATGACTTTCAAAGGAAAAGGTTCCCTTACAGTCCAGGGGCCCTCTCATGGTCTTTAGTCTCCTATTTCACCTGACCATTACACGGAATGTAGAATAGGAACTCTGTGAGGGACTGTCTCATGTAATGCACCACGAGAGATTGTGTTACCAAGAATTTTCTGAGCTAATGCTACAAGGAACATAAGAGCATAAGAAATAGGAGCAGGAGTCGGCCATACGGCCCCTCGAGCCTGCTCCGTCATTCAATAAGATCATGGCTGATCTCCTACCTCAACTCCACTTTCCCGCCCAATCCCCATATCCCTCGATTTCCCCGAGAGTCCAAAAATCTATCGATCTCAGTCTTAACGACTCAGCATCCACAGCCCTCTGGGGTAGAGAATTCCAAAGACTCTGAGTGAGGACATTTTTCCTCATCTCAGTCCTCAGGCCGACCCCTTATCCTGAGATTATGCCCCCAAGTTTTAGACCCTCCAGCCAGGGGAAGCAGCCTCTTAGCATCTACCCTGTCAAGTTCATACTCTTTTCTTGTTTTTAAGTCAGACCATTTTATATATTGTGTTAGACTGGTTGTTGTACTGTTTCGTATCCTGCTGTGTCTTATTGCTGCACACAGTGTGCAATTTGTCTGCAATCTAAGGTAACCAGAGAACAGATTGAGCATCGCATGTAATCTCCAGTAAGCGATTTTCCACTATTCGGGGTTAATTGTTAGACCTGGGTGATGCTAACCTATACACTGTGGAGAATGAACACACAGGCTTCAGTTCATAAGGGGCTCGATCTGCTTATATAAACTGCAGTCTAGCCAAGGCCATTCGAAAGCTGCTGGGAAGAAGCCAGAACTGTAACATAACTACCTAGATTACACCTAGATGTAAGGAACTGGAGCTTACCTTGCTGTAAGAAATGATAGTCCGAGACTGGAAACTTTAGTCTCGCATCAGTACTGGGTCAAATTCTGGGATCAATTATCCAGGACAAGGTAGTGGAGATACAAAATAATTGGATTTGCAAAGGGCAAGTCATGGCACAGCATTTTAATGGAATTTTTTGATAGTGAGATACGGATCCAGGAAAGAATTAGATGCGATATACTTGGATTTTTAGTAAGACTTCTGATAAGTTACCTCATAGAAAACTAGTTCACAAAAATCAGCAGACATGGTATTGGCATCAGTGTGCTGAGAAGGACTGAGCTGTGCCTGAGTGATAGGAGACAGAGGGTATATGTGGAGAAGACACGATGGAGGATGTGAAAATTGCAGCCCTGCAGGGCTCAGTGTCGGGATTGCTACTATACGGGTAGCTTCAATGCAAGGTGTGTAGAGGACACCAAAATAGGAGTGGTTAATGTGGTGGAGGATGGAGCAAGCTACAGAAGGGACCGCCCCCTCTGCAATACCCTGGTCCACTCCTCTATCACCCCCAACACCCATTCCCGTTCCTACGGCACCTGCCCGTGCAAGCGCTGGAGATGCAACACCTGCCCTTTCACCTCCTCCCTTCTCACTGTCCAGGGCCCCAAACACCCCTTCCAGGTGAAACAGCGATTTACTTGTACTTCCAGCAATCTAGTATACTGTATTCGCTGCTTGCGATGCGGTCTCCTCTACATTGGGGAGACCAAACGCAGATTGGGTGACCGCTTTGCTGAACACCTCCATTCAGTCCGTAAGCGTGACCCCGCATTTTCGGTCGCCTGTCACTTTAATTCTCTGCTCCACTCCCACTCTGACCTCTCCGTCTTCGGCCTCCTCCACTGTTCCAACGAAGCTCAAGGTAAGCTCGAGGAACAGCACCTCATCTTTCGATTAGGCACTTCTGGACTCAACATCGAGTTCAACAATTTCAGATCATAACCTCTGCTCCTATTTTTTCAGATGGCAGCTGTTGACGATTCTGCCATTCCCACTTACACCTCTTCTTGACCCATCTTTTGTTTCTTTACTTGTCCCATTACCATCTCCTTTTGCTTTGTACAATCATACCTGTTGGCATTTAATCTCTCCTGCCTTCCATCCTATCACAGCCCTTCCCTTTTGTTCTTTCCTCCCCTCCCCCCTTTCCCTGCCCCTGTATTTGCTTAAATCTGTTACATCTCTAACTTTTCCAGTTCTGACAAAGGGTCATCGACCTGAAACATTGACTCTGTTTCTCTCTCTGAAGATGCTGCCTGACCTGTTGAGTATTGCCAGCATTTTCTGTTTTTATTACAGGACGACTTAGACTGTTTCTGAAGGTGAGCAAACTCTTTAATGTAGATTAATTGTAAAGTAATGCATTTAGGGGCAAAGAACAGGCAGAGGGATTATAAGATTAATAGAATAATACTGACAAAGAGCGATCAGGAATGGGACCTGGAGTCACAGTAGAGAGATCCCTCAAGATACTAAATCAATAACTGGCTGCTTTCAAAAAAATAAATGGAATTTTTGGTTATATAAAAAGAGGAATGGAGCCTAGATCAAAGAAAGTAATCCTGCCGTTATACAGAGTATTGGTCAGACCCACCTGTACAGCAGCAGGTCTGGAACCCACATTACAGAAAGGACATAGGTGAGCTGAGAAAGTTGCAGGGATGATAAGGGGGCTGGAGAATAAAACACATGAGGATTGGCTCAAAGAACGGACACTCTTCTCATTGGAGAAGTGAAGACTGAAAGGAGATATAAGTGAGGTTTCAAATTAATCAGGGATGTAGAAGATCAGTCTGGGTTACTTGTTTTGGTAGGAGACAGCAGAATGAGGAGCCAAGGGTTTAAAGTGAGAAGAGATAGATTTAGGCAGGATATAAGTAAACAGAGTACAAAAGCAAGGAAATCCAACTTTTATAAAGCACTGGTTAGGCCCCATTTGGAGTATTGTGACCAATTCTGGGCACCACACTTTAGGAAGGATGTCAAGGCCTTAGAGAGTGTGCAGAGGAGATTTATTAGCATTGTTCCAGGGCTGAGGGACTCCAATTGTGTGGAGAGACTAGGCAAGCTGACTTGTTCTCCTCGGAGCAGAGAAGGTCAAGGGGAGATTTGATGGAGTGTTCAAAGTCTTGAAGGGTTTTGACAGAGTAAATAAGGAGAAACTGTCTCCAATGGCAGAAGGGTCGGTAACCAGAGGACACAGATTTAAGGCGATTGGCAAACAGAACCAAAGGCGACATGAGGAACAAAATGTTTACACAGCGAGTGGTTATGATTCGGAATGCGCTGTCTGAAAGGTTGATGGAAGCAGATTCAATAATAACTTTGAAAAGAGATTTGGATAAATACTTGAAGAGGAAACATTTTCAGGACTATGGGGGAAAGAGCAGGGGGGGGAGTGGGACTAATTGGATCGCTCTTTCAAAGAGCCGGCACAGGCACAATCCGCCGAATGGCCTCCTTCTGTGCTGCATCGTTCTATGATTCTATATTACTTGACTGAGAGGTGGTTGGTTTTCAGAACCGTTTACCAAGGGAGGCGATAGCGTTCCAGTAGCTTAGCTGTCTTCAAGACTCAATTGGACGTGGTAGGATAGCAGGAAGGCGAATTAGTCTCAGTCAGCCTTGAGATGTTCTGCATTTCTCTGTTTAACGGTAGTCACGTTGGCGAATCCTATTGACCTACGTCACTCTTTGGTGCTGGGTCACATATTTTAATGGTTCCTTCCTCATGCAGCACCTTTCTATTTTAGTACTTCCATAGGAGGAGCCCGGTGTTCTCGTAGGGGGTTGCCCTGGAGTCTCTAGGAATTGAAGATTAATCTCCCCTGGGACACGGCTGCGAGCAAAAACCCGGGAGAAAAATCATTTTTTTTTAAATGGTGTTTTTTTTTCCATTTTCTTTGAACACTTGCATTTATTAATTACAAAAATATTGCAGATGGGGGGAGAAACGGCTGTTTGACGGGAGCGGGGCCGGTTGGAGGCAGAAGGCCACTGACATGAACCTTGTTATTCATGTGGAAATGACTTATGAAATAATACTGGGCGGCCTGCGGGTGGCGCTGTCCAGGGAGAGTATAAATACTCGGGCATGGGCCCAGCTTGTGCAGGACATTCTTTAACAGGAACTAGTGAAGGACACAACTAGACCTCCATGTTGTAAAACAGTTGATTAAAGCTTTGTTTAACGCTTAGACCAAGTGCCTAGTAGTTTTCTTACGTCAGTCACGTCTTGAAGCCTCCAGGAATTACGTCCAAGCAGAGTTGGCGACCCGATTGTTCTTTCCCTGTCGGTCGGTCCCTGTGCCGCTTCGCATTCTTCAGCAAATGGCCATTCGAAATGGCCAGAGGTCATCAAAATGTCCTCCACCACCATGGAGAAAACTATTGCAGTCCTACGGACCATCTTCGCCAGGAATGGCTTGCCAGAACAGATTTGCTCCGACAATGGGCCACAGTTTGTGTCAGAGGATTTCCGGAGGTTTCTGAGGAATAATGGGGTGAAGCATTACACATCTGCCCCATATCATCCAGCCACAAATGGATTGGCTGAGAGGTTTGTTCAGACCTTTAAAAAGGCCATAAAGGCAATGCATAATGACGACATACCACTACAACACAAGGTGGATAATTTCTTGTTTGCTTACCGGAATGCGACACATGCAGTCACCAACCAAGCTCCAGCCATAATGTTCTTCAACCGAAGGCTAAGATGTCGCCTGGATTTGCTCAAACCAAACATAAGACGAGATGTTGAGGATAAGCAATTCCAGCACATAAATGAGAAGCCAACCAGGAGCTTCAAGATAGGGCAACCAGTCTTGGCCCGCGACTACCGAACAGAAAAATGGCAGCCAGGAACGATATGCACACAGCAGGGACCACTAATGTACACAGTGGACGTTGGAGAGAGCATCGTGAGACGCCATGCTGACCAGATTCTAGAGTCACAGGAACAAGCCAAACCCATACCACAAGCAGGTGCACCTGGCAATCAACCCGAAGTACAGATTGCGTCTACCTCAGAAGCAGTGGTATTGGAAGCTGACGAACCAACCAATGACAATGATCCAGAATCAACTCCGCCGCAAGAACAGGATACTCGAGAAAGGCGCTATCCAGTCAGGATCAGGAAGCCTCCTCAAAGGCTGAACTTATAAATGAATATTTCAGTTGATGTATATAGTACAGAGAAAATTGTAATTGTAATTAGTTATTATTTAGTTGTTAAATGAATGTTATGTACTGTTTATCTAAAAGGGGAGGAATTGTTGTGTATGTACCTTTAAGAGAAGAACTGATTCTATACTGCAGTACCGGCAGTGACCACCCCTGTATATAAAGCCATAGCAGGCTTCTGTATTTCAGTCTTGAATTACTCTCTGTTCAGTAAATACCTGTTTTATTGTTCTCCTGCAGTCTGAGTATTATTGATCCTCGGACACTACAGACTGGAGGAGGAGAATGTGATCAAACGCAGCCCTGATAAACTGTAGAAGGTGGCGTTTTATGTCAATTTTACAGGTGACCTTTTAATATATCTGCTTCCAACTGATGAAAGAGCAAATATCTTTTTTTCCCCCTCAGCCACATCAATGAATTCACATTTAAAGCACTCTTGCAAGATTAACGATGACAGACAGGTTTGCATCAGTGATAGCGCTGATGATTCCTATAAATGGAGCCAATTAGCCTTTCAGATAGTAGTGATTAGGTACACGCTATCGTGCTATAGTCAGTAATAGTTACCACTAATTAGGTGGAAAGGCTTGGGCAAATCATTATGATACTGTTCATAGCAGATTACTGCTGTTCGATGGCAAGCAAAGGTTTCATCGACCGTACATTTGGCCGACTTGGCAGTTTTAGTTCCACACAAGTGAGCGCCGTCATTGCTCCTTTACTGGTGCTGCTTGGCGCAGTTGGTTGGCGGGTTGCGGGTTCGATCACCGTCCAGAGCTTGAGTTCACAATCTCGGCCGACCCTCCGCTGCACTGTTACGCTGTCAAAGGCATTGGTTTTCCTTTCAGTTGAGATGTCGAAGCAGTTCTGGTGGTTCAGGTGGGTGTTGAAGATCCCAGGCCACTAGCCGAAGAAGAACAAGCATCAACAACATGGGGGAAATACAGCGCCTTTAATGTAGTAAAACGTCCCAAGGCGCCTTCACAGGAGCGATTATCAAACAAAATTTGACACCGAGCCACATCAGGAGATTTTTAACGACAGGTGACCAAAGGCTTGGTCGAAGAGGTTAGTTTTAAGGAGCGACTTAAAGGAGGAGAGTGAGGCGGAGAGGTTTAGGGAGGGAATTCCAGAGCTTAGGGCCGAGGCAGCTGAAGGCCCGGCCGCCCATTTTGGAGCACTGAAAATCGGGGATGCTCAGGAGGCCAGAATTGGAGGAGCGCAGAGATCTCGGAGGGTTGTAGGGCAGGAGGAGGTTTACAGAGATAGGGAGGGGCGAGGCCGCGGAGGGATTTGAAAACAAGGATGAGAATTTTGAAATCGAGGCACTGCCAGACCGGGGAGCCAACATAGGTCAGTGAGCAGAGTGGGTGATGGGTGAACGGGACTTGGTGCGAGTTCGGATAAGGGTCAGCAGGAGTTTTTGGATGAGCTCAAGTTTACGAAGAGTGGAAGGTCGGAGGTCAGCCAGAAGAGCATTGGAATAGTCGAGTCTAGAGGTAACAAAGAAATGAATGAGGGTTTCAGCAGCGGATAAGCTGAGGCGGAGGCGGAGGCGGGAGATGTTGCGGAGGTGCTACTTTTAATTATTAAATTCCTCCTCATCAAAATTCTATTGTGTAGCAATTTAATGATAAAACTGCTGAGTGCGTAATTTACTCCCCATATGAGCAGGAACGAACAATTCACATATACTCCTTGCAAACTCCAGTGAATTGTTTATTCAACAGCTTAGCGTCAAGTATTCTGTTTGCACCACAGGTGTGGTATAAATTAGGATAATACAAGAAGTGTAATTAATTTATTGCTGTGTGACTGATCTATTATAAACATGAAGGGCTCCGCAATATCAGACATGACTGCTTGTGAAGTGGATTTCACCTCTGAAGTAGTATTTTGTATGCAATCTTGAAAATCCTGTTAGCCGGGATTAAAACAGCAAGCCATGGGCAGGTGCAGCCTCAGTAACTATATTTTAATAATCTGCGACGTTAGTGGCTTAAACTGCAGCTCTCTAATTTGTTCACGTTCTAAATATCAGTAAATGAGAGCCGTGCTGTCACGGAGCCCGAGTGCTAATCAACAGGGGAAAGGACCCCCCCCCCCCATCTCAGTGTCAGCCGTGGCTCAGTGGGCAGCACCACTAGCCTCTGATCTCAGAAGGTTGTGGGTTCAAGTCCCATGCCATGAGACTCAAGCACAAAAATTTAGGCTGACGCTCCCAGTGTGGTGCTGAGGGAGTGCTGCTTTGTCGGTGGTGCCGTCTTTTGGGTGAGACGATAAACCGAGGCCCCGTCTGCCCTCTTGGGTGGACGTAAAAGATCTCATGGCACTATTCGAAAAAGAACAGGGGAGTTCTCCCCAGTGTCCTGACCATCCTGCTTATCCCTCAGCCAATAAAGTCTGTTCAGTTTACTCCACTACGAAGTCTCGTGCTTACAGGGAAAGTGTTGTTGTGAACCAGAGGAGAAAGGACCATATTTGGTCAAGGGGCGTTTTCCCCGGTGTCCCGGCCAATATTTATCCCTCAATCAACATCAATAAAACAGATTCTCTGGTCAATATCACATTGCTGTTTGTGGGAGCTTGCTGTGTGCAAATTAGCTGCCGCATTTCCCACATTGCAACAGTGACTACACTTCAAAAAGTACTTCATTGGCTGTAAAGTGCTTTGGGATGACATAAAAGGCGCTATAGAAATGCAAGTCTTTCTTTTTTTCTCGCTCCACTCCCTCCCCTCCACTTCCTTACTCCCTCTCCCTCCCCACTTTAATTCCTTCTCAAACTACTAACTTGCATTCTGGAGTGAGGCATGATGGGACAGTACCAGGCAAGGCACCATGGATGGCGTACCGCTTGGGTCTACCCCATGACCTTAATACCCCCTGGCAAGTGAATCACATCCGATGAAATACTTTTGATGGGTGGCTACTGTTGCTATACAGGCAAACCTAAGTTCCACACAGCAAGATCCAACAAACAGCAAATCAGGAGAATGGTCCATTTGTATGTTGATTAGGCGGTGTTAGCTGAGGGAAGAAACATAGAAACATAGAAGATAGGAGCAGGAGCAGGCCATTCGGCCCCTCGAGCCTGTTCTGCCATTTAATGAGATCATGGCTGATCATGCAAATTCAGTACCCTGTCCCTGCTTTCTCCACATATCCCTTGATCCCTTTAGCCTTAAGAAATATATCTAATTCCTTCTTGAATATATTTAATGAATTGGCCTCAACTGCCTTCTGTGGTAGAGAATTACACAGGTTCACCTCTCTGGGTGAAGGAATTCCTCCTCATCTCAGTCCTAAATGGCTTACCCCTTATCCTTAGACTGTGACCCCTGGTTCTGGACTCCCCCCGCCATCGGGAACATCCTTCCTGCATCTAGTCTGTCTAGTCCTGTTAGAATTTTATAAGTTTCAATGTGATCCCCTCTCATTCTTCTAAACTCTAGCGAATACAAGCCTAATCGACCCAATCTCTCCTCATACATCATTCCTGCCATCCCAGGTATCAGTCTGGTGAATCTTCGCTGCACTTCCTCCATGGCAAGAATATCCTTCCTCAGATAAGGCGAACAAAACTGCACACAATACTCAAGGTGTGGTCTCACCAAGGCCCTGTACAACTGCAGCAAGACATCCTTGCTCCTGTACTCAAATCCTCTCACTATGAAGGCCAACATACCATTTGCTTTCTTAATCGCCTGCTGCACCTGCATGCTTACCTTCAGCGACTGGTGCACAAGGACACCCAGGTCTCGTTGCACTTCCCGTTTTCCCAATCTATTGCCGTTCAGATAATAATCTGCCTTCCTGTTTTTGCCACCAAAGTGGATAACCTCGCATTTATCCACATTATACTGCGTCTGCCATGCATCTGCCCAATCACCCAACCTGTCCAAATCATACTGGAGTTTCTCGGCATCCTCCTCACAGCACACACGCCCACCCAGCTTTGTGTCATCTGCAAACTTGGAGATATTACATCTAGTTCCCTCGTCTAGATCATTAATATATATTGTGAATAGCTGGGGTCCTAGCACCGATCCCTGCGGTACCCCACTAGTCGCTGCCTGCCACTCGGAAAAAGACCCGTTTATTCCAACTCTTTGCTTCCTGTCTGCCAACCAGTTCTCTATCCAGGTCAGTACCTTACCCCCAGTCCCATGTGCTTTAACTTTTCACGCTAATCTCTTATGCGGGACCTTATCGAAAGCCTTCTGAAAGTCCAAGTACAACACATCCACTGGTTCTCCCTTATCTATTCTACCAGTTACATCCTCAAAAAATGCTGGTCAGGACATCAGGAGAACGCCCTGCTCTCCTTCACCGTGCCCTGCGATCTTTCCTGTTTTAACAGAGGACATGAAGAGATAACCACATAATGCGGAGCTTATGTCAGGTAGGCCAGACAACATAAGAACATAAGAATATAAGAAATAGGAGCAGGAGTAGGCCAATCGGCCCCTCGAGCCTGCTCCGCCACTCCGCTGATCTGATCCTAACTGCCAATCCACTATCACAGAACCATCTCCTGCATCTAACAGAATTAGACACACGAAATAGGAGCAGGATCAGGCTACACGGCCCCTGGGCCCGCTCCGCTACCCACAGGGCCATGACCGATCCGAACCTAGACTCATGTCCAAATTCCTGCCCGCTCCCCGTAACCCTTAATTCCCTTTACTTCTAGGCAACTGTCTATTTCTGTTTTAAATTTATGTAATGATGTAGCTTCTACAGTTTTTTGGGGCAGCATATTCCATGGACCTACCACCCTCTGAGTGAAGTAGTTCCTCCTCATCTCAGTTTTGAAAGAGCAGCCCCTTATTCTAAGACTATGCCCCCTAGTTCTAGTTTCACCCATCATCGGGAACATCTTCCCTGCATCCACCCGATCCAACCCCTTCACAATCTTATATGTTTCAATAAGATCGCCTCTCATTCTTCTGAACTCCAATGAGTAGAGTCCCAATCTACTCAACCTCTCCTCATATGTCCATCCCCTCATCCCCGGGATTAACCGAGTGAACCTTCTTTGTACTGACTCGAGAGCAAGTATGTCCTTTCTTAAGTATGGACACCAAAACTGTACGCAGTATTCCAGGTGCGGTCTCACCAATACCTTGTACAACTGAAGCAATACCTCCCTATTTTTATATTCTATCCCCCTAGCAATGAAAGCCAACATTCCATTGGCCTTCTTAATCACTTGCTGCACCTGCATACTAACCTTTTGAGTTTCGTGCACCAGGACCCCCAGATCCCTTTGTACTTCAGTACTTTCAGTTTCTTGCCATTAAGATAATAACTTGCTCTACGATTTTTCCTGCCAAAGTGCATAACCTCACACTTTCCAGTATTGTATTCCATCTGCCAAATCTCTGCCCACTTACTTAGCCTGTCTATGTCCCCTTGCAGGTTTTTTATGTCCTCCTCACTCACTACTTCCCCCCCATCTTGGTATCATCTGCAAACTTTGATATGTTACACTCGGTCCCCTCCTCCAAATCGTTAATATAGATTGTAAAGAGTTGGGGACCCAGCACTGACCCCTGCGGAACACCACTAGTTACTGATTGCCAGCCTGAGAATGAACCATTTATCCCAACTCTCTGCCTTCTGTTAGATAGCCAATCCTCTATCCATGCCAGAATATTACCCCCAATCCCGTGATTTTTTATCTTAAGCAATAATCTTTTGTGTGGCACCTTGTCAAATGCCTTTTGGAAGTCTAAATACACTACGTCCACTGGTTCCCCTTTATCCACCCTATATGTTACTTCCTCAAAGAACTCCAGCAAATTTGTCAAACATGACTTCCCCTTCATAAAACCATGCTGACTTTGTCCTATTAAATTATGATTATCCAAATGTCCTGTTACTGTCTCCTTAATAATGGACTCCAAAATTTTACCTACCACAGATGTTAGGCTAACCGGTCTATCGTTTCCAGCCTTCTGTCTGCTGCCCTTTTTAAATAAGGGTGTTACATTAGCAGTTTTCCAGTCTGCCGGGACCATTGCCGAGTCCAGGGAGTTTTGGAAAATTATTACCAATGCATCCACAATCCCTACCGCCACTTCCCTCAAGACCCTAGGATGTAAGCCATCAGGTCCAGGTGATTTATCTGCCTTGAGTCCCATTATTTTACCGAGTACCACTTCCTTAGTGATTTTGATCGTGTTTAGCTCTTCCCCCCCTTTAGCCCCGTTTGTCCAGTGTTGGGATATTCTTAGTGTCTTCTACTGTAAAGACTGATGTAAAATATTCATTCAGTGTTTTTGCCATCTCCATATTTCCCACCATTAATTTCCCGGTCTCATCCTCTAAGGGACCAACATTTACTTTAGCCACCCTTTTTCTTTTTATATAACTATAAAAACTCTTACTATCTGTTTTTATATTTTTTGCTAATTTACTTTCATAATCTATCTTCCCTTTCTTAATCAATCTTTTTGTTATTTTTTGCTGTCTTTTAAAGTTTTCCCAATCCTCTATCCTCCCACTAGATTTGGCTACCTTATATGCCCTTGTTTTTAGTCGAATACTATCCTTAATTTCTTTACTTAGCCACGGATGGCTGTCTTTTCTTTTACACCCTTTTCTTCTCAGTGGAATATATATTTTTTGGAAGTTGTAAAATAACTCCTTAAATGTACACCACTGATCATGTATCGTCTTACCCTTTAATCTATTTTCCCAATCCACTCTACTCAATTCCGCTCTCATACCTTCATAGTCTCCTTTACTCAAGCTTAGCACGCTTGTTTGAGATCCAACCTTCTCACCCTCTAATTGAATATGGAATTCAACCATGTTATGGTCACTCATTCCAAGGGGATCCTTTACTAGGACATTTTTAATTAATCCTGTCTCGTTACACAGGACCAGATCTAAGGTTGCCTGCTCCCTGGTCGGTTCAGTTACATACTGCTCAAGAAACCCATCCCTAATACACTCAATGAACTCATCCTCAAGGCAACCCTGCCCAATTTGATTTGTCCAATTAATATGATAGTTAAAATCCCCCATAATTATAGATGTTCCCTTATTACAAGCCTCAACTATTTCCTGATTGATACTCCGTCCAACAGAGTTGCCACAGTTCGGAGGCCTATAGACTACGCCCACTAGTGTTTTTTTCCCCTTATTATTCCTTACCTCCACCCAAACTGTTTCATTGTCCTGATCTTTTGACCCAATATCATTTCTCTGTATTACAGTGATTCCTTCCTTTATTAACATAGCCACCCCACCTCCCCTTCCTTCCTGCCTGTCCTTCCTGATCGTTAAATAACCTGGTATGTTTAATTCCCAGGCATTGTCACCCTGCAGCCATGTTTCTGTAATGGCCACAAGATCATACCCATATGTAGTTATTTGTGCCATTAACTCATCTATTTTGTTACGAATGCTACGTGCATTCCGATAGAGAACTTTCAAAGATGTTTTGTGACACTTAGTTCCTGCTTTTGCCCTTTTTATTACTTTACCTTTTACTCCATACCTTCTGCCCCTTCCTGACATGCTCTGGTTTTTAATTTCCCCACTGCTACCTAAGTCTATGACCTTCTCTGTTGTCATTTGTATTATTTGCTCTCTAGGAACCTCCCCCCCACTAGTTAGTTTAAAGCCCTCTCTACAGCCCTAGTTATATGATCCGCCAGGACTCTAGTCCCAGCACTGGCCAAGTGAAGCCCGCCCCAACGGAACAGCTCCCTCCTGCCCCAGTACTGGTGCCAGTGTCCCAGGAAGCAAAACCCATTTCTCCCACATCAGTCTTTGAGCCACGCATTTAACTCTAATTTTATTTGTCCTAGCCAAATTCGCTCGTGGCTCAGGTAATAATCCAGAGATTATTACCCTTGTGGTTCTGCTTTTTAATTTGGCCCCTAGCTGCTCAAACTCCCTCAGCAGAACCTCCTTCCTTGTCCTATCTATGTCATTGGTACCAACATGGACCACGACAACTGGATCCTCCCCCTCCCACTCCAAGTTTCTCTCCAGCCCAGAGGAGATGTCCTTAACCCTGGCACCGGGCAGGCAACACAGCCTTCGGGACTCTCGCTCTCGGCTGCAGAGAACTCTATCTATCCCCCTAATGATACTATCCCCTACCACTACAACATTTCTTTTAACTCCCCCCACTTGAATGGCCCCCCGCTGCACGGTGCTGTGGCCAGGTTGCTCATCCTCCCCGCAGTCCCTGTTCCCATTTCCCTACAGCAATGATGAATCTTCTCCAGTCTGACCTTGTACATTCCTCTAACTGTAATTGTTGTTGTTGTTGTTGTTGTCTCGAACGATGGGAAAAGCTTATGATGGGATGTCTAGTTTGGCTGTCCATTCGATGGCCTCCTGAGATGCCGAGTGGAGAAATGAGGTGCCTCCCACGACAGATCTCAGTGGGCAGGTTGATGATGTGTTCCACGGTCTGGGACTCTTGGCCACAGTCACACTTCGGGTCGTCCCTCATCTTTCACTTGTGGAGCAGGTGGTCGCATCGTCCGTGCCCTGTGCGGATTGGGTTGAGCGCCGTCCACTGTCTTCGAGGGAGGTCGGAGCCGGGGACCTCTGCTGTTGGCTCAGTGATCAGGTATTGGTTCATTATGTTGCGTGCGTTCCACGATTCCGTCCATCTGGATAGTGGATCGATAGCGGTACTAAATGCTTATGAAGGAATATTTGAGATTTCTATTCCTTGCTTTATTTCTTGTTTGCCAAAGACTTTAATGAAACAATTTTTTTGGGAGGGCGGGGGTTGGGGGGGAGACAGGAGGAGAATTATGCATCACATTCAATGTGATGAGCCAAGGCTTTCTCCTGCAGTTGCAACTTACACAAATGATAAAACTTTGCCAAACACTTTTTGACAAAGATGGCACCCCTTTAAGTCATTCGCGTCCATCTGGATCGTGGGTCGACACCAGCTGCATGAATATTGGCTGATGTTTCCCAGAATGGCCGGCGCGATTTTAAGCGCTTTCGTGATGGGAAAGCATCTAACTGTAATAATATAGCATGAGCATTTACAGACATTCCCTTACTTCGTTAAGTGTCGGTGTTTCATATTAGTTTGACAATGGCAATTTATAGGCAGTCCCTTAACGATGCTAGGCAACCAGCTCGATCCAGACTGGATCAGTCAGTCTACAAATTGGCGTCTCCAAGCCAGCGGGAGCTGCTGCGTGTTGCGTTGCTTTTAACCGTAATTAACCCATGTCTTTATCATTTCATCTTGAATTTTAAGGAGCCCCCCAAAAAAACCAAGAACCTTGCATCAACATTATCAAAATCATAACGTTGGACACTTGAGACCAGATCGGAGGCTATTCCATTCGTTGTGATTTGAAGTCTGAAGTGGGAGCATGCAAAAAACACCAAGATTTTTCGCACAAACACACACACACACACACACACACACAATTGAAATTGTATTTGTTAACGAGCCAAGGAGATAGAAATTTGAATATGTGCACTATGAAATGGTTAAATAATTACTATTTGTGGAGCGTTCATTGAGGCACCTTGGGAACTCATTGGAATATAGGATATTAACTCCAGCCCGCAAGCCTGAATAAATTAGGCAAATGAGTTCCATTGAAGAAAAGAAATGCACTCAATGGCCCACCCCCAACAGTGCTGATATAGAAAGGTACACAATGGGGTAGATTTTGAATTTGTGCCACTGTGTAAAATGGGCGATAGCGAGCCAGCAGCCCACCTTGCACCTCTCCCAATTTTTATTTCCATTGACTTTAATGGGGGAGAGATACGAAACGAGCTGCCGACTCGCTTTTGCCCGTTTTACTTTATCGCACAAAGTCAAGATCTACCCCAGTGTCCGCCCTGACCCGATGGATAGGTCACATTGTCCGCATGCCCAATACGAGGCTCTCAAAACAAGCGCTCTACTCGGAGCTCCGGCACGGCAAGAGAGCCCCAGGTGGGCAGAGGAAACGCTTCAAGGACACCCTCAAAGCCACCTTGAAAAAGTGTAACATCCC
The DNA here is from genome assembly GCF_052327205.1 of Somniosus microcephalus. Taxonomy (NCBI): domain Eukaryota; kingdom Metazoa; phylum Chordata; class Chondrichthyes; order Squaliformes; family Somniosidae; genus Somniosus; species Somniosus microcephalus. Next base: position 36,921,557 of record NC_141015.1, on the reverse strand, counting down.
CACCGACACCTGGGAATCCCTGGCCCAAGACCGCACAAAGTGGAGGAGAAGCATCCGGGAAGGCGCCGAACACCTCGAGTCCCTTCGCCGGGAGCAAGCAGAAGCCAGGCGCAAGCAGCGCAAGGAGCGCACGTCAACCCAAGCACCCCACCCACCCGCCCCTTCAACCACCGTCTGCCCCACCTGTGACAGAGACTGTAGGTCCCGCATTGGACTCATCAGTCACCTGAGAATTCATTTTTAATGTGGAAGCAAGTCATCCTCGGTTCCGAGGGACTGCCTAAGAAGAAGAGTCTAGCTGACATGGCCCGGGATAACAATGTGATTTTCAGATATCAGTCCCCAGCTGCGAGGCCAAAATGCCGATCGGTCTCGCCTAGATTTTTGTGCTCAAGTCTTTGGAGCGGGACTGGAACGCGCAACCTTTACGCATCAACTTTACGTAGGATGATGGAAACTCATTAAAAGACAGCAATCGAATGGAGCGGTTTGTCGGGTTTAGGCGTGATTACTGAATGCCATGGAGGTGGCAATTGGGGATTCGGATCGTTGACTGCAGCTGTTTTTCGATTTCAGCGTTGACTCACTGAGAACGGCCTCCCAGGGTTGCTCTTCCTCACTTCCGCCTCCACCCGGTGCCATTTTCAATCAAGCGCTTTGCAAAAAAAAACAGAGGCAGCCAATCTGGTAAACTTGTAAATGAGTAGAGCAGAAATCCGTGCTGATACTGCATCATGCTCTGGTCAGGCCCCACCTTGAGCGCTGCGTCCATTTCTGCTCACCAAGACCCACGGGAGACAGTCAAGCCCTGAGGTCAGTGCAGAGAAAAGCTACATATCTAATGCCTAGCTTAAGAGGACTGACTTATGAGGAAAGACTGAAGAAAATGGGACTGTTTAACCTTGAAAATAGGTCCGTTATCTTGAGCTCATCAATAGCTCTGCGGCCTGTATCCTAACTCGCACTAAGGCCCGTTCACCCATCACCCCTGTGCTCGCTGACCTACACTGGCTCCCGGTAATGCCTCGATTTTAAAACTCTCATCCTTGTTTTCCAACCCCTCCGTGGCCTCCTCGCCCCTCCCTATCTTTGTAACCTCCTCCAGCCCCGCAACCCCCCGAGATATCTGTGCTCCTCCAATTCTGGCCTCTTGAGCATCCCCGATTTTCATCGCTCCACCACTGGCGACCGTGCCTTCAGCTGTCTGGGCCCTAAGCTCTCGAATTCCCTCCCTAAACCTCTCTGACTTTCTACCCCTCTCGCCTCCTTTAAGACTCTCCTTCGGCCAATCTTTTGGTCACCTGTGATGATATCTCCTTATGTGGCTCAGTGTCAGATTTTGTTTGATCACGCTCTCTGTGAAGCGCCCTGGGACATTTTACTACGTTAAAGGCACTATATAAATGCAAGTTGATGTTTGCAGTATACAATAACAACAACTTGCATTTATAGAGTACCTTGATGATAGAAACATTTCCCAAAGCACGTCACAGAGGCATGATGAGATGAATATGTTGACAAAGAAGGAAAAGGAAAGATCCTGAATTTATATAGCACCTTTCATGTTCTGGGGATGGCTCAAAGTGCTTCACAGCCAATGAAGTACTTTTTTGTTGTGACGTAGTCAAACACGGCAGCTAATTTGCCTTTGCCCTCAGGTTTTGGGAGGGGCAGCGAAGCACTTTGTCAGAGGGATGGGTTTTAAGGAGGGTCTTAAAAATGAATTACAAAAATAAGGTAAATCTGGAGCCCCAGTTCCAGGCAAGGAATGCAGAACAATAGAACGAGGGGAGCACAGGTTCAACCCGGTGAATTGTCAATTTAGAGCTCCCATCAAGGGATCTGGGGGTCCTAGTACCTGAAACACAAAACGTTAGCATGCAGGTACAGCGAGTAATTAGGAAGGCTAATGGAATGTTGGCCTTTATTGCAAGGGGTATGGAGTATAAAAGTAGAGAAGTTTTGATTCAACTTTACAGGGCGCTGGTGAAACCGCACCTGGAGTACTGCATACAGTTTTGGTCACCATATTTAAGGAAGGATATACTTGCATTGGAGGCTGTTCAGAGAAAGTTCACTAGGTTGATTCCTGGGATGAAGGGGTTGACGTATGACGAAAGGTTGAGCAGGTTGGGCCTATACTCATTGAAGTTTAGAAGAATGAGAGGTGATCTTATTGAAACATATAAGATTCTGAGGGGATTGACAGGGTGGAGGCTGAGAGGATGTTCCCCCTCGTGGGGGAATCTAGAACTAGGGGGCATAGTTTCAGGATAAGGGGTCGCCCATTTAAGACGGAGATGAGGAGGAATTTCTTCTCTCAGAGGGTGGTGAAGCTTTGGAATTCTCTACCCCAGAGGGCTGTGGAGGCGGAGTCAGTGAATATATTCAAGGTGGAGATAGACAGACATTTGAACTACAGGGGAGTCAAGGGGTATGGGGAGTGGGCAGGAAAGTGATGTTGAGGCCAAGATTGGATCAGCCATGATCTTAATGGCCCAGTAATTCCTGTCACAACGCGTGAGTACGGATGGGGTACTCACGCGTGTGCCCGGAGGAATTGCCGGTTTTCAGCATGCACAGCGCATGTGCTGAAAACCGGCATTTCCTGTCCTCTGACCCAAGGGGTTAAGAGGCAGAACGCTTGCGATTTGTGATGCAGTGCGTGCGCGCTGAAATTCCTTTTTTTTTTCCAGAGTTGCCCGAGTGTAAAGGCCTCGGGTTTTTACGCGTGGAAAAACCAGACGTAAGTATTTAGTTTTACAGGTAAGTGGTCTTTTAGTACAATTTAGAAATTTTTTTTCCACAGGTTTATTATTTTTAAAGAATTTACAGTAAGGTAAGTTTAGTTTTAGACCCTATTTTTTAAAAATTTATGTTTTTCAAAAATTTGATTAATTGTTTAAAATATTTTTAAAAACTTATTTATAGTTAATATAATCAGTGGGATGTTTTTAAAAATTTTATTTAAAGTTTAAGTAGTGTTTTGGCAGCCCATACTTTTCATGAGTTTGACAGTTCTTACTCTCAAACTCATGAATGAAGTTTCCCCTCCCCTGATTGGCTGCACAGTGCTCACCTGATCCCAGCCGGCACATCGCACTAACTACGCCGCTGGATCAGGTAAGCACATCGCGCCGACATCTGAACCGGGCCAGTGACAGGAAATGCAAGCAGGCCCGGGCTTCAGATGTCGGCGCGCCGGGTGAGTGCACATCGGGGGCTTGCACGCGCGGCAAGCACCCGATCCTAATTTCAGGGCCATTGAATGGCGGAGCGGGCTCGAGGGGCCGAATGGCCGACTCCCGCTCCTGCTTCTTATGTTCTTATGTCAGTGGGAATCTCTTGAGAAAAAGAGCAACGAACACATGAGTTGGTCTTCGAGGTAAAAACCTCAGATTGATTTACAGTTCGATGGGGTGGGGGTGTCCTGTAATTTTTTATTCCTGGATGAACTAAGATGGGCAGAATGGCCTCCGTCATCCGTAATTGCCTTGTGATGTTGCGAATATCAGAGCAGATAATCCAATAAGCCTCTGGTGCTCTGAGGTACCTCACTGAATCCTCAATGAATAGTTCTTGCTAACTGGAACCTCATTGTCCATCAGTTCTTAAATCTAGGCCTTAGTTGGGGAACCTCAGGAAATTTATATTGCACCCTGCGTCCTCCAGTGAGCCCCAATTGCCCTATCTCCCCTTCTACTCCGGTAATATCAGTCGCTGCAGTCTATATTATAACATTCTCACTCTGTACGTCCCCCTGTGTTTGAGCACCCGGTTTTATTTTTTTTAAATGACTTGCATTTATATAGCGCCTTTCACGGCCACCGGATGTCCCAAAGCACTTTACAGCCAATGAACTACTTTTGGAGTGTAGTCACTGTTATAATGTAGGAAACGCAGCAGCCAATTTACACACAGCAAGCTCCCACAAACAACAATGCGATAATGACCAGATAATCTGTTTTTAGTGATGTTGGTTGAGAGATAAATATCGACCAGGACACCAGGGAGAACTCCCCTGCTCTTCTTTGAAATAGTGCCGTGGGATCTTTTACGTCCACCTGAGAGCGCAGACGGGGCCTACAGTTTAATGTCTCATCTGAAAGACGGCACCTCTCACAGTGCAGCACTCCCTCAGCACTACACTGGGAGTGTCAGCCTAGATTTTTGTGCTCACGTCTCTGGAGTCAGACTTGGACCCACAACCTTCTGACTCAGAGGTGACAGTGCTACCCACTGAGCCACTAGCTGACAAACTGCACACCATGTGCAAGGACCGTGGGTAAGAACATAAGAACATAAAAAATAGGAGCAGGAATAGGCCAGTCGGCCCCTCGAGCCTGCTCCTCCATTCAATAAGATCATGGCTGATCTTGGGCTCAAAGCCACTTCCCTGCCCGTTCCCCATAGCCCTTCACTCCCTTATCTTGTAAAAATCTGTCTAATCTCCACCTTAAATGTATTTAATGACCCAGCCTCCACGGCTCTCTGGGGCAGAGAATTCCACAGATTTACGACCCTCTGAGAGAAGAAATTCCTCCTCATCTCAGTTCTAAAAGGGTGACCCTTTATTCTGAAACTATGCCCCCGAGTTCCAGATTTCCCCTCGAGGGGAAACATCCTCTCTGCATCTACCTTGTCGAGCCCCCCCCCAGAATCTTATATATTTCAATAAGATCACCTCTCATTCTTCTAAATTCCAATGAGTATTGTTGTGTATGTACCTTTAAGAGAATAACTGGTCTCAGACTGCAGTACCGGCAGTGGCCACCCCTGTATAAAAGGCGCTAGTGAGCCTCTGTTGTTTTAGTTTCACTATTGACTTCCACCAGTAAAGACGTGTTTTGTTTAACTCGGCTGTCCGTGCCTCAATCATTCACAGACATAATAAGTATCAGCCCATCCTACTCAACCTTTCTTCATAAGTCAACCCCCTCACCTCAGGAATCAACTGTGTAAATGTGATCTCACAATTTGGATTTTCAAAAATGATCAATCCTCACTTGGGCTGCTGCTAAAAAGTTACACAGAATTATCTCTATATGTAGAAGGTAGGTAGGTACTGGGGGACATGTCTCCCAGTTACCATAGTCTACTGGAACTTGATTCCTTGCCTTCAGGAGAGGAATTTCCCAGAATTTTGTTGTCCTAAATTTTTGTTTTCTGTTTTTAGCCTCTCCCAGTAGATTGTGTGGCTGATTGCTGGGGGATAGGCGCCATGGTGTGCATATGTTGCACTTTGACCTTATGGGACAGGCTCGATGGGGGTCATGGTGTGCCTGAGTTACATTATGACCTTATAGGACAGGTTCGATGGAGCAGCTGGTCTTTTCCTGGAGTAAGGAAAACTGAGCATGAACGAGCTTGGAATGGGTTATGGCCATTTAGGCCCATCCAACCCGCTCCACCTACCGTCCATACATGACCAACCTCAACAATGGACTCCCAGTCCCTCAAGATCTCAACGCTGTCTTCCAACCCCATGTAAACCAAACAGATCTGATCAGCTCGAGGAACAGCACCTCATCTTCCGATTAGGCACTTTACAGCCTTCCGGACACAATATCGAGTTCAACAATTTCAGATCATAACCTCGGCCCCTATCATATTTTTATACAGTTTTTATCCACACTTTTGGTTTGTGCCTTTTCCTTTTTAAAAAAAAAATTCTCTCCCACATGGCAGCTGTCTCTCACTCTGCCAGCGCATTGCACACTTCATCTAGAGCCATCCTTTGTCTCTTTACCGGTCCTATTACCATCTCGTCTCGTCTCTTAATGTCTCTTCACCTCCCAGACCTTCCCTTTTGTTCTTTCATCCCCTCCCCCATTTCCCAGCCCCCAAACTTGCTTTTTAATCTGTTTCATTTCCTGCTTTTTTCTCAGTTCTGACGAAGGGTCTTCGACCTGAAACGTTAACTCTGTTTCTCTCTCCACGGATGCTGCCTGGCCTGCTGAGTTTTTCCAGCGTTTTCTGTTGTTATTTCGGATTTCCAGCATCCGCAGTATTTTGCTATCAGATCTGTTAATATCTCCATAACTCCCAGTCCCCCTTTCTCGACAGGTATTGATCCAGCTCCTATTGAACACAATACTTGCAAAGGCCGATGGGATTCAAACATGTTCCTCAAGAGCTTCATGTGGTATCCAGTACTGAGAGGGTTAATTTTATGCAGTAACAATGATGTAATTCAGATAGAAAAAACACAGATGCCACCTTTGCTGGGCACGGAATAATAGGCTGTTAAACATCTGCTTTCAAAACAAATGCCAGCTCCTGTCTCCTGCACTTGCTTTGATCTGCAATTAAGGGAGTGAATGCACTCTGTGGAACTTAAATTTGAATTGTAGAATCTGTCATTATACTTTGAAACAGACAATTCCTGACACGCACACACACACACACACACGTGTGCATAAAAGCACACGCACAAACACACGTGTATAAATGTACATGCGCACACACACATGCATAAAAGCACGCAGACCACTTTCTTTGCTGAGCCTTATCTTCTCCATTCTCCTGAGTATTTGGCTTCTCCAGCACCGCGCTGAACGGGGCGGCAGAGCCGCAATACATTGAGAATCTTTGGAATTCTCCACCCCAGAGGGCTGTGGAGGCTCAGTCGTTGAGTATATTCAAGGCTGAGATCGATAGAATTTTTGGACTCCAGAGGAATCAAGGGATATGGGGATCGGGCAGGAAAGTGGGGTTGAGGTGGAAGATCAGCCATGATCTTATTGAAGGCTCGAGGGGCCGAATGGCCGACTCCTGCTCTTAATTCGTATGTTCTTATGATCGTGGTGACAGCTTAGAACAGCTCAAGTTGTTGCCTTAGGATTCCGGGCGCAGCGCCTCAGGCAATCGACAGAAATTTGGCGCTGCCTTGCGATATTTAAAGGATCAGCGAGGGCAGAGCTGAAGCGACAAATGAATCCATCAGCTTTGGTTTAAGACACTGTTATAAATCTCATCATTCATCAAGAAACTACTCGTGAAATAACGCTGGACGGCCAGCTGGTGGCGCCGTCCAAGGAGTATAAATACTCGGGTGTCGGCCCCAGCTTTCCAGGGACATTTTGTAAGACAGGAACTAGTGAAGTACAACTAGACCTCCATGTTCTGGAACAAGTTGATTAAAGCCTTGCTTTATGCTCAAACCAAGTGTGTAGTGAGTTTTATTACATCAGACACATTAACCAGCCAGGGTTCCTGGACCTTCTCACTGTCTTGCTGGAAATGCAAGGACAGGATAGTGGGCTAGGAACGTGATGCCCTGAGGTAGACTAGCCCGATGGCCCTCACACATGAATAATGCCCACATTGCCAAGGTGCTGGAGGATGGCTGAGGAGACCTCAGCAAAGAGTCAATTCCTTCAAGGGAGAAAACCAACAAGAGCAAAATAACGTCTGCCACACAATCATTGCATTGTTTGCACACGATCTCCCTTGCCTTCTTTTCCCCTTCCCTCCCAGGATGGGAGTGATCCCTTTAAATACTCTTTCCCGGCTCAGCTCCTTGTTCAGTGTCTGGTCTTAACTCCAGGTTCAAACTGAAGCAGTTGATTCCCTTGAGTACAGAAGATTAAGGGGTGATCTAATTGAGGTGTTTAAGATGATTAAAGGATTTGATAGGGTTAGATAGAGAGAGAAACTATTTCCCACGGTGGAGGAAGCCCGGAACAAATGGGCGTAGCCTTAAAATTAGAGCCAGGCTGTTCACGGGTGAAATAACAACAAGAAAACGCTGGAAAAACTCAGCAGGCCAGAGCAGCATCCGTGGAGAGAGAAACGGAGTTAACGTTTCAGGGCGAAGACCCTTCGTCAGAACTGGAAAAAAAGCAGGAAGAGGGATAGATTTTAAAGCAAGTGGGGGCTGGGAAAAGGGGGAGGGGATGAAAGAACAAAAGGGAAGGTCAGTGATAGGATAGAAAGCAGGAGAGATTAAGAGACATTGAGAGACATCACGGGTGATGTGAGGAAACACTCCTTCACACAAAGGGCGGTGGAAATCTGGAACTCTCTCCCTGAAAAAGCTGTGGAGGCTGGGGGGTTCAATTGAAAATGTCAAAACTGAGATTGATAGATTTTGTTAGGGAAGGGTATTAAGGGTTAGGGAACCAAGCCGGGTAGATGGAGTCAAGATACAGATCAGCCGTGATCTAATTGAATGGCGGAACAGGCTCGAGGGGCTGAATGGCCTACTCTTGTTCCTATGTTCTGAGATGTATGCCAGACTCGCAGGTAGAGCAGGTTGGAGACAGGAGATACAATATTGCAGGCCCCATTCTCCCGCCCATGATCGTCGCGAGTGTGAGTCTCGCCTCTTGTATCCCAATCATCCCTCAATTATAAATTTATTTCCGTACTGAAGCCCATATGGAGAATGCAACACATTAAGAAACTGATACTAATTCTGCCACATGCAAATGAGAGATGTAGTCCATTTGTATACGGCTGCAGTGCTGAGGGAGTGCTGCACTGTCACAGGTGCCGTCTTTCAGATGAGACGTTAAACCAAGGCCCGTCTTCCCTCTCAGGTGGATGTAAAAGATCACACAGCCAATATTTCGAAGAAGAGCAGGGGAGTTCTCCCCCTGTGTCCTGACCAATATTTTATCCCTCGATTAAAACAGATTATCTGGTCATTATCACATTGCGGTTTGTGGGAGCTTGCTGTGTGCAAATTGGCTGCCGCGTTTCCTACATTACAACAGTGACTACACTTCAAAAAGTACTTCATTGGCTGTAAAGCGCTTTGGGACATCCTGGCGCTGTAGAAATGCAAGTCTTTTTTTTTAACCTCACGCCTTATCGCGCCCCTCAGAAACATCTTAAAGCAACAAAGTCTAGGCGAATACAGCAGCCCTTTTCTTTTTGCACAGCAAGATCCCAAGAACAGCATTGCATTTTTAGTGGTGTTGGTTGAGGGAAGATTGTGGGCCAGGATACCAAGAGGACCCAGTGCTCTTTGAATGGTGCCACGGGATCTTTTTACATCCATCTCATGTGGAAAAGGCAGACAGGGGCCTCTGTTCAACATCTCAACCCAAAGGACTGCACCTCTGACAATGCAGCACTCCAGCAGTATCGCACTGCAGTGAAGTTTCTAGGTCTGCATTTATTTCTGTAATATTCGGGGCTTATATGACAAACTGCTTCAACCTCGGTAAGGGTACAACTTATTTCGCTCTGAGTTACGGAGAACAGAATGTTACTTTGTGGCTAACGTGCCTTCACTCAGCCAGAGCTGGTTCCGATTTCCTTCTGATCTTCAGCCGAACACAAAGTTCCTGTTCTCAGTGCCAGCTTCCAACTGGCCGCAAATCGATTTACATTCATTGTAAAGAGCTGAGATTTGGAGCTTTCTACCCCAGAGGGCTGTGGATGCTCAGTCATTGAGTATATTCCAGACGGAGAGATCGATAGATTTTTGGAATCTAAGGGAATCAAGGGATACGGGGATCGGGCAGGAAAGTGGAGTCGAGGTCGAAGATCAGCCGTGATCTTATTGAGTGGCGGAGCAGGCTCGAGAAGCCGAATGGCCGACTCCTGCTCCTAATGTTCTTGTTGTCCGAATGCCCTTACTAAAGCAATCAGAAGCAGGTAGCAAAGAAACAGTGCTCAATTATTCAACTCGTTTTTTTTTTCCTGAACAGAAATCACTTTCTCCTTTCCCATTAATCGATGGAAACATGAGAACCCTCTCCGCTCTATCTCTGCTGTGTGGCTGCAGCGCCGAGATGGCTGAGCATCCTGGCACAGTGCTGTGAAGAGTCAGACTCTGCGGTGAGATTCGTTTCGTGTCCTAATTCTTTTTATCGGAGATAGATTAGCAAATGGACTGCGTAGATCGCTGAACACTGCCTCACCCTGACCAGATGCGGGAGTGATGGTTAGAATAAAAGGAAGACCTGCATTTCTATAGCACCTCAATCGCATCTCAAAGTGCGTCAGACTTGCAGCATATATTTTGCACCCAGCAAGATCCCCTCTATAGCGCTATAGAAATGCAAGTCTTTCTTTCAGTTGTTTCTGTTAAGAACATAAGAAATAGGAGCAGGAGTCGGCCATTTGGTTCTTCGAGCCTGCTCCACCAGTCAATAAGATCATGGCTGATCTTCTACCTCATCTCCACTTTCCTGCACTATCCCTTGATTCCCTTAATATCCAAAAATCTATCGATCTCTGTCTTGAATATACTCAACGACTGAGCCTCCACAGCCCTCTGGGGTAGAGAATTCCAAAGATTCACCACCCTCTGAGTGAAGAAATTTCTCCTCATCTCAGTCCTAAATGGCCGCCCCCATATTCTGAGACTGTGACCCCTTGTTCTAGATTCCCCAGCCAATGGAAACATCCTCCCTGCATCTACCCTGTCAAGCCCTGTAAGGATTTTGTATGTTTCAATGAGACCACCTCTCATTCTTCTAAACTCTAGAGAATATAGGCGTAGTCTACTCAATCTCTCCTCATAGGACAATCCCCCATCACAGGAACCAGCCTGAAGGCTTTGTGTCTTAATGCGAGGAGCATTTGTAATAAGGTGGATGAATTGGCTGCGCAAATAGAAGTAAACAAATACGATTTGGTTGGGGTTACGGAAACATGGCTCAAGGAAGGCCAGGACTGGGAACGCAACATCCAGGGGTATTCGATATTCAGGAAAGATAGGCAAAAAGGAAAGGGAGGTGGGGTAGCATTACTGGTTAAAGAAGGGATTAACACAATTGTAATGAAGGATATTAGCTCTGATGATGTGGAATCTGTATGGGTAGAATTGAGAAATACTAAGGGGAAAAAAACATTAGTGGGAGTGGTTTATAGACCTCCAAACAGTAAGGCGGAGGTTGGGGATGGCATTAAAAGGGAAATTAAAGAAGCGTGCAATAAGGGCACAGCAGTCATCATGGGTGACTTTAATCTACATATAGATTGGGCCAACCAAATTAGTAACAATACTGTGGAGGAGGAATTCCTGGAGTGTTTACGGGATGGTTTCCTGGACCAATATGTCGAGGAACCAACCAGAGATCAGGCCATCTTAGACTGGGTATTATGTAATGAGGAAGGATTAATTAGCAATCTTGTTGTACGAGGCCCCTTGGGTCGGAGCGATCATAATATGATCGAATTCTTCATTAAGATGGAGAGTGAAGTAGTTGGCTCGGAGACTAGGGTCCTCAATTTAAATAAAGGAAACTACGATGGTCTGAGGAGCCAGTTGGGTAGGATTGATTGGGGAATTGCACTCAAAGGGTTGACGGTGGATAGGCAATGGCAAACATTCAAAGACCGAATGGATGAACTACAGAATTTGTTCATCCCAGTTTGGCATAAAAATAAAACAAAAAAGGTGACCCAACCGTGGCTAACAAGGGAAATTAGGGATAGCATAAGGTCCAAGGAGAGGGCATATAAATTGGCCAGAAAAAGCAATAATCCTGAGGATTGGGAGCAGTTTAGGATTCAACAAAGGAGGACAAAGGGATTAATTAAGAAAGGGAAAATAGAATATGAGAGTAAGCTTTCAGGGAACATAAAAACTGACTGTAAAAGCTTTTATAGATATGTGAAGAGAAAAAGATTGGTGAAGTCAAGCGTAGGTCCCTTGCAGTCAGAATCGGGGGAATTTATAATGGGGAACAAAGAAATGGCAGACCAACTAAATACATATTTTGGTTCTGTCTTCACAAAGGAGGACACAAATAACCTCCCAGAGATGCCGGGGAACATAGGGTCTGATGAAAGGGTGGAACTGAAAGAAATCAGTATTTGTAGGGAAATGGTGTTAGGAAAATTGATGGGACTGAAGGCCGATAAATCCCCAGGGCCTGATAATCTACATCCCAGGGTGCTTAAGGAAGTGGCCCTAGAAATAGTAGATGCATTGCTGGTCATCTTCCAGAACTCGATAGACTCTGGCACGGTACCCGTGGATTGGCGGGTAGTTAATGTTACCCCACTATTCAAAAAAGGTGGTAGAGAAAAGGCAGGGAATTATAGACCGGTAAGCCTGACATCGGTAGTGGGGAAAATGCTAGAGTCCATTATAAAAGATGTAATAGCAGAGCACTTGGAAAGCAGTGACTGGATCGGACAAAGTCAACATGGATTTACAAAAGGTAAATCATGCTTGACTAATCTACTGGAATTTTTTGAGGATGTAACTGGTAAAATAGATAAGGGAGAACCAGTGGATGTGATGTATTTGGACTTTCAGAAGGCTTTCGATAAGGTCCCGCATAAGAGATTAGCGTGCAAAATTAAGGCACATGGGATTGGGGGCAAGGTATTGACTTGGATAGAGAACTGGTTGGCAGAAGAAAGCAAAGAGTTGGAATAAACGGGTCGTTTTCCGAGTGTCAGGCAGTGACTAGTGGGGTACCGCAAGGATCGGTCCTAGGACCCCAGCTGTTCGCAATATATATTAATGATCTGGATGAGGGAATTGGATGTAATATCTCCAAATTTGCAGACGACACAAAGCTGGGTGGGAGGGTATGCTGTGAGGAGGATGTCGTGAAACTCCAGTACGATTTGAACAGGTTGGGTGATTGGGCAGAAACATGGCAAATGCACTATAATGTGGATAAATGTGAGGTTATCCACTTTGGTGGCAAAAACAGGAAGGCAGATTATTATTTGAATGGCAATAGATTGGGAGAAGGGGAAGTGCAAAGAGACCTGGGTGTTCTTGTGCACCAGTCGCTGAAGGTAAGCATGCAGGTGCAGCAGGTGGTTAAGAAGGCCAATGGTATGTTGGCCTTCGTAGCAAGAGGGTTCAAGTACAAGAACAAGGATGTCTTGCTGCAGTTGTACAGGGCCTTGGTGAGACCGCACCTTGAGTATTGTGTGCAGTTTTGGTCGCCTTACCTGAGGAAGGACGTTCTTGCCATGGAAGGAGTGCAGCGAAGGTTCACCAGGCTGATACCTGGGATGGCAGGAATGACGTATGAGGAGAGATTGTGTCAATTGGGCTTATACTTACTGGAGTTTAGAAGATTGAGAGGGGATCTCATCGAAACCTATAAAATTCTGTCAGGCCTGGACAGACTAGATGCAGGAAGGATGTTTATGATGGCCGGGGAGTCCAGAACCAGGGGTCATAATCTAAGGATAAGGGGTAAGCCATTTAGGACTGAAATGAGGAGGAATTTCTTCACCCAGAGAGTGGTGAACCTGTGGAATTCTCTGCCACAGAGGGCGGTGGAGGTCAGTTCATTAAGTATATTCAAGAAAGAGTTGGATATATTTCTTAAGGCTAAAGGGATCAAGGGATATGGGGAGAAGGCAGGGACAGGGTACTGAATTTGGATGATCAGCCATGATCTCATTGAATAGCGGAGCAGGCTCGAAGGGCCGAATGGCCTACTCCTGCTCCTATCTTCTATGTTTCTATGAACCTTCGTTGATCTCCCTCTATGGCAAATATATCCTTCCTTAGGTAAGGAGACCAAAACTTTACACAATACTCCAGGTGTGGTCTCACCAGGGCCCTATATAATTGCAGTAAGACGTCTTTACTCTTATACTCAAATCCTCTTGTAATAAAGGCCAACATACCATTTGCTTTCCTAATTGCTTGCCGTCTCTGCATGTTAACTTTCAGTGATTCGTGTACAAGGACGCCCAGGTCCCTCTGAACACCAACATTTCCCAATCTCTCACCATTTAAAAAAAATACTCTGCTTTTCTATTTTTCCGACCAAAGTGGATAACTTCACATTTCTCCACATTGTATTCCATTTGCCATGTTCTTGCCCACTCACTTAGCCTGTCTATATCCCCTTGAAGCCTCCTTGCATCCTCCTCATGACTTACATTCCCACCTAGCTTTGTATCATCAGCAAACTTGGGATATATTACATTTGGTCCCCTCATCCAAATTATTGATGTAGAAAATATACAGCTTAATTTAACAGGCCAAAAGAAAATTGATTTTGTGTCATAGACTGGCAAAAAACAGGCCTGAAACTGATATTCACCGCATGGTGAGTTTCTCCGCCGTGTTTTGACCTGAATCAGTTTGGCTCATTCGGTAGCACACCTTTCCATGAGGCAGAAGGCTGTGGGTTGAAGCCCCACTCCAGAGACCTCAGCACAAAATCTACGCTGACGTTCCATTGCGGAGCGGAGGGAGAGCTGGATTGTCTGGAGGTATTGCCCTTCAGGCGAGCCATTATACTGAGAAGCTACCTGCCTGTCTAGGGGGATGTTAAAGATCCCATGGTACTGGCCCCGTAAGAGTAGAGAGTTCTCCCAGTGTCTTGTCAAATATTCATCCCTCACCCAACACCACTAAAAACAGATTAGCTATAAAGAAAAGAAAGAATTGGCTTTTTTATAGCGCCTTTCACAACCTCAGGACGCCTCAAAGCGCTTTACAGCCAAGGAAGTACTTTTTGAAGTATAGTCACTGTCACAATATAAGAAACATGGCAGACAATTTGTGCACAGTAAGCTCCCACAAACAGCAATGAGATAATGACCAGATTGATGTTGATTGAGGGATAAATATTGGCCAGCACACTGGGGATAACTCCCCTGCTCTACTTCGAAATAGTGCCATGGGATCTTTTACGTCCACCTGAGAGGGCAGACGATGCCTCGGTTTAACGTCTCATCCAAAAGACGGCACCTCCGACAGGGCAACACTCCCTCAGTACTGCACTAGGAGTGTCAGCCTGGATTTTGTGCTCAAGTCTCTGGAGTGGGATCGGTGCTAGGATTGTTACACTGATTTTGCTGCTCCAATTACTTCCACCCCCCCCCCGCTGAAGGCATCGACTTGGGTTGGGTAAAGGTTCACAGTCTTCAGATGCTCTCCATTACCTCACACAATGGCCGTTCTTCCCAGGTGCACCTAGTTAATGAGCGTGGATTATTCAAACAAGGGAGAGGATATGATAGTGAAGACTTCAGCTCCAGAAGCACTCAAGAAGCTCGATACCATCCAGGACAAATCAGTCCACTTGATTGGCACCACATCCACCACCTTAAACATTCACTCCCTCCACCACCGGCGCACCGTGGCTGCAGTGTGTACCATCTACAAGATGCACTTCACCAACTCGCCAAGCCTTCTACGGCAGCACCTCCCAAACCCATGACCTCTACCACCTAGAAGGACAAGGGCAGCAGGCACATGGGAACACCACCGCCTCCAAGTTCCCCTCCAAGTCACACACCGTCCTGACTTGGAAATATATCGGCTGTTCCTTCATTGTCGCTGGGTCAAATTCCTGGAACTCCCTCCCTCACAGCACTGTGGGAGCATCTTCACCCCACGGACTGCAGGGGTTCAAGAAGGCAGCTCACCACCACCTTCCCGAGGGCAATTAGGAATGGGCAATAAATGCTGGCCTTGCCAGCGATGTCCACATCCCAGGAATTAATTTTTAAAAAGCAGACTTATTCTCACCAGTGCCTTGTAAAAACTCAGCATAGCTTCATGTCAGTGAGGAAAAAAGATACCAGAATCAGAGAGGGTTTAGAGAACAGCAACAAGAATGATCCCAAGAGTAAAGCACATGAGCTAGGAGAAAAGATAAAGTTTAAGCTTTGCAATCTGGAGTGAAAGCTGTTAAAGGAGAGTATCATCGACTGATATAAAAGATAAATTGGTATAGATAAAGTGTAGCCAGATTATCACTTCAATGTAAGCAAGGAATCTAGGCCCGGAGGACATGAATGGAAAATACTGAACAATGAATTTAGAACTGATATCAGTAAATCCTCCTTTACTCAGAGAGTGAGAAATGTTTGGAATAATCGACCAGGCAAAGTATTAGAGGCAAAAACACTGAGGTTATTCACAGTATAACTGGATAATATGATGGGAGAGTTAGAGTACTAGAGGGATGGGATTTCATGGGAGAGTTAGAATATTAAAGAGAGTGGAATTCATTGGGAGAGTTGAACTTGAAAGTCTGAATGGGAGGGTGGGGCAATACTGGAGGTGAATATACGCTTAAAGAACCTGACCTTCCTCAACTATCTAGAAGATTAAAGAGTACATGTAAATCATGTGACATGAATCAGTCATTCATGAAAGAAAGACTTATGAAATAATACTGAGTGGCGCTGTCCAGGGAGAGTATAAATACTCGGGCACGGGCCCAGCTTGCGCAGGACATTCTTAACAGGAACTAGTGAAGGACACAACTAGACCTCCATGTTGTAAAACAGTTGATTAAAGCTTTGTTTGATGCTTAGACCAAATGCCTAGTGTTATGTTCATAAATAAATAGACGTTTTCATTATGAACAGCTAGCTTGAGCTAGTCATTTATTCAGCCATGTGGACTAGTGTACAGGCATCCATCTTGACTACTGCCTTCTGGGTAGCCCCCTACTAAACATACAGCTCCACCTAGTGTACCATTCTAGAATGACATGTTACTGATCATTACATCCCCCTTCCTTAGAGGTTAAACAAAATCAATATCAATCAATCATAACGACATAAACATCTTCACAACAGTCAACACATTTTCAAAGCTTTACTTTATGAACTCTGAGCTTTTCATTCTTTTATTATAGTTTTCTTTGTGCTCAAAGATTAAGATTTCTGACATGTCTCACATTCGCCTATCATGTTCTCAATGTCCTTATTTATTCCAGGCCAATAAACAGTGTCTCTTGCTCTCCTTTTGCATTTTTCAATTCCGAGGTGTCCCTCATGAATCCTTTTGAGCATGTCTTGATGTAGAGCCTGTGGAATAACTATTCTGTTCTGTTTTAGTAATAGTCCACTTGCGACACTTAACTCTGACCTGATGTGATAGTACTTTGGACAGGAACCTTTTGGCCAACCATGATGAATGTTCTCTATTACTGTTTGTAACACTGTGGCCTAGAAATTCGGTATGGCCCCGCCAGGTCTTTTGCGCCCGAAATTTTGCGCCCGCCAGGATTCCCGTAGCGCCCGCCTAAAATTCAGTTGCGACGGGCCAAGACGGCAGCGGGCGCTATTGCAGGGTTTGGCCGCCTCGCTAGGGGCGATGAATGTCACTTTCAGGCGTCCAGCTCCCGCTGCGGCACCCGATGCGGTGCAGCAGGCTGGGGTACTGCAGGCCTCCTCCTTCTCTTAAGGAGGAGCTGCCTGCAGCCGTCAGATCACCGGTGGATTCCCCCGGCAAATGAGCCCGGCACCACGGAGAAGTGCCGGGCTCGCGGGACTCAGACATCAATGCCGCGGGGGGGTGGTGCAGGAGTCCGGGGAGGGAGGTGCGGGCAGGCGGCCGCCGGGAAAGCGGCCGGCCGCCGCTCCACCTTTATGCGCCGGCCTTTCAGAGCTGCAAGACCCCGTTTCACAAACGCTGTTTGCGGCTGCCACGGGTGAGGCGGCCGCAACTGAATTTGGCCATCGGGCCGGAATAGCATTGAAACCGGGGCGCTGCGCACACCGATGACGTCATCGGTGCCGGCGCGGCGCTACCGGCTAACGCCGATGTTAGGGTCCATCTGAATTTCAGGCGATAAAAAACTTCAGGCGCAAACCACTTTATAGCCAATAAATGGGCGCAAGCGTGACTGAATTTCTAGGCCAGTATCTTTTACTGTTTCTTCTGCTATTTGCTTTGATTTTGTGTCTGACATAGGCAGCGCA
Source organism: Somniosus microcephalus (assembly GCF_052327205.1). Taxonomy (NCBI): domain Eukaryota; kingdom Metazoa; phylum Chordata; class Chondrichthyes; order Squaliformes; family Somniosidae; genus Somniosus; species Somniosus microcephalus. The sequence continues at coordinate 36,903,941 of NC_141015.1, read as the reverse complement.
GCAGTGACCATACTCACATGAACATCCACATCTTCCTCAGTAGAGCTCACATGACTCATTGTGGGTGCTCGGGATAGTGCATCTGCTAACACTATGGCCCAGTAATTCCGGTCCCAACGTGTGAGTACGGACGTGGTACTCACGCGTGGGCCCATTGGAAGTGCCGGATTTCAGCATGCACAGCGCATGCGTGGAAAACCGGCATTTCCTCTCCTCTGAACCAAGGGGTTAAGAGGCGGTTCCCGTGCGACGTTTCAGGCAGCGCGTACGCGTTGAACTTCATTTTTTTTGACAGGTTTGTCCGTGCGTGAAGGCCTCCACTTTTTACGAATGTAAAAAGCAGACGTAAGGACTTAGTTTTAAAAGGTAAGTGGTCTAATAATTAAAGTTAGAATTTTTTTTCCACAGGTTTATTATTTTTAAAGAATTTACAGTAAGGTAAGTGTATTTTTGGACCCGAATTCTTGAAAAAAAAATTTTGGCAGAAATTTGAATAATTGTTTAAAATAGTTTTTTTAAAGTTATTAATAGTTAATTTAATTAGTGGGATTTTTAAAAACTTTTATTTAAAGTTTAAGTACTGTTTTGGGTGCCCGGAGTTTTCATGACTTTGACAGGTCTTATGTCTAACTCATGAATGGACTTTTGTAAACTCCCATTGGTTGCCCAGTGCTCACGTGATCCCAGCCGGCTCATCGCACTAAGTACGCCGCTGGATCACGCACGCACAGCGCGCCGGGAGCTGAACTGGGCCACAGACTGGAAATCCACGCAGGCCCAGTCTTCAAATGTCAGCGCGATATGTAAGTGTAGGTCGGGGGCTTGCACCCGCGGGAAGCCCCCGACCTGAATTTCTGGGCCAATGTGTTTGCCTGGTGTGTAGATCAGTTCAAAGTCATATCTTTGCAGCTTCATCATGAGTCGTTGAATCCTTGGAGACATCTCATTCAGATTTTTTTTTTATGATGGCAACCAGTGGACAGTGGTCTGTCTCAACTGTGAAGGTGGGAAGTCCATATATGTAGCCATGGAACTTTTCTAGCCCAACTACCAAGCCTAGACATTCCTTTTCAATCTGCGCGTATCGACACTCAGAATCAGTCATAGACCTGGAGGCATAGGCAACAGGCTTCCAATCTTCATCCTTTGCTTGTAGCAAGACCGCGCCTAGGCCATCTTTTGATGCACCTGTTGACACTTTGATTCACTTTGTTGGGTCAAAGAAGGTGAGTACAGGTGTGGTTGTCAGCACTGTTTTGAGGTTCATCCATCTTGTTCATGTCTTTCTGTCCATGCGAACTCATTTGTTTTATGTAGCAGGTCTCGCAGACAGGCTGTCTTGGCTGACAAGTTAGGAATGAACTTTCCAATGAAGTTTATCATCCCTATGATGCGTAGCACTCCTTTTTTGTCAGTGGGTCGGGCATGTTGAGTATGGCGTTTACTTTTTCCATATCTGGCTCTATTCCTTTACCAGATAGATTATCTCCTAGGAGAGTGACTTCCTGGACGCCAAACTGACACTTGGCTTTGTTGAGCTTCAGTCCATTCCGGCGTATGCTCTGTAGCACTTTAGTCAGTCTCTCATTATGTTCTTTCAGTGTGGAGCCCCAGATGATGATGTCATCAACATAGACCCGAACTCCTTCCAGACCTTCAATTATGTGTTCCATCGCTCTATGAAAGATTTCAGATGCAGATATTATCCCGAAAGGCATTCTGAGGAAACAATACCTGCCAAATGGTGTGTTGAAGGTACAGTATTTGGTGCTCTCTTCATCCAGTTTTAGTTGCCAAAATCCTTGTGAGGCATCGAGCTTTGTGAAGTATCTGGCACCTGACATTTCACTGGTGATTTCTTCTCGCTTGGGAATCTGGTAGTGTTCATGTTTTATGTTTGCATTTAAGTCCTTTGGATCCATGCATACTCTTAGATCATTGTTCTTTTTCTTTACACATACCATGGAGTTAACCCAGTCTGTTGGCTCTTCGACTTTCCTGATGACTCCTAGCGTGGTCATTCTGTCCAGTTCTTTCTTGAGCCGGTCACGCAGGGGTGCTGGAACTCTCCGTGGAGCATGTACCACTGGCTGAGCGTCCTCCTTTAGCTGGATCTTGCAAGTGAATGGTAGAACTCCAAATCCTTTGAACACATCCTGGAAATTACTCACTACAGAATCCATCGAGTCATCTGGTCTGCTTATGGCACAGTTTATACGGTAGACTCTCTTGACCAGTTCTAAGTCCTCACAAGCTTTGTCACCTAGTAGTGAATCAAGTCCTTCAGCCACAACAGAAAACATGAGATGATGCACTTTGTCTTTGACTGTCACTTTAAGTCTGCATACACCTAAGCTATCTATTTTCTGTCCATTATAGTCCTTCAGTAGTACTGACTTTTTCTGTATTTTGGGCTTTTCTTTCATATTTTTAATGTTACTCATACTGATTAACTTTGCTTTTGCCCCAGTGTCTAGTTTCAATGTAACTAATGCTCCATTTACCTGCAGTGGCATCATCCATTTGTCCTCTTTTACTGCATTAACTTTATGTTCAGCATTGTCCATTCCTGAGGGCTGCAAATTTTCTGTATCCTTTTCTATATTGTCAATGACACCATTCCTACAAAAAATGTCTCACTTAAATCAGTGTCCTCAATCACATTGACTTGCCCTTTCTTTGTTTTTACTTTTGAAAAGCATTGTTTGGCAAAGTGATTCTTTCCATTACATTTTGTGCACATTTTCCCAAACGCTGGGCATTGTCTTGACTGGTGCTGGTAACCACAGCGTTTACAATTAAAAATTCCATCCTCCGATTGCTTTGCATTTTTGTTCTGCCCATGTTTCTTCCCTTTGTAGGACACAGCACCGACAGCAGCACAGTCACTCATTACAGTCACATCATTATTAATTTCACTGAAAGTCTTTGCGTGCTGTTGAGCTAGCTCACTGGCATGGCATATTTTCACAGCATCCTCCAATGTTAGTTCGGTTTATCTCAACAAACGTTCCCTGACTTTTTTATCATGAATACCAAACACAATCTGGTCACAAATCATGGATGATTTCAGTTCAGAGAAATTACATGTCTGTGCTTTCAGTTTCAGATCGGTCACAAAGCTATCAAAAGTCTCATTTTGCTGCTGTGTCCGTGAATGGAACACGTACCTCTCATAGGTCTCGTTCTTTTTGGGAGAACAATGTGTATCAAACTTCTTTAGCACATTGTCCATTTTTTCTCTGTCCTCCTCTTGATCAAATACAAACGTATTAGATACCTCTATCACCTGCAGGCCTGCAACCGTGAGCAGTAACGCTATTTTCCTTGCGTCTGGCATCGTACCGAACCGATGGCGGCCATGTAGAGTTCGAATTGTTGTTTGAAAGTCCACCAATTGCAGTCAACATTCCCCGTGAGTTTCAAACCCTCCGGTGGCTTCAAATTCTCCATGTCGCGTTTCACAATATTCAGCAGATATTACCAATCCTGGTACCATGTTATGTTCATAAATAAATAGACGTTTTCATTATGAACAGCTAGCTTGAGCTAGTCATTTATTCAGCCATGTGGACTAGTGTACAGGCATCCATCTTGACTACTGCCTTGTGGGTAGCCCCCTACTAAACATACAGCTCCACCTAGTGTACCATTCTAGAATGACATGTTACTGATCATTACACCTAGTAGTTTTCTTACATCACCATGCACCAGTACAAAAGAAACAACATACATGTGGGACGGAAAGCTACCTTTGCATCTAATGCAGGTTCTGTGTGGCAGGATGCTTGGCTGTTCTTGGTAGTCCTTCACCCAATGACTATCCCATAATCTCCCCTTTCCAGAAGGCACACTCCTGCATCACTTGTTCTGTTGCGAAACAATGCCAGTGTATTCTCAAGTCTCAAAGATGGCTTTTGTCTTTCTCCTGCTTAATGAAGTCAAGCAGAAACATCTGGTCCAGCAACCTTCTCAACAGCGGCATCAGTGGAGGATCAGGAGCAGGTCAAGCGCATGTTGACTCAGCCAGAAGACCTGTGGTGACCCGGAGATACCGCATGGGAGGGAGGGGCAATACTGGAGGTGAATATATGCTTAAAGAACCCGACCTTCCTCAAGGTTAAAAAGAGTACATGTAAACCGTGCACCAGTACAAAAAGAAACAACGTACATGTGGTACGGAAAGCTACTGCACCTAACGCAGATTCTGTGTGGCAGGATGCTTGGCTCCACCAGAAAGCGAAGGCGGATAAATCTTCCAATGCCAGTGCTGGCCTCCCACTGACTAAAGGTCAGCCGTCAATCATCGATTTCTAGAAAGCGGGGAGTGTGTTTACTCTCTGCAATGCTTGCTGCAGCATTTCAATTAGTGGGGTTATTCACAGTATAATTGGGGGAGGGAATTCAAGAGCTCAGCTTTAGCCGAACGGCACTCCCAGTTCAATGTTAATATTAATGGGTTGGGGACTGCAGCATCGTCAGTGCAGCACATCGCAGCCAGTGTACAGTTAGGATTCTCAACCCTCTCCTGGCTTTGCTGCCCTGTCCTACTTTTGGTTTGAGTTTTGCGCACGGTTTTTTGGGACCAAGCCTCTAACTCCTCACTAACATCTGCTACTGGCATTAACTGTTACAGTCAACGTGTAGCTTCTACCAGCCGAGTTTTCTTCTGCTTCTTCTTAGGCAGTCCCTCGGAACTGAGGATGACTTGCTTCCACACTAAAAATGAGTTCACAGGTGACTGATGAGTCCAGTGCTGGGACCTACAGTCTCTGTCACAGGTGGGGCAGATGGTGGTTGAAGGGGCGGGCGGGTGGGTGGGGTGCTTGGGTTGATGTGCGCTCCTTCCGCTGTTTGCGCTTGGCTTCCGCTTGCTCCCGGTGAAGAGACTCGAGGAGTTTGCTGCCTTCCCGGATGCTTCTCCTCCACTTTGTGCGGTCTTGGGCCAGGGATTCCCAGGTGTCGGTGGGTATGTTACATTTTTTCAAGGAGGCTTTGAAGGTGTCCTTGAAGCGTTTCCTCTGCCCACCTGGGGCTCCCTTGCTGTGCCGGAGCTCCGAGTAGAGCGTTTGTTTTGCGAGTCTCGTATCGGGCATGCGGATGATGTGGCCCGTCCATAGGAGCTGACCGAGCGTGGTCAAGGCTTCGATGCTGGGGATGTTGGCCTGTTTTAAAAGTTAAATCACAGCGCTTTACATTACAGGCACACCGCTGACTCGCGACATGTGGGGTCCCCCTCAGTTAGTGGCACCATCAGACAGGGGCTTCCTTGTTGGTGTGACTCCGACTGTAGCAGAACCCCTTGTTGTTTCTTGATCTCCTGATCTACTGTCAGCTCTCTACACTCCCTGGTTTCAGTGTTAGCCGCGGCTCAGTGGGTAGCGCTCTTGCCTCTGAGCCAGGTGGTTATGGGTTCAGGCCCCACTCCAGGGATCCGAGCACAAAATCTGGGCCGAGCCTGCAGGGAGGGAGCGCTGCACTGATCGGAGGTTCCGTCTTTTGGATGAGACGCTAAACCAAGGTCCCGTCTGCTCTCTCAGGTGGACGTAAAAGATCCCACGGCACTATTTCGAGGAAGAGCAGGGGAGTTCTCCCCGGTGTCCTGGGACCAATATTTATCCCTTAATCCACATAACAAAAACAGATTATCTGGTCATCATCACATTGCTGTTTGTGGGAGCTTGCTGAGCGCAAATTGGCTACCGTATTTCCCACCTTACAACAGCGGCTACACTTCAAAAAGTACTTCATTGGCTGTAAAGCGCTTTGGGACGTCCGGTGGTCGTGAAAGGCACTATATAAATGCAAGTCTTTCATTAGCAAACACACTGAGCTAGTTCAGAGTGCCAGTACAGTTCACTCACTGTAACATAGCAGCAGTTTCAGGCAGAAGGCCTTCGGCCCATTTAGCTCACCTATCCCTCCATTCTTCCCATGTTGCTTTTCTAATAACCCTATTTCTTAAGGCTAAAGGGATCAAGGGGTATGGGGAGAAGGCAGGGACAGGGTACTGAATTTGGATGATCAGCCATGATCTCATTGAATGGCGGCGCAGGCTCGAGGGGCCGAATGGCCTACTCCTGCTCCTACCTTCTATGTTTCTATGTTTCTATGAAACCTGTCAAAGCAAAGCAGTTGTTGACAAGAACCTGTATCGTTCCTTCTTGAAGCCCATTAAGGTTTCTTGTTCCCCCGCCCATGCCAGTAATCTGCTGTACCTACTCACCAAACTTTTAGTAGGAAAAGAGCTCCACCTGCATTTCTTATTTTATTTGGAGCGACGCACAGGCATGACTCAGCTTCAGTTCAGAGGCCCATGACCTGGGATTTACTTTTTAATTGAAGGTCATCCTCATAATGGAGCAATCCCAATGGGGTGATTCATCATCCTGTATTCCTAGCAGGGAGCTGCGCACTCAGAGAGCATAGGTTGGAGAATCAGGGATACAATCCTGCAGTCCTGTCTCACACTCCCCCCACCCTTCCTGAGCAGTCTGGCTTCTCCCCCCTCCCTCGGCGTGTTGGATGCCACCTCATCCCTTATAAACCAAGCTGTGGCTCTGTGTGTGGAAGATCGGGTCTCTGCCTCCAATGGGCCTAAATGGGAACACAGGGACAAACCACAGCACAGTGAGGCACACAGGTAGGCTGGGCCTCAGTCTCCCACTACCTGCCGCAAAGCAAGGCAGAAGGTTGTGGGTTCAAGCTCCATTCCAGACACTTGAGCACGAGACGCTCGGCAACGCCTCGATTTTAAAATTCTATTTTTTAAATTTTATTTTATTCGTTTATGGGGTGTGGGCATCGCTGGCAAGGCCCAGCATTTATTGCCCATCCCTAATTCCCCTCGAGAAGGTGGTGGTGAGCCGCCTTCTTGAATTGCTGCAGTCCGTGTGGTGAAGGTGCTCCCACAGTGCTGTTAGGGAGAGAGTTCCAGGATTTGGACCCAGCGATGATTAAGGATCGGCCGATATACTTCTAAGTCAGGATGGTGTGTGACTTGGAGGGGAACTTGGAGGTGGTGGTGTTCCCACGCGTCTGCTGCCCTTGTCCTTCTAGGTGGAAGAGGTCGCGGGTTTGGGAGGTGTTTCGCATCCTTGTTTTCAAAGCCCTCCATGGCCTCGCCCCTCCCTATCTCTTGTAACCTCCTCCAGCCCTACAAGCCTCCGAGGTCTCTGCACTCCTCCAATTCTGGACTCTTGCGCATCCCCCGATTTTCATCGCTCCACCATTGGCGGCCGTGCCTTCAGCTGCCTGGGCCCTGAGCTCTGGAATTCCCTCCCTAAACTTCTCCGCCTCCCTCCTCCTTTAAGATGCTCCTTAAAACCTACCTCTTTCCCTCTCCTAATATCTCCTTACATGGCTCGTGTCAAATTTTGTTTGATAACGCTGCTATGAAGCACTTGGGACGCTTTACAACGTTAAAGGTGCTATATAAATGCAAGTCATTGTACATAATCTAGGCTGGCACTTCAGCGCAGTACTGAGGGAGGGTGCTGTACTGCCGGAGGTGCCGACTTTTGGATGAGACCTTAAACCGAGGCCCCGCCTGCCTGTTCAGGTGAAGGTAACAGATCCCGTGGCACTACTCGAAGAAAAGCAGGGGAGTTAGAAACACAGGAACAGGAGCAGGCCATTTATCCACTCGAGCCTGTTCAGTCATTCAGTGGGATCATGGCGGATTTGTGACCTAACTCCATATCCAGTTCTCCTCGTGCCCTGGCCAAATTTCATCCCTCAGCCAACACCATCAAAAACAGAGGATTTCTCCTATTTCTGCTTGTGGGATCTTGCTGTGCACACGTTGGTTGCATTTCCTGACATAACAGCAGTGACTACTGTATGCCCACAATGCCAAATTGAAAAGGAGCAAATGTGCTTTCGTGCAGCCCGAGGTTGTGTACCTTGGTCTGAAAGTTGATGCAAATGGCTTGCAATCAGCGAAGGGAAAGGTTGATGCTGTCATCAATGCTCCAAAGCCACAGAACGTGTCTAGTTAAGATCTTTCCTTGGAATGGTCCAGTACTATACACGTTTCTTACCTGAGTTAGCGACCATGTTAGCTCCATTGCACGAGCTGCTCAAGAAGGATGTCCAGTGGAAGTGGACAAAAGCGCAACAGGAAGCTTACGTCACTTGTAAGAGACGTCTCTCTAGCGATGCTCTACTTTTTCACTATGACACAGAGCGTGAGCTTAAGTTAGCGTGTGATGCTTCTAGCTATGGTGTGGGAGCTGTCAGAAGCCACGAAATGGATGACGGCCAAGAGAAACCAATCGCGTTCGCATCGCGAACCCTCACAAAGAGCGAAAGAAACTACGCACAAATTGAAAAGGAAGCACTCGCCATAGTGTTTGGAATCAAGAAATTCCAACAGTTCCTGATCGGCAGAAAGTTTACCCTGATAACCGATCACATACCGCTCCTAATCTACCATCCCTGCAATGGCCGCATCAAGAATGCAACGTTGGGCAGTGTTGTTGCCACAATATGATTACACGATTGAATATCGCACTTCAAGCAAAACGCAATCGCAGATGCCTTGTCCAGGTTGCCACATGAGGACTCGTGTTGAGAGTGAAGGTGAGATTTTCACGCTAGCTGCAGTTGACAAAGACTTTCCCGTGAATGCAACTGAGATTTCAGATGAGACTCAAAAGGACTCAGTACTGAAAAGAGTGTATGAAAACATCGTGAATGGATGGACCGGTCAGTGTCTGGACACAGAATTGAAACCATTCCATAGCCATCGGACTGAATTGTCTTGTGAGCAAGGCTGTATCAAGTGGGGAAACAGAGTGGTGGTACCTACTTCTTTGAGAGATAGAATTCTGGCCGAACTTCATACTGAACATCAGTATGAAATCAATTGCAAGAAGCTATGTTTGCTGGCCTGGATTGGACAGTGACCTTGAATCACTTGTCAGCAAATACAGCGTTTGCCAAAATTGCAGAAACAAACCATCCAGAACTCCACTACAACCTTGGTTATGGCCAAGTAGACCTGTTCAGCGAGTACATGTAGACTTCTGTGAGAAAGCAAATGATTATTTCCTGGCACTTGTAGATAGTCTCTCAAAGTGGATTGAAGTGAAACTTATAGGTTCAAACAAGTCTGAGATGGAAACAGGATCATCTTTAAGTTCGGAACCAAAACAAAACAGCCAGAAAATTGGTTCAACACCAAAACCTCCGCAAACCTCTTATTAAACTGGATTTGTCCTTCATTTAAAAGAAAAAATCCAGGAGTTTTTGTAATGTGGTACATGTAATGCTGGGAAAGGTGGGACCATAGTTTTGTTGTATTTGAGAGGGGAATATGTAATTTTTTTTAAGGGGAAAGCAGTGTAATGTATTATCACCGGGTTTGTCACATGGTTTCCTATGAGCATGCTCAGTTTGCTCTGGCCTAATAAAGCAAGCACCTTGACTAGCAACTCATCCTGTCTCTGTCCTTCATTTGTTCTACCCACGTATATTACAGCTATAAGTAATTCAGTAGCTGAGAAGCACTCTGGGATGCCCTGAAAACATGGCAGGCACCATATAAAGCTCGATAGCAAAATACTGCGGATGCTGGAAATCCGAAATAACAACAGAAAATGCTGGAAAAACTCAGCAGGCCAGGCAACATTTGCGGAGAGAGAAATAAAGTCAACGTTTCGGGTCAAACCCTTTGTCAAGACTGGAAAAGCACAGGAAATGAAATGGCCCTGAAATTAGGATCGGGAGCTTGCCGCGCCTGCAAGCCTCCGATGTTCACTTACCCAGCGCGCTGACATTTAAATTCTGGCCCGCATTGCATTTCCTCTGACTGGCCCGCTTGAGGTCCTGCTGTGCATGCGTGACCCAGCGGCGTACTTAGTGCGATGAGCCGGCTGGGATCACGTGAGCACAGGGCAACCAATGGGAGGTTGCAAAAGTTCATTCATGAGTTTGACAGTAAGAGCTGTCAAACTCATGAAAACTCCTGGCCCCAAAACACTACTTAAACCTGAAAGAAAATTTAAAAAACATTGCACTACTTAAATGAACCATAAAGAACTCTGAAAAACTATTTTAAACAATAATTTTAAAATTAAAAAAAAAAAATTATATAAAAAATCGGGGCTAAAACTAAACTTACCTTACTGTAAATTCTTTAAAAATAACAAACCTGTGGAAAACAAAATTCTCAATTGTATTAATAGACCACTTACCTGAAAAACTAAGTACTTCCGTGTGGCTTTTCAATGCGTAAAGACCGGAGGCCTTTACACACGTGCAACTCTGAAAAAAAAAGGAATTTCACTGCGCACGCGCTGCCCGTGCAGTCGCGCGCGTTCTGCCTCTTAACCCCTTGGGTCGGAGGACAGGAAATGCTGGTTTTCAGCGCATGCGCTGTGCATGCTGAATACCGGCAATTTCTCCGGGCACACGCGTGAGTACCCCGCCCGTACTCACGCGTTGTGCCCGGAATTACTGGGCCATTAAGAGGTATTCAAAACGAGACGAGATGGTGATAGGACTAGTGGAGAGACAAACCATATAAAGCTTGTTCTTTCTGAAGTCTTGGCTAAACGTTACACAGGAGGAAATGGGTCACCAGTGGCAGCACGGACTCTCCCTGGCAGCGTCACTGCGCTTTACAAAGTGGCGTTCCCTGGAAACTGCACAATGCGATGGCAACAAGGCCACACCTCGCTGGAAGCGGTGCCCCTTTATGACATGCGTCCCTCGGCTATCTGAAGTTCTACATCCTCGTGCAAAAGCCGGGCTTCCTCGTTCAAGGAAGCCTGCAGGAGTTACAGGAAACACCCTGAGGAACCAGGTCTCTGACTCTCCCAGATAATGCATCAAGGAATGACGTCGCTCCTCGCTGACAGCTCCTGGGCCTTTGCCCATTGTTTGGATTATTGTCACTTTCTAAAGACCACACAGTAACGCGATTTAAGCTGCCCCGGCTAATTAGTTTCCCGGCACAGAGCACACACTCTCTTCCTGTTGGGACACACCCCACTTACCCAAGTACACAATGCTTAGGCACAGGTTGGCAAAAGCCAAGGCTTAGGGTCCCTCGGGTGCAGGGCTACAGCTGGAGTTTGACCTGTTAAAGCCACGCAGGCCTAGCCCAGTACACAGCACTGGTAAACTTCTCATTATCACATTGCTCTTCATTGGAGCGCCGTGCGCATTTCCCAGCATCTCAACAGCGGCTCTACGCTTCGAAAAGTACTTCATTGGCTGCAGAGCGCTTTGGGATGTCCCGAGGCCACGGCAGGTGCGATATAAACGCAAGTCTCTGGGCGCGATCTTGCCAGCCCTGGGGAGGCGGGACTGTCGGGAAAATGGCAGAATTTGGGGGCGGGTGCCCAACCCACCCCCATCCCGCCGGGTCCCTTCCCCTTGGAGGTGGGAAGGGGATTACAGCCACTTAACTGCCTGGGACAGGTAGTTAACAGGCAGATAATTGGATTATCCCCATTTTGCCCTCACAAGTGCGGGTTTCCCGAAGGCTCCGAACCCCGCCAGGGTCACCGAGGCGAGCAGTGGGTCTGCGGGGGTCGGCGGGGTGCAAAAGTGCGCTGTGAAGGTAGGTGATGGGTGCAAGTGTGGAGAGGTAAATATGTGAGGTGAGTGGAAAGTGTTAGAAAAAGTTTACTTACCTTTGTCTCTTCCTGCAGGCTTCAAGAGTTGGGTATGTGGAGAGTCTCGCACCTCACCGGCAGAGGTGACAGATGGCCGCTGCATTCTCCAATGCAACAACCATCTAATTTCTGCAAAAGAGGTTTGATGAGGTCTTGAATTCAAGAACTCATCAAACTACAGAGAATGTCAGTGTTTGACAGCTTCACAGAGTTGTCAAATGATGACAATTCATCTGTCAAAATATTTTGACAGATGAAACGTCACATGCTGACATTCTCTGTAACCGGCTTCCCCTTAATTGGCCTGCTGAGCCCGCTGGGCAGGCTTAACAAGGTCAATCAAGGGAAAATAGCGTGGATTGGCCATAAGTTGATGGAGGCGGGACTGAAACCCGACAAGTGGGAGTCCCGCCTCCAAAAGCTCCCCATTGGCAAAATCCAGCCCTTTCTTTCTAGTCCCGTTAGAACCGCCCTACTCATTGGGGCATTGGCTTGTCAGGTTATCTGGCGCCTAGAGGGAAGAATCCCAGCAACCCCCTAGTGACGGGCCTACATCCCCAGGCTCCATTAATGAGCAGAGCCTGGCATTGGGGTCCACCGGGTGAGGCTGCCTGCTGGCAGTGTAGGCTCACCGCGAGGTGTCCCCTGTGGGTTGGAATGTTGCCTGCATTGCTTCCGACTGCAGCATTGGGGTAGACGGTTCTCCCAGTAGTTCATCGTCCCTTTGCTTTCAAACAGCTTTGGCTGCAGCTTCCCCACAGGAATTAGGGGTTGCCTCCGACTGCCCTGCCCCCCCAACGCTCCTGCCATTGGTCGCCCAATACGTCCATCCTCACGGCCACGGCCAATTGGAAAGTGAGCAGCCTCTTTGTTGCCTGATTGGATGAATCTTGACCGTCAGTCAAGCCGGAAGCTAGATAAGCACATGAGGGAGAAAGGAACAGAAGGAATGGGGTTAGATGAAGAAGGGTGGGAGGAGGCTCGTGTGGAGCATAAACACTGGCACGGGCCAGTTGGGCCGAATGGCCTGTTTCTGTGCTGTAAATACAGTGTAATAATCAACCAGCCTTTGCCCCCCACCCCCGCACCCCCATCTCCAATATTTTTATAACTAATGGACAAAAATGTTCAAAGAAAATGAAAAAGACACACAATTGTTTTTTCGCGCCCCGATGATCTATCTCCCGGGTGTTGCTCCCAGCCCTGTGTCCGGAAGATTAATCTTAAATTCCTGGAGTCTCCAGGGCAATCCAGGAGAGTTGGCAACCCTGTGGGAACTAGATGCAAAAGGCCCGCGAGGGACCACAAGTGGCTGAAGGAATAGGCCTCGGTTTCCCATTAAAATCAACACAGTGTGGGGGGGGGGGAGGGGGTCGCAACTGTCAGACGAGAGTCGTGATTTATTCCATCCGGTTGATGCCAGTCCTTACGTGGTTGGTAATCTGCCCTCCTCCATGCAAATATAATTTAATTGCCACTCCCTCACTCGTGCGCCAGTAATTAAATCACAGCTCTTTTTCTGTCCTCTTCACTACAGAGCAGATTAACCAAGCAATCAATGGCTCAGTAATTTTGTGTATGTGTGAAAGTGCTGGGATCTCAGGGCCGCCCAGCCTTGCCCGAACAGGACTCTTGGCAGCTGAGCGGTTGTAATAAGCTTTATGTTGCACTGAATTGAAATGAGTGAGGAATGCAGCGAAGATAGGTAATTCCCTTTACTCACAAGGGTGATATGTGCTTGGCATAATCTCCCAACATGCTGGAGATACACAGTAGTCTGTCAGAATCTATAAAGAGAACATACGGGCGAATGCATTGAGCTGGGAATTCTTACAAGGGGGTCAATGTTTTTTAGTGATGTTGATTGAGGGATAAATATTGGCCCAGGACACCGGGGAGAACTCCCCCCCTGCTCTTCTTCGAAATAGTGCCACGGGATCCTTTCCGTGAGAGGGCAGATGGGGCCTCGGTTTAACGTCTCATCTGAAAGACGGCATCTCCGACAGTGCAGCGCTCCCCTCAGTATTGCACTGGGAGTGTCAGCCTAGATGATGTGCTCAATGCTGGAGAGGGACTCGAACCCTGCAGCCTCCTGAACACAGAGGTGAGCGTGCTATCCACTGGGGTAAAGAGACAACATGATTGGCGAGAATTGAATCTCTATGGATCGCTGGGATTTCTAATTGGCAGTGATTCTGCAACCAATGCCACATTAAAACAGAAATATACAACATGTAATTAATCAAATCCAGGCCCACATTACAATCAAACACATGCCTCAGTTTAAGGGCCTCGGACCATCTGTCTTTCATGGCAGTTTATTCAACCTGGGCCGCTCTGCCGTTGCATATTTAGAAAAAAAAAATTCCTTCAGTAACCCTAAAGCGTTACACAAACTCCATCACAAGTGGAGCAGGTAGAGAACTTCTCGGATGGTGGAGGGGGGTAGGAGAAGGGGTGGACAGGGAGGGGCAGGGAAAGGGGAGGGGAACGGGGCGGGAAAAGGGGAGGGGGAAAGGGGAGGGAAAAGGGAGGGGAAAGGGGAGGGAAAGGGGTGGGGAAAGGGGAGGGGAAAGGGGAGGGAAAGGGGAGGGAAAAGGGGAGGGGAAAGGGGAGGGAAAGGGGAGGGAAAGGGGAGGGAAAAGGGGAGGGAAAGGGGAGGGAAACGGGGGGAAAGGGGAGGGAAAGGGGAGGGAAAAGGGGAGGGAAAGGGGAGGGAAAGGGGAGGGAAAGGGGAGGGAAAAGGGGAGGGAAAGGAGGAAAGGAGAGGGAAAAGGGGAGGGAAAAGGGGAGGGGAAGGGGAAAGGGGAGGGAAAGGCGAGGGAAAGGGGAGGGGAAAGGGGAAAGGAAAGGAAGGGTGTTGTGTATGTACCTTTAAGGGAATAACTGGTCTCAGACTGCAGTACCGGCAGTGACCACCCCTGTATAAAAGGCGCTAGCAGCCTTCTGTAGTTTCAGTTTCCCGATTGTCTCCATTCAGTAAAGACTTGTTATAATCAACTCCTGCAGTCCGTGTCTCAATTATACACGGACATAATATTGGCGACGAGCAGATACGAACTTACCTACAGTCTGCACCACCTCATGGGATCCATTCCTGAAGCGAAGTGAGCAGAGGTCAAGACCAGAAGGAAGAAAGAAGCAGCAGAAACGGGCGTCGACCGTGGGCATCCGCCCCTGAGTCAGCGGAGTTGAAGATTTGCAGGAGAGGCTGTCGAGAGCGGGGCTTGGTTCCTGTCGATGGTGCTTCAGCTAATCGGGCTGGTGGTAGGTAGTACACTGATCCTTCCTGGGCTGCAGCGGTCTGGAACTCGAGTGGGTGGCTTGCAACGGGGCCGAGCAGCGTTGTCGGGAAGAGGAGAGAGAGAGAGGGTGGAGCACACAGGGCGCGGCCGGTGCTACGAAGCCGGGCAGCGTACAGACCCGAGAAGAGGGAGGCAAGAGTCCCACAGGGTTGTTCCATGACGGGAAAATAATAAAATAAAAAATATATATATTAAACGCGCAGAAAGCCGCGAGGAGCTGCAGGTTGTCACGGAAACCGCGGAAAGCAGTGCTAGCAACAGCGGGGAAGAAGGCAAAGCGCGGGAGGCACCATCTTAATCCAGCGGGGAAGAAGGCAAAGCGCGGGAGGCGCCATTTTGTTAAATCGGGGAAGAAGGCAAAGCGCGGGAGGCGCCATTTTAGATTTTCAAGATGCCGAAGACTGGCTATATCACTGCCTTTGATAATACAATAGAAGACTGGACCACGTATGTGGAAAGAGTCGAGGTATATTGCGAGGCAAACGAAATAGCCGATGAGGAAAAGGCACCGGTACTACTAAACTTAATGGGCGCAAGAACGTACGGCCTATTGCGGGACCTGATTACTCCAGCCAAACCGAAGGCGAAGAGTTTTAACGAAATTGTTGCTACCCTACAGGAACACCTAAACCCTGCACCGCTGCTGATAGCAGAAAGATTTAAATTCCACAGGAGAACTCAGCATAAAGATGAGAGCAATGCTGATTACCTTTCGGAACTACGCAAACTATCAAAGCACTGCCAGTTCGGAGCAGGACTGGCAGATACCCTACGGGACAAATTTGTCTGTGGACTCCTGAGTGAAGGAACCCTGAAGAAGTTACTCTCAGAGAAAGAGCTGACGCTAGATAAGGCTTTCAGCGTGGCAGTATCGTACGAAGCAGCAGCCAGGGGAGCTGCGGAAATACAACAAAAGCCACAGGAATGCGGCACCCACGAAATGACATGGGGATTTGCAAAATGTTATCGCTGCGGCAGAACAACCCATGACCAGAATGACTGCTGGTCCAAGGACAAAATATGCAGGCAATGCGGAAAGATGGGACACATTGCACGAGTTTGCAAGTCTGGGAAGAAGACCAACGACAACAAAAAGGCTGCTAAGGAACCGTACAAGAAAGTACAAAAGATGACGGACAGTAGTTCCGAAGACCAGATGAGCGATAGTGAATCCGGGAACAAGAGACTAAGCTGTCTCAAACTTCACAATGTAATCGCAAAAGAGGATCACCGAACCATTTGGGTCACCCTCACGATAGCAGGGTCCCAAGTTAAAATGGAATTGGATACAGTATCAGCGCTAACCGTCATGAATCGACGAGACTACGAGCGACTATTCTCACACATACCCTTGAGAGAGACATCCATCGTCTTGACGATGTATACGGGGCAAAAAGTATACCCCAGAGGAAAAATAAGGGTGCCTGTCAAATACAACAGCAAGAAAATACGGAAATTGTATCTCTACATACTGCAAGATGGTGGACCACCGTTATTGGGACGTGAATGGATCAGAAAGATAAGCTTAGACTGGCACTCCATTCAGGCAATGATGGTGGCTGGTAAAAAAGATGACGACGTCACTCCTGGACGATTGTCAACAATCTTAGCTAACGCCAAAGAGGTATTTCAACAAGAACTGGGCACTCTTAAAGGCGTAACCGCCTCAATAAAAATGGAAGAGAATGCAATTCCCAAGTTTTTCAAAGCAAGACCAGTACCATATGCAATTCGCCCAGCCGTCGAGGCAGAGCTGGAGAATCTGGAGAATGCAGGCGTGTTGTCTAAGGTAGACTGGAGCGAGTGGGCGATACCCATCGTTCCTGTCATGAAGAAAACGTTAAACAATAAGTCTGAGGAGCCAAGGAAGCTTCGCATCTGTGGGGACTTCAAGGTGGGGAAATTAAAAACCAGAGCGTGTCAGGAAGGGGCAGAAGGTATGGAGTAAAAGGTAAAGTAATAAAAAGGGCAAAAGCAGGAACTAAGTGTCACAAAACATCTTTGAAAGTTCTCTATCTGAATGCACGTAGCATTCGTAACAAAATAGACGAGTTAATGGCACAAATAACTACATATGGGTATGATCTTGTGGCCATTACAGAAACATGGCTGCAGGGTGACAATGCCTGGGAATTAAACATACCAGGTTATTTAACGATCAGGAAGGACAGGCAGGAAGGAAGGGGAGGTGGGGTGGCTATGTTAATAAAGGAAGGAATCACTGTAATACAGAGAAATGATATTGGGTCAAAAGATCTGGATAATGAAACAGTTTGGGTGGAGGTAAGGAATAATAAGGGGAAAAAAACACTTGTGGGCGTAGTCTATAGGCCGCCGAACAGTGGCAACTCTGTTGGACGGAGTATCAATCAGGAAATAGTTGAGGCTTGTAATAAGGGAACATCTATAATTATGGGGGATTTTAACTATCATATTAATTGGACAAATCAAATTGGGCAGGGCTGCCTTGAGGATGAGTTCATTGAGTGTATTAGGGATGGGTTTCTTGAGCAGTATGTAACTGAACCGACCAGGGGGCAAGCAACCTTAGATCTGGTCCTGTGTAACGAGACGGGATTAAATAAAAATGTCCTAGTAAAGGATCCCCTTGGAATGAGTGACCATAACATGGTTGAATTCCATACTCAATTAGAGGGTGAGAAGGTTGGATCTCAAACAAGCGTGCTAAGCTTGAATAAAGGAGACTATGAAGGTATGAGAGTGGAATTGAGTAGAGTGGATTGGGAAAATAGATTAAAGGGTAAGACGATACATGATCAGTGGTGTACATTTAAGGAGTTATTTTACAACTTCCAAAAAAAATATATTCCACTGAGAAGAAAAGGGTGTAAAAGAAAAGACAGCCGTCCATGGCTAAGTAAAGAAATTAAGGATAGTATTCGACTAAAAACAAGGGCATATAAGGTAGCCAAATCTAGTGGGAGGATAGAGGATTGGGAAAACTTTAAAAGACAGCAAAAAATAACAAAAAGATTGATTAAGAAAGGGACGATAGATTATGAAAGTAAATTAGCAAAAAATATAAAAACAGACAGCAGAAGTTTTTATAGTTATATAAAAAGAAAAAGGGTGGCTAAAGTAAATGTTGGTCCCTTAGAGGATGAGACCGGGAAATTAATGGTGGGAAATATGGAGATGGCAAAAACACTGAATGAATATTTTACATCAGTCTTTACAGTAGAAGACACTAAGAATATCCCAACACTGGACAAACAGGGGGCTAAAGGGGGGGAGGAGCTAAACACGATCAAAATCACTAAGGAAGTGGTACTCGGTAAAATAATGGGACTCAAGGCGGATAAATCACCTGGACCTGATGGCTTACATCCAAGGGTCTTGAGGGAAGTGGCGGTAGGGATTGTGGATGCATTGGTAATAATTTTCCAAAACTCCCTGGACTCGGCAAAGGTCCCGGCAGACTGGAAAACTGCAAATGTAACACCCTTATTTAAAAAGGGCAGTAGACAGAAGGCTGGAAACTATAGACCGGTTAGCCTAACATCTGTGGTAGGTAAAATTTTGGAGTCCATTATTAAGGAGACAGTAACAGGACATTTGGATAATCATAATTTAATAGGACAAAGTCAGCATGGTTTTATGAAGGGGAAGTCATGTTTGACAAATTTGCTGGTGTTCTTTGAGGAAGTAACGTATAGGGTGGATAAAGGGGAACCAGTGGACGCAGCGTATTTAGACTTCCAAAAGGCATTTGACAAGGTGCCACACAAAAGATTATTGCTTAAGATAAAAAATCACGGGATTGGGAGTAATATTCTGGCATGGATAGAGGATTGGCTATCTAACAGAAGGCAGAGAGTTGGGATAAATGGTTCATTCTCAGACTGGCAATCAGTAACTAGTGGTGTTCCGCAGGGGTCAGTGCTGGGTCCCCAACTCTTTACAATCTATATTAACAATTTGGAGGAGGGGACCGAGTGTAACATAGCAAAGTTTGCAGATGATACTAAGATGGGAGGGAAAGTAGTGAGTGAGGAGGACATAAAAAACCTGCAAGGGGACATAGACAGGCTAAGTAAGTGGGCAGAGATTTGGCAGATGGAATACAATACTGGAAAGTGTGAGGTTATGCACTTTGGCAGGAAAAATAGTAGAGCAAGTTATTATCTTAATGGCAAGAAACTGGAAAGTACTGAAGTACAAAGGGATCTGGGGGTCCTGGTGCCCGAAACTCAAAAGGTTAGTATGCAGGTGCAGCAAGTGATTAAGAAGGCCAATGGAATGTTGGCTTTCATTGCTAGGGGGATAGAATATAAAAATAGGGAGGTATTGCTTCAGTTGTACAAGGTATTGGTGAGACCGCACCTGGAATACTGCGTACAGTTTTGGTGTCCATACTTAAGAAAGGACATACTTGCTCTCGAGTTAGTACAAAGAAGGTTCACTTGGTTAATCCCGGGGATGAGGGGATGGACATATGAGGAGAGGTTGAGTAGATTGGGACTCTACTCATTGGAGTTCAGAAGAATGAGAGGCGATCTTATTGAAACATATAAGATTGTGAAGGGGTTGGATCGGGTGGATGCGGGGAAGATGTTCCCGATGATGGGTGAAACTAGAACTAGGGGGCATAGTCTTAGAATAAGGGGCTGCTCTTTCAAAACTGAGATGAGGAGGAACTACTTCACTCAGAGGGTGGTAGGTCCATGGAATATGCTGCCCCAAAAAGCTGTAGAAGCTACATCATTACATAAATTTAAAACAGAAATAGACAGTTTCCTAGAAGTAAAGGGAATTAAAGGTTACGGGGAGCGGGCAGGAAATTGGACGAGTCTAGGTTCGGATCGGTCATGGCCCTGTGGGTAGCGGAGCGGGCCCAGGGGCCGTGTAGCCTGATCCTGCTCCTATTTCGTGTGTCTAATTCTGTTAGATTCAGGAGATGGTTCTGGGATAGTGGATTGGCGGTTAGGATCAGATCAGCCATGATCTTATTGAATGGCGGAGCAGGCTCGAGGGGCCGATTGGCCTACTCCTGCTCCTATTTCTTATGTTCTTATGTTCTTATGTGATGGTGAACCCAGTCCTTCACACAGTACAATATCCTCTTCCAAGGATAGAAGACATCTTCGCCTCACTATCTGGAGGGAAGCGTTTTACAAAAATTGACCTAGCACAAGCGTATTTGCAGATGGAGGTTGAAGAATCCTCTAGGAAGTATCTCACGATAAACACTCACAAAGGTCTTTACCAGTATCATCGATTGGTATTCGGAGTAGCATCAGCTCCAGCGATATGGCAAAGAGCGATGGAACAAGTCCTGCAAGGGATTCCGGGGACTCAGTGTTACTTGGACGACATCCTGGTGACAGTTGAAGATGACAGTGAACACCTTAACAACCTAGAACAAGTGCTCACTAGACTACGTGAACATGGGCTACGAGCCAACCGCCCCAAGTGCGAGTTTTTTAAGAAACAGATATCGTATTGTGGCCACGTGATTGATGAAGAGGGGTTACATAAGTCCCCTGACAAAATTGAAGCAGTTGTTAAGGCCCCAGCGCCTGAAAATGTGTCGCAACTGAGGTAATTCCTCGGATTGGTGAATTACTACCATAAGTTTTTACCGAATTTGTCCACAATTCTGCACTCACTGAACGCCCTACTACGAACGGGAGTAGCATGGAAATGGAGCAATGACTGTAAGCGGGCCTTTCAGTAGAGTAAGGACCTAATCACTTCAAGAGAAGTATTGGCTCACTACAACCCATCACTACCGATAAGACTGGCGTGTGATGCGTCTCCCTACGGCATTGGGGCGGTACTGTCACATAAATTCCTTGATGGTTTAGAGAGGCCGATAGCTTTTGCATCACGCTCGTTAACTTCAGCCGAGCATAACTACGCCCAGATTGACAGAGAGGCCCTCAGCCTAGTGTGGGGGGTGAAGAAGTTCAATCACTACCTGCACGGTCAAAAATTTACTCTACCAACTGATCATCAACCTCTTGTCTCCATTTTCAACCCTCAGAAGGGCGTACCGATAAGGAGAGCACAACGGTTACAGAGGTGGTCCCTTTTCCTAGGGGCACACCAATATGACATCGCGTACAAAGGAACTAAACAGCATGGGAATGCTGATGGATTGTCGCGCCTACCGTTGCCGACGGTGGAAGAAGAACTTGCAGTGGATCCAATGGAGATATTCCACTCGACCATAGTCGAATGTCTCCCTGTGACGAATGCAAACATAGAAAAGGAAACACGAAATGACCCAACACTATCCCGGGTCTATGATTTAACGGTGAAGGGATGGCCAGCACATGGCGAACCACTGCTGCCAGCATTCTCGCCGAGAAGAGAACAGCTGTCAGTGTGCAGAGGAACCTTGATGTGTGGATCCAGAGTAGTAATTCCACCCAAATTGAAGGATAGAGTGCTCAATGAGCTTCATGAGGGTCATCTGGGAGGGGTAAAAATGAAGAACTTAGCCAGAGCGTTTGTATGGTGGCCGGGAATCGATAGAGAAATCGAAGAGATGACCAAGAGCTGTACAGGATGCCAGAAGGTCCAAAACGCCCCACCACAAGCCCCTCTACATCCATGGGAGTGGCCCTCATCTCCATGGCAAAGGGTGCACATTGATTTTGCTGGTCCCTTCATGGACTCGATGTTTTTAATTGCGGTGGATGCACATTCAAAGTGGCCAGAGCTAATAAAAATGTCCTCAACCACCACAGAAAAAACTATCACAGTCTTACGAACCATATTCGCCAGGAATGGGCTGCCTGAACAGATTTGCTCTGACAATGGACCACAGTTTGTGTCTGAAGAGTTCCAGAGGTTCTTAAAGAACAATGGTGTTAAGCATTACACATCTGCCCCATATCATCCAGCCACTAATGGATTGGCCGAGAGGTTTGTTCAAACATTCAAGAAGGCTATCAAGGCAATGTGTAATGAAGATATACCCCTACAACACAAGGTGGACAACTTCTTGTTTGCCTACCGGAATGCGACACATGCGGTTACCAACCAAACTCCTGCCATGATGTTCTTCAATCGAAGACTACGATGCCGCTTGGATTTGGTTAAGCCGAACATCAGAAGAGATGTGGAGAACAGGCAGTTTCAGAATATGAATGAAAGACCGACCAGGAGTTTTAAGATAGGTCAACCAGTTTTGGCCCAGGACTACCGCACAGAGAAATGGCAGCCAGGAACGATTTGTACACGGCAAGGACCTCTCATGTATACCGTGGACGTTGGAGAGAGCATTGTAAGACGCCATGCTGACCAGACTCTAGAGTCACTGGAAAACGTCAACTCCACACCACGATCTGATACACCTGGCGATGAAATCGATGTACCAATTGCATCTACTGCAGAATCGGTGATCTTGGAAGCAGATGAACCAAACAACGACATTGATCCCGACTCAACCTTGCCAGAAGAACCTGATACCCCAAAGAGGCGTTATCCAGACAGAATCAGGAAGCCTCCTCAAAGACTGAACTTATAATTGCTTAACCTCAACCAATGTATCTAGCAACCGTAATTGTGATTGTAATTAGTTATCATTTAGTTGTTAAATGAATGTTATGTACTGTTTATCTAAAAGGGGAGGAATTGTTGTGTATGTACCTTTAAGGGAATAACTGGTCTCAGACTGCAGTACCGGCAGTGACCACCCCTGTATAAAAGGCCCTAGCAGCCTTCTGTAGTTTCAGTTTCCCGATTGTCTCCATTCAGTAAAGACTTGTTATAATCAACTCCTGCTGTCCGTGTCTCAATTATACATGGACATAATAAAGGGGAAAGGGGAAAGGGGAGGGAAAGGGGAGGGAAAGGGGAGGGGAAAGGGGGAAAGGGGAGGGAAACGGGGAGGGAAAGGGGAGGGGAAAGAGGAGGGAAAGGGGCAGGGAAAGGGGAAAGGGGAGGGAAAGGGGAAAGGGGAGGGAAAGGGGAGGGGAAAGGGGAGGGGAAAGGGGAGGGAAAGGGGAGGGGAAAGGGGAGGGAAAGGGGAGGGGAAAGGGGAGGGAAAGGGGAAAGGGGAGGGAAAGGGGAGGAAAGGGGAGGGAAAGGGGAGGGGAAAGGGGAGGGAAAGGGGAGGGAAATGGGAGGAAAGGGGAGGGAAAGGGGAGGGAAAGGGGAGGGGAAAGGGGAGGGAAAGGGGAGGGGAAAGGGGAGGGAAATGGGAGGGAAAGGGGAGGGAAAGGGGAGGGGAAAGGGGAGGGAAAGGGGAGGGAAAGGGGAGGGGAAAGGGGAGGGAAAGGGGAGGAAAGGGGAGGGAAAGGGGAGGAAAGGGGAGGGGAAAGGGGAGGGGAAAGGGGAGGGGAAAGGGGAGGGAAAGGGGAAAGGGGAGGGGAAAGGGCAGGGAAAGGGGCGGGGAAAGGGGAGGGAAATGGGAGGAAAGGGGAGGGAAAGGGGAGGGAAAGGGGAGGGGAAAGGGGAGGGGAAAGGGGAGGGAAAGGGGAGGAAAGGGGAGGGAAAGGGGAGGGAAAGGGGAGGAAAGGGGAGGGGAAAGGGGAGGGAAAGGGGAGGAAAGGGGAGGGGAAAGGGGAGGGGAAAGGGGAGGGGAAAGGGGAGGGAAAGGGGAAAGGGGAGGGGAAAGGGGAGGGAAAGGGGAAAGGGGAGGGGAAAGGGCAGGGAAAGGGGCGGGGAAAGGGGAGGGAAATGGGAGGAAAGGGGAGGGAAAGGGGAGGGGAAAGGGGAGGGGAAAGGGGAGGGAAATGGGAGGGAAAGGGGAGGGGAAAGGGGAGGAAAGGGGAGGGAAAGGGGAGGGAAAGGGGAGGGGAAAGGGGAGGAAAGGGGAGGGAAAGGGGAGGGAAAGGGGAGGGAAAGGGGAGGGGAAAGGGGAGGAAAGGGGAGGGGAAAGGGGAGGGGAAAGGGGAGGAAAGGGGAGGGGAAAGGGGAGGGGAAAGGGGAGGGAAAGGGGAAAGGGGAAGGGGAAAGGGCAGGGAAAGGGGCAGGGAATGGGGAGGGGGAAAGGGGAGGGAGAAAGGGGAGGGGGAAAGGGGAGGGGGGAAAGAGGAGGGAAAGGGGAGGGAATGGGATGAGGAAAAGGGGAGGGGTAAAGGGGTGGGAATGGGGTGAAGGAAAGGGGAGGGGGAAAGGGGTGGGGGCAGGGCATGGGTGAAGTACCAGAGGGTGGGTGCCACCTGTGCAACTGTACCCCAGGCTGGAGTCAATAACTCCAGGAAAGTGTGTAAGTGTGTGTATAAGTAAGTGTGTGTGCGTAAGGAAGTATGTGTGAGGTGGGGGGTTGGCAAGGGCAAGCAGAAAGCACAAGGGACCGAACCTGCCCATTACTATCTCTAATATTAAGCAGCAGATGCAACATTAATTTGGAAAGCGCTGGTGTGTACCCCTGCGGCCTGCTCACCCTGTGTGTGTGTCTGTTAATGTCTCTCTCCAACCCCACCACCCCACCACCCCTCCCCCCGCCCCCAACGTCTCACTTTCAGCCCCCTGTTCACAGTAAAACCCGCAGATTAAGATATTCTTCTATAAACCACCGAACACCTGAGCTTGTTCTACCACTGGGATTATTTCCTCAATGTTCCCTTCCTTCCCAATGAGCTCGCCAGCCCAGGACCACGAAAATACAAATTCACCTAAGTCTAACGGAGATGGAAAACCAGCTCGCATTTTTGTTCTTCTTGTTGTTTTGGCGTGCGTTCTGTTCCTAAATAAAGCCCACTGTATTTTTCTTTTGTTAATCTTTTCCCCTCTGTTCTTCCACTTCCCAGGACATCACTCCCGCATCACCCTCGTGCCATTCAGCAGGCTGTTTTTCTCCTTACCACTTCCCTTCCATAAAAAAGAAAAGACTTGCATTTCTATAGCGCCTTTCACAACCTCAGGAAGTCCCAAAGTGCTTTACAGCCAATTAAGTACCTTTTGAAGTGTAGTCACTGTTGTAATGCACGAAACACAGCAGCCAATTTGCGCACAGCAAGCTCCCACAAACAGCAATGTGATAATGACCAGATGATCTGTTTTTAGTGATGTCGATTGAGGGATAAGTATTGGCCTGGACACTGGGGAGAACGCTCCTGCACTTCTTCAAAATAGTGGCCGTGGGATCTTTTACGTCCACCTGAGAGGGCAGACGGGGCCTCGGTTTAACGTCTCATCCGAAAGACGGCACCTCCGACAGTGCGGCACTCCCTCAGCACTGCACTGATCTCGTAAATCATATTTTAGAGTCCAGCTAACGTAGACTTAAGCAGACTATTTGACTGGTTGGAACAGAAACAAGATGACACGGGTTTAAAACTGAGACCAGAGATCAAAAGGATTATCCTCCCCCCCACCGAATATTAAATTTGGTGAAGATTCACAGTTTTGGGCGAATTGGATGGTTCCTTCAAAATGGCTATAAATGTCTGACTTTGAATAAGGTCAAAGGTTATAGGGATAGACATGTGGTTCAACCTGCTATTTAATTAATGAATTGTCTTTTATTTTCCCCAGTGCAAGTTTAGAGAGCTGGGATTCTTTTTTCTCTCCTGTCTTTGGGATCTAACAAGACTTCAGAAGCTACTCGTGAGCAATAAAACAGTTAAAAGTATTAAAGTGCAAGAGTGTCAAAGTCTCCCTGTGTTGGTTCAGGAATCGTTCGGGGGGGGGGGGATTGAACAGGAGACATGTTGTCACTCGATGAGAAGAGCTTTTCAACTCACCCAGAAACTGTCACTTGAAATTTAACCAGAGCAAATTGATCTAATATTTTCAGCAATGTCAGAGAAGATAAAAGGCCTGGCTTTCGCTCTTTGGCCGGGTGAGAGCAAGTTACTGTAGTCCTGTCGTCACTGGCTGTAAATCCAACATTTGCCACACTGGTAAATTTTCCCACCTTCTGCCGATAACGACCATATATAAATACTGAAATGGATTCCCGGTGATTTCGGCTGTGGGTGATTTTCATGGGGGAACTAAAAAGGGATTTGGATTTATGCAGCACTTTAACACATCATGCAGACATCTCAATGGGCTTCATACAATAAATTGCTTTTGGACCGCACTCTTTGTTATGTAGGCAAGCATGGCAGCCATTTTGCACCATCAAACAGCGATGCGGTGAATAAATAGGCAACCGATTTTTGGTGGCGTTGAGGGAGGAACGTTGGGCAGAACATCAGGAGAAATTAGTGCAAACTGCAAATCGAACCTGGTGTGTATGGGACGGCTTCAAACTAAACCAGCTAGTGTCTTCACTGAGGAGGCATTGGGTATGTCATTATCAGGATTAATAAGCTACATTTTGAAGAGTCTCTGAGGGAAACACTGTTCACCAAAATCCCTCTGTATAAATTCATATCGTGGGGATTCTGCGATCCATTGAGGTGTGCCACTCAAAGGAGCACCTTGGGAAATCTTTCAGTAGCTTCCGACTGTCCGTGCAAGATTTTGCGGGGGTGGGGAGGGGGGTGGAGAAAATAGAAATCTCCTGGTAACCATCACCATTGGGTTAAAGTAGGCACAACATTTCCCAGCAACCTTGCTCAGATATACTTCAGGAGGGAAACCAAAATCAAAATAATTGACGTAATCACAAACTCTAACCGTGGGGTGCTGACTCAGGGTCTGAAGAGGGAAGGTGATAGACAGCTCAGGTGTTGCTGCTTCATACAGGGGGTGGTGCATGTGCGGGACTGACTGTCCGGGGAGATGTTGGAGGCAGATGGTGTTGGCAAATTCAAGAGGGAGCTGGGCAGTATTTTGGCAATTAGCTAGAGAATAGTGCAAGATCTTTTCAACTTTTGGATAAGCCAAATGGACCTCGATCGTCTTTACCAGTCCTGTACATTCCTGTGTTCCTATAAAATACTCCCTTCAATGTCTAGCTTCCAAAATCCGACCAACTCCACCCAACCAATTTCTCCATTATCGCATACGCTATTAAAACATATCAATGACCTTCCCTCCGTCATAAGGTCAGAAGTGGGGATGTTCGCTGATGATTGCACACTGTTCAGCACCATTCAAGACTTGTCAGATACTGACGCAGTCCGTGTCCATATGCAGCAAGACCTGAACAACATTCAGGCTTTGGCTGACAAGTGGCAAGTAACATTCGCACCACACAAGTGCCAGGCAATGACCATCTCCAACAAGCGAGACTCTAACCATCTCCCCTTGACATTCAATGGCATTACCATCGCTGAATCCCCCACTATCAACATCCTGGGGGTTACCATTGATCAGAAACTGAACTGGACCAGCCATATAAATACTGTGGCTACAAGAGCAGGCCAGAGGCTGGGGATTCTGCGGCGAGTGTCTCACCTCCTGACTCCCCAAAGCCTTTCCACCATCTACAAGGCACAAGTCAGGAGTGTGATGGAATACTCTCCACTTGCCTGGTTGAGTGCAGCTCCAACAACACTCAAGAAGCTCGACACCATTCAGGATAAAGCAGCCCGCTTGATTGGCACTCCATCCACCACCTTCAACATTCACTCCCTCCACCACCGGCGCACTGTGGCTGCAGTGTGTACCATCTACAAGATGCACTGCAGCAACTCGCCAAGGCTTCTTCGGCAGCACCTCCCAAACCCACGACCTCTACCACTTAGAAGGACAAGGGCAGCAGACGCATGGGAACATCACCACCTACAAGTTCCCCTCCAAGCCACACACCATCCTGACTTGGACCTGTATCGCCGTTCCTTCACTGTCGCTGGGCCAAAATCCTGGAACTCCCTTCCTAACAGCATTGTGGGTGTACCTACACCATATGGACTGCAGCGGTTCAAGAAGGCGGCTCACCACCATCTTCTCAAGGGCAATTAGGGATGGGCACTAAATGCAGGCCTAGCCAGCGACGCCCACATCCCATCAATGAATAAAAAATAAATAAATAAATGAACAGAGAAACACAGAAATAGAACAATAAAATGAATGCAAACTGTCTGATGTAATAAAACTCACTACGCACTTGGTTTGCGTATAAAGCAAGGCTTTAATCAACTTGTTTCAAAACATGGAGGTCTAGTTGTACTTCACTAGTTCCTGGTTACAAAATGTCCTGGAAAAGCTGGGCCCACGCCCGAGTATTTATACTCCTTGGACGGCGCCACCAGCTGGCCGTCCAGTGTTATTTCATGAGTCTTTCTTCATGGATCATAAGATTCATAACACTGTCCATCATACTCCTTTCAAAAGGGGACCATTGATGGTAAGATTTGATCTAAATGTGCTCTCAACCAATCCAGGCTTGGTGTGTGACAGTCAGAACATTTCAGTGGCTATCCATCCAATCAATCAACCTGTCAGAACCACAAATCTGATTGGATAACTTGACCTTATTCTTGTTCCCAGTGGGCGATGATTTGGGGTGAAGCCATTTTAGCACCAGATTGAACCAAAAGTGGATTCTGCTGAATAACACTAGTTTCCATGGAAATTGAAGAACCTGAGCTCTAGAACAGCAATAATCCCTGGATCCCAAGGATTAAAAAATGGAATTTAACTTATTCAATCACCGTAAGAACATAAGAACAGAACATAAGAAATAGGAGCAGGAGTAGGCCAATCGGCCCCTCGAGCCTGCTCCGCCATTCAATAAGATCATGGCTGATCTGATCCTAACCGCCAATCTACTATCACAGAACCATCTCCTGAATCTAACAGAATTAGACACACGAAATAGGAGCAGGATCAGGCTACACGGCCCCTGGGCCCGCTCCGCTACCCACAGGGCCATGACCGATCCGAACCTAGACTCGTCCAATTTCCTGCCCGCTCCCCGTAACCCTTAATTCCCTTTACTTCTAGGAAACTGTCTATTTCTGTTTTAAATGTATGTAATGATGTAGCTTCTACAGCTTTTTGGGGCAGCATATTCCATGGACCTACCACCCTCTGAGTGAAGTAGTTCCTCCTCATCTCAGTTTTGAAAGAGCAGCCCCTTATTCTAAGACTATGCCCCCTAGTTCTAGGTTCACCCATCATCGGGATCATCCTCCCCGCATCCACCCGATCCAACCCCTTCACAATCTTATAAACCACTGTTTGTGCCCACGATTATAGCTCTGGGATTAACAGCTGTGCTCCACAGGCAGTAGGCTCTTACTGTCACTAATAAGCAGCGATTACACCTGGTTACCAATGAAGGTGGAAAGTGCAGCCACCAAGGACCGAAGGTCCTCTGCCCAGCTGGGCTGGTAACAGGACCCAGTGACTCCCTGCAGAATCCTTTCGACAGGTTTGAGAGACAGCAAGCAGCAAGCTAGAACATCAGCCATTCTGCACCCTTAAGCGATGAATGACCATTAGGAGTGTCTGATGATTTGCTAGTTAGGCGACTACGCGTTTGAATGGTTTTTGAATCACGGTGCTGGCCGTGGCTCTGCGGGTACCACTCTCGCCAGATGCTCATGGGTCCAAGTCCCCACTCCAGAGGCTGGAGCACAAAAGCTAGGCTGACACTCCCGGTGTCAGTGCTGAGGGAGCGCTGCACTGTCAGAGGTGCCGTCTTTCGGATGAGACGTTAAACCGAGGCCCCGTCTGCTCTCTCGGGTGGACGTAAAAGATCCCATGGCCACTATTTCAAAGAAGAGCAGGGGTGTTCTCCCCGGTGTCCTGGGGCCAATATTTATCCCTCAACCAACATCACTAAAAAACAGATTATCTGGTCATTATCACATTGCTGTTTGTGGGAGCTTGCTGTGCGCAAATTGGCTGCCGCGTTTCCTACATTACAACAGTGACTACACTTCAAAAGTACTTCATTGGCTGTAAAGCGCTTTGGGTCGTCCTGAGGTCGTGAAAGGCGCTATAGAAATGCAAGTCTTTCTTTTTCACCCAACCCTTTCCATCTGCTCATTGTCAATTCTGCGGGCTTCCCCCTCTGTTCTCATGAGATAGCATCACAAAATAACCTCTCTCAGTGCTGTGTGTTTGTTGCATTCCCAGTCTCTGGTGTAAAAACAATTACTGAGACAGAGCTGGCCAGCTGCTCGGTAGAACTAACCGGTCCCTGGAGTCTTCCTCACTTGGCCTCGGTCTTCCTGCATAAGGAGGCTGAAGACGGTAATTAACAGGCGAAAGGGTTAATGTTGGCACTGAATACATTACATGCCGAAAAATCCAACAACCAGTGCACAATAACTGTGGAAAACCAGCAACACACGCACAAACAAGATAAATGACTCACCCATCATTGGTTTTAATTTGTGCCGTTAACACGTGTGTGCAGGAATGAGAAGAAGCATCGCACTCGTTCAGACCAGGAAAGGTCACATTATTACAAAGTTATTAAATTATGCTCTCTGAACGCCCAAAGGCCAGAGCACCTAATTCGATTGGAGTGTCATCTTCGATGCGGCTAACAAGGAAAACAGAGACATGGGGATGTAATTAGTTCAAACAGGGCTCGCCGTGTAAGTCAAGCCTCTGAAGCCACAGTGCATCAGGACTGGGACCCACAACACAGCAACTTGCATTTATCCAGCGCTTTCTAATGTAGTAAAACGTCCCAAGGCGCTTCACAGGAGCGATTATCAAACAGAGTTTGACACCGAGCCGCACAAGGAGATATTAGGACAGGCGACCAAAAGCTAGGTCTAAGAGGTAGGTTTTAAGGAGCATCTTAAAAGGAGAGAGAGGCGGAGAGGTTTAGGGAGGGAATTCCAGAGCTTAGGGCCCCAGGCAGCTGAAGGCACGGCCGCCAATGGTGGAGCGGTTAAAATCAGGGATGCTCAAGAGGCCAGAATTGGAGGAGCGCAGAGATCTCGGGGGGTTGTGGGTCTGGAGGAGGTTCTCTCTCTTAGGCAGTCCCTCGGAAGCGAGGATGACTGAGGTTACAGAGATAGGAAGGGGGCGAAGCCAGGGAGGGATTTGAAAACAAGGATGAGAATCTTAAAATTGGGCAGTTGCCGGTCTGGGAGCCGGTGTAGGTCAGCGAGCACAGGGGGGTGATGGGCGAACAGGACTTGGTGCAAGTTAGGACACAGGGGGTGATGAGCGAACGGGACTTGGTGCGAGTTAGGACACGGGGCAGTGAGCACAGGGGGTGATGGGCGAACGGGACTTGGTGCAAGTTAGGACACGGGGCAGTGAGCACAGGGGGTGATGGGCGAACGGGACTTGGTGTGAGTTAGGACACGGGCAGCCGAGTTTTGGATGAGCTCAAGTTTAGCGTCAGTGTTTCAGATTTTATGTCCCCTTTGACTGTGGCAGGAGGTTCACAGAGGATGCGGTGCTGCCTGCCATACCCAAAGGCCTGTGCCAGCCCAGACCCAGCTCATCGGCAGGCAGAATCCAATTCTCAGTTTACCATTAATGATCTGAAGGCGCTGACTCTAGCTGGGGTGCGACCCCACCACTGTCAGCTACCCTTCCAGCATCCCACCAAACTGGTTATTTTTATTCGTTTTTTTAATGGGATGTGGGCGTTGCTGACAAGCCCAGCATTTATTGCCCGTCCCGAATTTCCTCGAGAACGTGGTGGTGAGCCGCCTCCTTGAACCGCTGCAGTCCGTGTGGTGAAGGTGCTCCCACAGTGCTGTTAGGGAGGGAGTTCCAGGATTTTGACCCAGCGACGATGAAGGATCGGCGATGTATTTCCACGTCAGGATGGTGTGTGACTTGGAGGGGAACTTGGAGGAGGTGGTGTTCCCATGCGCCTGCTGCCCTTGTCCTTCTAGGTGGAAGAGGTTGCGGGTTTGGGAGGTGCTGCCGAAGAAGCCTTGGCGAGTTGCTGCAGTGCATCTTGTAGATGGTACACACTGCAGCCACGGTGCGCCGGTGGTGGAGGGAGTGAATGTTTAAGGTGGTGGATGGGGTGCTAATCAAGCGGGCTGCTTTGCCCTGGATGGTGTCGAGCTTCTTAAGTGTTGTTGGAGCTGCACTCATCCAGGCAAGTGGAGAGTATTCCATCACACTCCTGACTTGTGCCTTGTAGATGGTGGAAAGACTTTGGGGAGTCAGGAGGTGAGACACTCGCTGCAGAATACCCAGCCTCTGACCTGCTCTTGTTGCCACAGTATTTATGTGGCTGGTCCAGTTAAGTTTCTGGTCAATGGTGACCCCCAGGATGTTGATGGTGGGGGATTCGGCGATGGTAATGCCGTTGAATGTCAAGGGGTGGTGTACCGGCTAAGTTATTGCACCGCCACTGCCCCCCCCCCATAACTAAAGCTAGCATTCTACTGCACTCCTGAGAGAGCGCCGGACCATTAGAAGTGCCGTCCTTCAGGTGAGACGTTAAACGGAAGCCCTATCTGCCTGCTGCAAGGGTTTGGATGGTTCCCATGAGCAAGGAGTTCTCCCAATGTCCTCACCTGCATTCTTCCCTCAACCAACTCCACCAATACCAATTTCCCTTTATCATTGCTCTCATTGTTGTTTGTGGGATCTTGCTATGCACAGCATGTTTTTCACCTTTGCCTACACGACAGTCGCTGCACTTAAAAAAAAAATCCTTTAAATGTGAAGTGCTTTGAGACATCCCTGAGTGATGGAGTGAGGCACTTTATGAATTCAAGTCTCCCTGTTTTAGCTGCTGTTCTCTTGCAATCCCAGGACATTCTAACTCCCTGTTTAGTCCCCATCAGCCTCAGTATTAAAGAGCCGCTAGATATTGATTCAGCTCCTCCTGGTCACTATTGTGTCTACCACGGATTACGCTCCAGACTGCGGGAACATCAATATTTTCACAACAATAAATTAAGCAAAAAAAAACCTGAACTGGCTAAACAGTTGGCTCCCGGTGATGCGCTGCCTGCGTGCTGAAAGGACAAATAATATTTTGTTCAGCAACTGAACCCAAATAGAATCGATGATTCACAGCAGTCCACACTGACCAGAATAGTTCGACAGAAAGGCAGACTGTTTACAGCCTTTCCCAAAAGTGGGTTACTGGAAAGTTCAAGAGGTTGTAATTTCTCTCACCCTCCCTCTCTCTCCCCTCCCTCTCTCTCCCTCCCACTCTCACCCTTCCACTCTCTCCCTCCCTCTCTCACCTCACACTCTCCTCTCTCTCCCCTCCCTCTCTCTCCCTCCCACTCTCCACCCTCTCCATTCTCTCCCTCCCTCTCTCACCCCTCCCTCTCTCTCCCTCCCTCTCTCTCCCCCCTCCCTCTCTCTCCCCCCGCCATCAGGGAACATCCTTCCTGCATCCAGTCTGTAGTGTATGTACCTTTAAGAGAGAACTACTTTTACAGCTCTTGTATACTGTAGTACCGGCAGTGACTACACCTGTATATAAGCCTTGAGCATGCCTCTGTACTGTCAGTCTTTAGACTACCCTCCTCCAGTAAACACCTGTTGATTGTTAAGTTACAGCCTCCGTGTAGCTATTGGAAAACATCATACTTTAAGAATCACGGATTCAACAGTGGCGACGAGGTCGATTCGAATCTACCTGCAACTCTGCATTTCCCTTCAAGGATTCGCTCCGGGAGGGCGGTGGGAAAAAAGTCGAGGCCAGAAGCACAGGCGTCGACCACGAGCAACCGCCCAGTCATCCGGCAGAGAGTGAACATCGCAGGGAAGGCTGTTGAGAGCCGGGCTTGGTTCCCCAGCCACGACGATCCAGCAACAGACTGGCAACAGGTACAGCGCAGACCCTTCCCGGACAGCGGCGGCTGGAGAGCCGACCGATGGCAGAGAAAAAGCCGTGCAGCATCGACGGGGTAACAGAGAGGGTGAAGCGCACAGGGCGCAGCCAGGGGTTGAAAACCAAGTGGCATCAAGGAAAAACAAAACAGAGAGAGAGGGTAAAGCAGCAGCCGGGTTCAGGACCGAGCGGCGGCAACGGGAAAGGCGCACAGGAGAACGCGCAGAGCACAGCCAGGGCTCAAGGGCTGAACAGCGTCCGCGGGGAGAAGAAGGGAGAGCGCGAGAGATGCCATTTAGCCGCGGAGAAGAAGGGAGAGCGTGGGAGACGCAATTTTTAGAAGCCGCAGCGGAGAAGAAGGGCGAACGCGGGAAGAAAGGAAAGCGCGGAGACGCCATTTTGTGCCAGCGGAGAAGAAGGGAGAGCGCGGGGAGACGCCATTTTTAGACAGTTAAATCACACCCAGGGATGCCAAAGAGTGGCAGTATCACTGCGTTCGACAATGAAGTCAAAGATTGGGCGACATATGTGGAACGCATTGAGGTGTACTGCAGGGCGAATGAAGTGCCAGATGCTAGGAAAGCACTGGTTTTGTTAAATTCTATGGGTGCAAAAACTTATGGCTTACTGCAAAACCTAATAACCCCAGAGAAGCCCGTGGATAAGAATTTCGAAGGCATAGTAGAAATCCTACAGGACCACTTAAACCCCACACCGCTGCTGATAGCAGAAAGATTTAAGTTCCACAAAAGGAACCAGCATAAAGACGAAAGTAATGCTGAGTACTTAACGGAACTGCGCAAGCATATCGAAACACTGCCAGTTTGGAGTGGGACTAGCAGATACGTTAATGGACAAGTTTGTGTGTGGGCTTCAAAGTGAAGGAACCCAGAAACGGCTTCTATCAGAAAAGGATCTTACGCTGGACAAGGCTTTCAGCATGGCAGTATCACACGAAGCAGCCGCACGGTGGCGCTGCAGAGATGCAACGGAGACCGCAAGAATATGGCACCAATGAAATGTCATATGGAGCAGGGAAGTGTTATCGCTGCGGCAGAACAACACACGACCAGAAGGATTGTTGGTTCAAGGACCAAGTGTGCAGACAGTGTGGAAAAGCAGGACACATAGCAAGAGTCTGCAGGTCAGGGAAGAAAACCAACAGCAAGAAATCTCCACAGGAGAAGTACAAAAAGGTACATAAGGTGATGGACAGTAGTTCAGACGAACAGAAAAGTGATACAGACTCCGGAAGCAAGGAGCTGGGTTGTCTGAAACTACATAAGGTAACCAAAATAGAGGAAAATGCAAGCCCAAAGTTTGTTAAGGCCAGACCAGTGGCTTATGCGATCCGACCAGCCATCGAAGCAGAGCTGGAAGGGTTGGAACGTTCAGGAGTACTGTCCAAAGTAGACTGGAGCGAGTGGGCTACACCCATCGTTCCTGTAATGAAGAGGTCATTGAGTAATATGCCTGGGGAACCAAAGAAGGTCCGCATCTGTGGGGATTTTAAGGTGACAGTGAACCCAGTCCTTCACACGGTACAATATCCGCTTCCACGGATTGAGGATATTTTCGCCTCGCTATCTGGAGGTAAACGCTTCACCAAAATTGATCTGGCCCAGCCGTATTTGCAAATGGAGGTAGAAGAAGCCTCGAAACAATACCTCATGATCAACACTCATAAATGTCTCCACCAGTACAACCGGCTGGTGTTCAGGGTAGCATCGGCTCCGGCTATTTGGCAAAGGGCAATGGATCAAGTCCTGCAAGGGATTCCAGGGACCCCAGTGTTATTTGGACGACATCCTGGTCATGGGCGAAAATGACAGTGATCACCTCGCCAACCTGGAGAAGGTGCTCACTAGATTAAAGGAATATGGGCTACGAGCTAATCGCCACAAGTGCGAGTTTTTCCAGAAGCAGATCTCGTACTGTGGCCACGTTATTGATGAAGAGGGGTTACATAAGTCCCCTGACAAGATTGAGGCAGTAGTCAAGGCTCCCAGCACCGGAAAATGTGTCACAACTGAGGTCGTTCCTCGGGCTGGTAAACTACTACCATAAGTTCTTACCAAATTTGTCTACAGTATTACACCCACTGAACACCCTACTGCAAACGGGTGGTACCATGGAAGTGGAATGACGAATGTAAACGAGCTTTCCAGAAGTGCAAAGAATTGATCACATCAAAAGAGGTGTTGGCCCATTTCAACCCAGCACTACCAATTCGGTTGGCATGTGATGCATCACCCTATGGTATTGGAGCGGTGCTGTCGCACAAATTCCCAGACGGGTTGGAGAGGCCAGTAGCCCTTTGCGTCTCGGTCACTAACCTCAGCCGAGCGCAACTACGCCCAGATTGACAGGGAGGCCCTCAGCCTAGTATGGGGAGTAAAAAAATTCAACCACTATCTGCATGGGCAGAAGTTCACCTTGCTGACTGACCACCAACCACTTGTCTCCATCTTCAATCCAAAGAAGGGCGTTCCGGTGATGACTGCACAACGGTTACAAAGATGGTCCCTTTTTCTAGGGGCGAACCAATATGAAATAGAATATAAAGGCACGAAACAGCATGGGCTATCACGCCTGCCACTGCCTACTGTGGAGGAAGCACCAGCAGTGGACCCTATCGAGATATTTTATTCGTCAATAATTGAACGATTGTCAGTAACTAACGCGATATAGAGAAGGAGACCCGCAATGATCCGACACTGTCTCGGGTATATGATTTGACGGTGAGGGGATGGCCAACACATGGCGACTCACTGTTGCCAGCATTCTCATCCAGAAGAGAACAGCTGTCAGTATGCCAGGGGACAGTGATGTGTGGATCCCGAGTGGTAATTCCACCCAAGTTAAGGGAGAGAGTGCTCAATGAGCTTCACGAAGGTCATCTGGGAGGGGTGAAAATGAAAAGCCTTGCTAGGGCTTATGTGTGGTGGCCGGGGATCGATCAACAAATCGAGGGACCTAACCAAGAGCTGCTCCGGATGCCAGAAGGTCCAAAATGCACCACCACATGCCCCTCTACACCCAAGGGAGTGGCCCTCCTCTCCATGGCAATGGGTGCATATTGATTTTGCTGGTCCATTCATGGACTCAATGTTCTTAATAGCAGTGGATGCTCACTCGAAATGGCCTGAGGTGATAAAAATGTCCTCAACCACTACAGAGAAAACGATTGCAGTCCTACGGACCATATTTGCCAGGAACGGCTTGCCAGAGCAGATTTGCTCTGATAATGGACCACAGTTTGTGTCCGAAGAGTTTCGGAAATTTATGAGAAGGAATGGGGTAAGGCATTACACATCCGCCCCGTATCATCCAGCCACAAATGGATTGGCTGAGAGGTTCGTACAAACCTTTAAAAAAGGTGATAAAGGCCATGTGCGATGATGAAATTCCACTACAGCATAAGGTGGACAATTTCCTGTTAGCCTACAGAAATGCGACACCTGCAGTTACCAACCAGACCCCGGCCATGATGTTCTTTAACCGAAGGTTGAGGTCTTGTCTGGATTTGCTCAGACCAAATGTGCGAAGAAATGTTGAGGATAAACAATTCCAGCACATCAATGAGAAGCTGACAAGGAGCTTCAATGTAGGACAACCAGTCTTGGCCCGTGACTACCGAACAGAGAAATGGCAACCCGGAACGATATGCACACGGCAGGGGCCATTAATGTACACAGTGGATGTCGGGGAGAACATTGTGAGATGCCACGTCGACCAGATCTTAGCATCACAGGAACGAGTCAACCCCATGTCTCGCGTCCCTGGGGATGAACCCGACATACCGGTAGCATCTACCTCAGAAACAGTAGCAGTGGAAAACTGATGAAATAACCGACGAAAAGGGGCCAGAATCGCCTCCGCACCAAGAACAAGAACCTCAGGAAAGGCGCTATCCAGAAAGGATCAGGAAGCCGCCCCAAAGACTGAATCTATAAATGGACTATTTCAGTTTAATGTGCATGTTAAAGTGCTAATTGTTGTTTGAACATTATGGGTACTGCTAATCTATAAGGGGAGGAATTGTAGTGTATGTACCTTTAAGAGAGAGCTACTTTTACAGCTCCTGTATACTGTAGTACCGGCAGTGACCACACCTGTATATAAGCCTTGAGCATGCCTCTGTACTGTCAGTCTTTAGACTACCCTCCTCCAGTAAACACCTGTTGATTGTTAAGTTACAGCCTCCGTGTAGTTATTGGAAAACATCATACTTTAAGAATCACGGATTCAACACAGTCTGTCTAGTCCTGTTAGAATTTTATAAGTTTCAATGAGATCCCCTCTCATTCTTCTAAACTCCAGCGAGTATAAGTCTAATCGACTAATCATTCCCTGGTATCATTCTGGTAAATCTCCTCTGTGCTCTCTCCAGGCCGGGAGAGCGATGGGCTCATTTTGCATGAAACTTGGAGGCTTTAATGAGCCTGGGAGTGGGTAGACTCCCAGTCCCCTTTGCATTCACTACCCACCATTGTACAATCCGCCCCTTAAGCCCACAAGTGGAGATTGAGCACTTAAGTTGACAAGGAGTTTAGAGTCCCTTTATTAAAATAATTTATATGTGTACACCTTACAGATCATTCTAGAAGGCATTAAAATGTCAGCTTGGCTCAGTGGGAAGTATTTTGATGCCTTCTGGAATGATCCGTAACCTGTACCATCTAAATTATTTTAATATAAGGGCACCTTCAGCTCCTTGTCAGTTTAAACGTACATCTTAAGCCTCTTTCTTGGACCCTTGAATACAAAGACT
The DNA here is from genome assembly GCF_052327205.1 of Somniosus microcephalus. NCBI lineage: Eukaryota > Metazoa > Chordata > Chondrichthyes > Squaliformes > Somniosidae > Somniosus > Somniosus microcephalus. The sequence goes on along the minus strand of NC_141015.1, from coordinate 36,865,688 downwards.
GAATGAAACTGCGAGAGTGAAAGCAGGGGCCTCCAGTGTGTG